>NC_137894.1:48995391-49503152 GCF_963455335.1 Martes martes | reverse complement strand
ATTTAGATGTAGTTCAGAAGTCTTTTCTGGTGCTGTTTTAGCTTAAAACATTGCTGATTGAGTGAATTATTAATAAGGATGGGTAAAGATGCTGTAATAAAGTAATCCAATTACAAATCAGTGCTTTAAAGAATTAGAGGTTTGTTTTCCTCTTACTTAAAATTCTGAAGTGAATGTTCCAGATTGGAAGGTTACTCATCTCCTTGATAGGAGCAAAGCAATCCCAAATGCCTAGAGGCTTTGGGAAAACATGAGTGAGGCAATGGATGAAGAGTGATGGGGCAGCATTATACTGGTTTCCCCCAAATTTTCCTGGAATAATCCCCCTCCTCCTCAGTAGAGTATTTATTCCTCATATTCATTGTTTGTGTAGAATGTGCTTTCTCCTGAGAGGTGGGTCAGAAAAGTAAAAAACAGTTCTGGCCAAGTTATTGAGGTTAAATATAGCACTAGAAGCTTCTTTGTAGAATTACATTCAGTCCAGCTTAAGCCAACATCTATTTTGGAACATTTGTAACACACAGCAGTAGCTGAAAGGTGTGGTAGCAACCGTGAAGCAGGTAGTCCCTTAGCCTGTAGTTACTTATTTTCACTGGCGGCCCCTCGACCTGCTGTTACTCTCTTCAGAGCAGACTTCACTTCCTGGTTCCTCAGTGTATAGATGAGGGGGTTCAGAAACGGAGTGACAACAGTGTAAAACACGGCCACTGCTCCATCCAGGGGACTCTTGGAGCCTGGCCTAAGGTAGATGAAGATACAGGGCACATAGTAGACAGTGACCACGGTTAGGTGGGAGCCACAGGTGGAGAAGGCTCGGCGCCGCCCATCGGCAGTGCGAATCTTCAGGATGGCGTGGACTATGTTGGCATAGGGGAGCAGAATTAACATGAAGCAACTGGCTGCCACCACCCCAATGTCCACAAAGGTCACGAACTCATTGATGGTTGTGTCAGCGCAGGCTAGTCTCAATACCGCAGGGATGTCACAGAAAAAATAATCCACCTGGTTGGGCCCACAGTAGGGCAAGCGGAAGGTCAAGGTGGCCTGGATAGACCCATGGATGGAGCCAGCCACCCAAGCTCCAGCCACGAGGATGGTGCATAACCTCCCATTCATGAGCACGGGGTAGCGCAGGGGCTGGCATATTGCCAGGTACCTGTCGTAGGCCATCAAGGTGTAGAGGAAGCACTGGGTGCTGCCCAGGAAGTGAAAGAAATACAGTTGAGCCACACAGCCCCCAAAGGGGATTGCCTTGCTGGTGGGAGTAAAGTTTAGAAAAACTCGAGGGACGATGACTGAGGAGAGCCACATGTCCAGGAATGAGAGCACGGCTAGAAGAATGTACATGGGACGAGCATGAAGCTTTGGGTCAGCCCACACGGTGAGCAGGATGAGCAGGTTCCCCAGCTGAGTCAGGACATAAATGTTGAAGAAGACCAGGAAGAGGAGGGTCCTCAGACTTGGGGGATGAGGTAAGCCCAGGAGAATGAAGTCTGTCACCACTGTGTCCAGGGATGTATTTTTGGTCTCTCCCATGTCTTTCTGTAGTCTGCTAAGATGAATGGTGAAGTCAGACAAGGGAAATACACATAAGAGGTAGTGACAGAATGCTTCCCTCTAGGAGAGAGACAGAGAACAGAGAACTTCTCTATTTAATTTTAATTTTTTTTTTATTTTTTGAAAGATTTTAATTATTTGAGAGAGAGAGAGCACAAGCAGGCAAGGGAGAAGCATGCTTCCTGTTGAGCAGGGAGGCAGATGCGGGGCTTCATTCCAGGACTCTGAGATCGTGACCTGAGCCAAAGGCAGACACTTAACTGACTGGCCATCCAGGCACCCCAAGAACTTCTATATTTTAAAGTGGAAAGCATTTGCCATCAGTCGTCTGGGTTTGCTCTGCAAGACAAGCCTTCAGAGGCTGGTTAGTCTCTAGGTGTCCTGAAATGCTCCTCCTTCTTCTTTTTTTTCTTAAAAAAAAAAAAAAGATTTATTTATTTATGAGAGAATGAGAGAGAGAGAGAGAGTATGAGCTAGGGGGAGAGACAGAGGGAGAAGGAGAAGAGAGAGAGAATGTCAAGCTGACTCCCAGCTGAGCATGGAGCCCAACAAGGGTCTCCATCTATGACCATGGGATCATTACCTAAGCTGAAATCAAGAGTCAGACACTCAACCAACTGAACCACCACGGTACCCCTTGAAATTATCCTTCAATGGGAGACACTATTATAAATATTGGAAGGCCAAGGCACAAGGTTGTGTCTGAATAATAGTGTTAGTGCATATGATGGGTCTGTACCATAGAGAAGTGGATTCTGGTGGCATGGAGCAGAGCAGAACAATTTCTCCATAATTACCATCCCTATTCTTGGTCTCTGACTTCTCCTCAAAATATCTCCTGCCATGATCTACAAGTACCTTTGAGGTCTGGCCTCACGTATTTTTTGGTAAAGATTTATTTAAGAGAGAGAGAGGGAGGAGGGAAGGAGAGAATCTTAAGTAGATTCCAGGCTGAATGCTGAGCCTGACATGGGGTTCGATCCCACAATCCTGAAATCATGATCTGAGCCGAAATCAGGTGGATGCTTAACCGACTGAACCACCCAGGAGCCCCTGGCCCTTACATATTTCTATAGTCTTCCTTCCTTTAGTTCCCTCAGAGAACCAAGGACCTACTGGACTCACCTCCTGGAAAATACTGATTCATCTTAACATGGTCTCACTGCTCAGAACGCAATTGACTGTCATCTCCTTTGGGAAGAATTTTTCTCCCTTAGAAGACAATCTTCTGGGAGATCAGAGTTTATATTATAGATGGTGATTGCAGTGCAGTATGATGAGAACTATTTGCCTAAATGCTCACTGGTTTCTTCTACTAGATTATGAGCTCTTTCAGAGCAAAGACCAAATCTGTTCTGTTCTTTTACTGTATCTGCAGAACTTGCCGCAGTGTTTGGTAACAGTAAGATAATTAATAAATAGGGGTGCCTCGGTGGCTCAGTCGTTAAACATCTGCCTTCGGCTCAGGTCATGATCACAAGATCTTGGGATCGAGTCCCCATCGGGCTCCCTGCTGGGTGGAAAGCCTGCTTCTCCCTTTCCCACTCCCCCTGCTTGTGTCCCTCTCTCGCTGTGTCTCTGTCTGTCAAATAAATCAATAAAATCTTTTAAAAATATAATTAATAAATATTTGTTGGCTGATTGGCTGACTGAATAGCCTTTGCCAACTCTGCTTAGTCCTGCATCCCATTTCCCTGTGTGATCGCACCTCTTGTGCTTTATGTCACACAGTCAAGACTGTAGGATGAGGGATTGGCCATATACTTAAGCAATGTGAGTCTTTCCCCAATGTAAATAAAGTCAAAGGCGTCATCCATGTTTTCTTTTTGCTCTAGAATGTTATTTAACTTTATTGATTGACCTAACTAGCTTATTGGTTCTGGTGATTTGGATTAAAATAGATTGATTATTGTAAGATTTGACTTTTAGTGTGTTATTATTTGAAGACCTTATTTGACCTCCAACAAATAAGATTTTTTTTAAAGATTTTATTTATTTATTTGACAGAGAGAGACATAGCAAGAGCAGGAACACAAGCAGGGGGAGTGGGAGAAGGAGTAGCAGGCTTCCTGCTGAGCAGGGAGCCTGATGCAGGGCTTGATCCCAGGACCCTGGACTTGATCCCAGGACCCTGAGATCATGACCTGAGTGGAAGGCAGACCCTTAATGATTGAGCCACCAAGGTGCCCCACCATTAGTTTTTGATGTAGTGTTCAACAAATTCCTTAGTTTCATATAACATTCAGTGCTCATAAAAAAACTAAATAAGAAAATAAAAGACCATTTGAAGTATCCACATGGTGGCTAACTTGATATGGTTTCCAAAATTTCTTGTTTTAAATAGTATTTGGTATGGTTAAGGCCACCTTACAAGATAGTTGCAATTTTTAAAATTTTCAATTTATTGCATTTTTTTATCCTTATGGGTGCTCAAACTTTCCCATCTTTGTCAATAGGAACCTGTTCATATTGACTTCTGAGTTCTTTAGACACAACCCTGGTAATCCCAGCATCTTCCTTGTAGTCTAAGACAAGATTTTCAAGTTTGTCTTGTGTATTCCCTTGTTCTATACCTGAAATCAGTCCTTTTTCCAAAGAGTCCTTATTCTTTTCAATAGGAAATAGCATTTGGAGACTAGAGTGCTGGATTGGTTAATGCATTTAGGCCTATTTAGTGGACAGAGCTAGGTAGCTATTTTTTTTTTTTTTAAGATTTTATTTATTTATTTGACAGACAGAGATCACAGTAGGCAGAGAGCTAGGAGGAAGCAGGCTCCCCGCTGAGCAGAGAGCCCGATGTGGGGATCGATCCCAGGACTCTGGGATCCTGACCTGAGCTGAAGGCAGAGGCTTTAACCCACTGAGCTGCCCAGGTGCCCTAGGTAGCTATTTTTTTAAAAAAGATTTTATTTATTTATTTGACAAACAGAGATCACAAGTAGGCAGAGAGGCAGGCAGAGAGAGGAGGAAGCAGGCTCCCTGCTGAGCAGAGAGCCTGGGATCCTAGGACATTGGAATCATGACCCGAGCCGAAGGCAGAGGCTTTAACCCACTGAGCCACCCAGATGCCCCTAGATAGCTATTTTTAATGAAATATTTTATATACACCAAAATGTATACAATACATAAACAGTTTAATCTTTGAGCATTTCCATATGTACCAGCTGACAGCCCTTCTGAATTTTGTGTTTGTCATTTGCTTGTTTATGCATCATT
Organism: Martes martes; assembly: GCF_963455335.1. Lineage (NCBI taxonomy): Eukaryota > Metazoa > Chordata > Mammalia > Carnivora > Mustelidae > Martes > Martes martes. The sequence continues at coordinate 49,498,379 of NC_137894.1, read as the reverse complement.
AAATAATGTATTTCTAATCTTTATATAAATGGAATCATACTTTTTTTCTATGCCTTTTTTCCCCATCAACATGATTTACCCACATTGAAGAAATCACTTTCATTACTCTCTACTATTCTATTCCATCAGTGCAGCACAATTTATTTTCTTATTCTCCTAAGGATGCAAATTTGGGGCATTTCCAGTCATTTGTCCCAGTGAACAAAGCAGTTATGACCATCTTATATAGGAGTCTCTTGGGGCAACAGTTGCAATTTAATATCAAAAGTATACAATTAAAATAAGAAGCTAGCAATAACACTGATATAATCAATATTTAAAATAGGGGTGCCTGGGTGGCTCAGTGGGTTAAAGCCTCTGCGTTCGGCTCGGATCATGATCCCAGGGTCCTGGGATCGAGCCCCGAGTCGGGCTCTCTGCTCCGCAGGGAGCTTGCTTCCTCCCCCCTCTCTCTCTCTGCCTTCCTCTCTTCTACTTGTGATCTCTGTCTGTCAAATAAATAAAATCTTAAAAAAAATAGCAAATATTAGATACAGGTGCTTTGGCCTGGAAATTCAAGGGAGAGGTTTCTAGGGTTGGAAGAGGGTGGCATGAAGAGAACAAAGTCGGGGAAGGTGAGATCCTCTTTAGAGGGTCAGATAGAAGTCATAGGTTGCTGGGCTCCCCTCCACTAGGAGGCAAACTCACTTTGAGCCCTTTGCAGACAGTTCCTCTTTTACTTGTAAAAAAAAAAAAAAAAAAAAAAAAGATTATTCCCGAGGTTTGGCCTCTCTCTGGTATGTCTACACTGAGCTGGGGTTTTGTATAGGGCAACTTAGAGTTGAGGGCTTCTCCATGTCGAACAGATGTGCATCACTAATGCTGAGGCAGAGGAATGACCCAGCATTGAGTTGTTCCCCCTTGTTTGCCTTTAGGACCAGACTCAGACCATGAGGCAGCCAGGGCAGAGGCAGAGCCTGGAGAATGAACAGAGTTTGTGTGTAGTGAGGAGGCAGAACCCACATTTTTTTCTAATTATCCCATCAGTGCCCATGCACTATAAATGAGGGAGAAAAAAAAAAAAAAAAGCTTGTTTAAGAAAAGGTATGAAATGTGGGCACCCAGGTGGCTCAGTCAGTTGATTTCTGCTCAGGTCATGTTCCCGGGGTCCTGGGACGGAGACCTGGGTTGGTCTTCCTGCTAAGCGGGGAGTCTGCTTCAGGATTTTCTCTCTTCCTTTGTCCCTCCCTCCTCCCCCACATGCTCTTTCTGTAGAATAAATAAATAAATCTTAAAAAGAAAAGAAAAGAAAGGAAGAGAAAAGGTCTGAAATGGAAGGCCTTCCAGCCTTGAAGTAAATCGACTCCTCTCACCACTGGGAAAAGAAGGGTTAAAACCCCCTGTTCCTGACTGTTGGCTCAGTTAACACTGAACTTGTTGCGGCATTTATATTGTATTTTTAAAAACATTTTATTTATTTATTTGACAGAGAGAGACATGGCGAGAGAGGGAACACAAGCAGGGGGAGTGGGAGAGGGAGAAGCAGGCTTCCTGCTGAGCAGGGAGCGGGATTCAGGGATTGAACCCAGGACCCTGGGATCATGACCCAAGTTGAAGGCAGATGCTTAAGGACTGAGCCACCCAGGAACCTAGTATTTATATTGCCTTATTACCTCCCTCAAAATACAAAACAAAAAGACAAGATAAATGTTTAAAACTCTTTCTCAATTCAAAGAAGATAGTTCCCGAATCTGGAGAAAGGCTGATTTAATTCAAAATTCATATGCTAAATATATTAACTTTGTGAATAAGGAAGAAGGCAGGGAAAGACAGACTACATACAGTTTTTGACAAAGTTACTGAAACTTTTAATTTGTGGAAATTTAGTCTTTGCTCCTATTGTGAATTGACCTCCTATTAGGACTGCTTCCCTTGCTGGACTCACGTGAACACAGCAGCCAAATGGTGGAGAAGCTGGCTTTTCTCAGGTGGGATGTTGGAGCACATGAGGAAAGTGTTCTTCAGAGCATCCCCCGGGCTTGTGGTTATAGGTAACCAGGTCTCTGCTTTGGAATGGAATTAAAATCTTCCAGGGGAAAAGAAACATTGACTATGCTAATAGCCTATGAAGTCCTCTACCCTTGGAGGCTCTTTTTAGATTGAGGCTTCTTAAGTGCCTTGAATTTTGCATCAGTTACACAATTAGCTAGATCTTCTTCGATTGAGTTTTTTTAAAAACACTATCAAGAGATTTGTAGAGAACTACTTACCTCTTGGGAGTTCTACACTGAGACATTTCCCCTGTGAGAACTACAGTTCCCAAGATCCTCATTATTATTATTACTATTTTTAAAGATAGGTGTTATATTTTCTTTCTTCCTTCCTCCCCCCCCCCCTTTTTTTTAAAGATTTTATTCATTCATTTAACAGAGAAAGACACAGCAAGAGGGGGAACACAAGCAGGGAGAGCTGGAGAAGGAGAAGCAGGCGTCCCACTGAGCAGGGAGCTTGATGCAGGGCTTGATCCCAGGACCCTGGGATCATGACCAGAGCCGAAGGCAGATGCTTAACAAATGAGCCACTCAGGTGCCCCTTAATTTTTTGTTTTGACAGCAAGCAGGAATCACTTCTACATTTAGGAAGTGAACTGTGAAGAACAACATGATCTGTTTGGGTGACCTCTAATTTCTGTGATTCCTTTCTTTGAAGTGTTAGGATCCTGGGATCCAGCCCACATTGGGCTCCCTGATCAGCAGGGAGTCTGCTTCTCCCTCTGCCTCTCTCCCCAGCTTGTATTCACTTGCTCTTTCTCTCTTTCAAATAAGTAAATAAAATCTTAAAAAAAAAAAAAAAAAGGTCTTGTGTTCTTTGGCCACATGGTACTGCTGGGGTGGAGAAGGTTTTTTGCCATCTCTGCTCCAGTGCCATGGGGAGGTTCCCTCCACTTGGACACCACCTATTAGCAAGCAGGTGTAGAAGAAGAAGTCTTTCTCCTCTCACCTTTATGGCCGGGCCACCACCACCTGGGTTGCCATCGCCACAGCTCCCCAGTGACCTAGTTCTTTTGGTCAACGCACGTAAGTATAATCCTCGTCCAACACGACTGAGTTTGAAGTGTCCCCACTCTCAGCTCCACACTGTTCCTAGAAACTTCTTTCTCCCCATTCTGAATCCAGCCCAGATCGCGGTGTTAGGACTTTGCATCTCTTTCATCCAAAGTTTATTCTCCTTTTCCATTCTAGCATGACTAATATCTCTTTTGGGAGAACACAGCTTTACCACATAAAGCATAGAATTTTATATTATGTATAATGTGTCCGACAAGTTCATTTCAAGCCAAGATCCCTTAATGATTACCCAGCATTCATTATCTTAACTTCACTTCTTAAATTAGGTGCATTAGGATTTCTGCTCCTCTTCCTTTTCCATAAAATCTTGGTTTTCAAGATCGGTGACAATAAATACATAGATATTTATTTGGGGCAAAAAACTGATTAGGCATACTACATCCTCAAGAAGTTTATATTATGGTGGGAAGGATATAGCAACTGTAGGTTAACGTGAGACCACACGAAAGGTTGTATTTAAGTTTCCTGGATGATTCAAGTGGGGCCAGGAGAATTTCACTGGGCGGATAACACTTAACACTGCTCCTTGAAAGAGGAGTATGGAATAGTCTGGCCTTCCTTTGAAGGGGTTGGGCAGTCATTGATGGCTTTAAATGGGAGAGCATCACGGTCAAGTTGAAACTGTAGGATGATGACCACTCTGGCATCTGTTTAAAGAATCAGCTGGAAGAGGGATAGACCATGGTGGACAACACTAATATTCTGCCCAGAACCCTTCTTATCTCTTGCCATTGTTTCTGTGAGCCCCCCTCCCATAGGTATGCTCAGATCTCAGTGCTCAGCAGCTGTTCACTCTACTTGAGGTAGTGGTGGGAGGAACCTCTTTGCCTGTAGAGGCAGCAAGCCAAAAGAGTTTGAGTCTCATTGTGAGGCCTTGGTCAGTGCCAGCAGGGAGAGAGATGCTTTGCATATCTGTAGACAGAGAAAACACAGAGATTCAAATACAAGCTCCAACTTGGGAGCCACCAGGACAGATGCTCCAAATTGCAGGGGTGTATTTGCAATCAAGATGCTTCTCCTCTTGCTTTCTCCTCCTTCTGCCTCTCCTCACCACTCAGTTCAGCAGAGATCTAGATGGACAGTAGCACGGCTTTATTTGGTAATGGTTAATCATATTTTGATCAATGTTTGGAAAGAAACCCAGTTTCTAGTAGAGGGACAGAGCCTCATAAGGAATTTTGCTGCTAGCCAAGTTTTACATGATGCCAATTGTAAGAAGAGACAATTGAAAAGGATTAGATGCTTTTAAAGCCTTCTTTTAGGGGAGCCTGGGTGCCTCAGTTGGTTCAGTACCTGACTCTTGGTTTTGGCTCAGGTCAGGATCTCAGGGTCCCGGGATCGATTGGGTGTCCCATTGAGTGGGAAGTCTGCTTCCCCTCTCCCTCTTCCCCTCCACCTCCCCTGCTCATGCCTTCTCTCTCTCTCTCTCTCTCTCTCAAATAAATAAATGAATCTTAAAAAAATAAAACTTTCTTTTGATTCTAAATTTCTATGGTTTTGGTAGGGAAAAACACTATTAACCGTTTGGGGGTATATGTGAGAATAAGTATGTAAGTAAAATATCATTGCTTTATGGTGCCATAAAATGACCGTATTATATCTACTAGCTAGGTGTTATATTTCACTCACATGCAGTAAGTAGAAAATAATTCTTCCAGAGTGTTGACAAGAAATACAAATCGCCTTTAACTTTTTCTTTTGCTTCCAGCTTGTTTATTTTCATCTTTATCACAGCTGTATGAAGTTTATTTCAATTTTCTCATCACCGACACTAACAATTTGTTCCGCCTCTTCTACCAGTTTTTACCGGACATGGGAAAGATGCACAAACACGCTGTTCAGATGAAGTCAAGTCAGGTGAGGAGGCAGCAACCCCGACACTTCGGCTATCTGTCTACTGCTGCACAAAAGTCAGCTGTTGTTCAAGAGACTGAATTCAGTGTACACAAGGAATTTTAATGCATACTTATGACGTTAAGGAAAGCCTGGAGTCAACCTGGACTCAGCAGTACCTTCAACAGTCTTGATTCCATAGGCCATCCATGAGGGAAGATGATTCTGAATCTGCATGACAAAATGAGCAGTGAAGATTCAAAATCCCGGTCAGAGAGGAGATTTCAAAAACAAAACTGTGTTCATGCCAGGGATCAATGTATAGCTTTATTCTTCCCCCCTAATACGTTGATCTCCAGTGTAGTGAAATTCTCTATCAACATTTATTTATTTATTTATTTATTTTAAAGATTTTATTTATTTATTTGACAGAGAGAGAGATCACAAGTAGGCAGAGAGGCAGGCAGAGAGAGGGGGAAGCAGGCTCCCTGCTGAGCAGAGAGCTCGACATGGGGCTGGATCCCAGGACCCTGGAATCATGACCTGAGCCAAAGGCGCCCCTCAACACTGATTTAAATAAAATTTAAAAATAATAGCTTTATTGAGGTTAATTCAAACACATTTCACCCTGGGGCACCTGGCTGGCTCAGTCAGTACAGCATGCAACTCTTGATCTCGGGGATGTAAGTTTGAACCCCATGTTGAGTGTAGAGATTACCTAAAAATAAAATCTTTAAAAAAGGGACCCCTGGGTGGCTCAGTGGGTTAGGTCTCTGCCTTTGGCTCAGGTCATGGTCTCAGGGTCCTGGGGTGGAGTCCTGCATCAGGCTCTCTGCTCAGCGGGGAGCCTGCTTCCCCAGCCCCCTCTCTGCCTGCCTCTCTGCCTACTTGTGATCTCTTTCTCTGTCAAATAAGTAAATAAAATCTTTTAAAAAAAATCTTAAAAAAAATACATCCCAACCCCTGGTAACCATAATCTACTTTCTATCTCTATGGGTTTGCCTATTATGAACACTTCATATAAATGGATCATTTAATATGTGGCCTTTTGTGTCTGGCTTCTTTTAGTTAATATAATGTCTTCAAACTTCATCCATGTTGTAGTACGGGTCAGAATTTCCTTCCTTTTTGTGGCTGACTGCTATTCCATTTTTTATGGGTATACTGTATTTTTTTTTTTTTAAGATTTTATTTATTTGACAGACAGAGACACAACGAGAGAGGAAACACAAGCAGAGGGAATGGGAGAGGGAGAAGCAGGCTCCTGCTGGGCAGGGAGCCTGATGTGGAGCTCGATCCCAGGACCCTGGGATCCTGACCTGAGCCAGAGGCAGACACTCAACGACTGAGCCACCCAGGTGCCCAGGTATACTGTATTTTGTTTATCCATGTATCAGTTGGACATTTTGGTTTTTATACTATTTGGCTGTTTAAATAATGTTGCTGTGACCATTTGTGTACATGTTTTTGTGTGCACATATGGTTTTATTATTTTTTTATTTTTGGAATGTATGTAGGAGTGAAATTCCTGGGTCATATGCTCTATGTTGAACATTTGGAGGAACTGCCAGACTTCTCAGTGGCGCTGCACCATTTCATATTCCCACCGACAATGTATGAGGGTTCCAATTTCTCCACATCTTCAACAACACTTGTTATTGTCCATATTTTAAAAAATTTTTAAAAATTTTCTTATTTTTTTAAAGATTTTATTTATTTGAGAGAGAGATAGGGAGAGAGACAGAGAACATGAGCTGGGATAGGGGCAGAGGGAGAAACAGACTTCCTGCTGAGCAAGGAGCCTGAGGTGGGGCTCCTTCCTTCTCATGACCCTGAGATCATGACTTGAAATGAAATTAAGAGCCAGTTGCTTAACTGACTCTACCACTCAGGCACCCCATCTATCTTTTTTTATTGTAGCTGCCTTTGATAGTAAATGGTATTAATGAGAAATCAATAGGTATGGAAAAATAACGGATCACAGGAAATTTATTTTTTTGAAGATTTTATTTATTTATTTGACACAGAGAGAGAGAGAGACAGCTAGAGAGGGAACACAAGTGGGGGGAGTGGGAGATGGAGAAAGAGGCTTCCCGCAGAGCAGAGAGCCCTATGCAGGGCTTGATCCCAGGATGCTGGGATCATGACCTGATTAGAAGGCAGACGTTTAATAACTGATCCACCCAGTGCCCTGAGATCACAGGAAATTTCTTTCTGGAACATCTTATGAATGGGTGAGTTATGGGTGAGGTTTTTCCTTTTTTACTCTCTTTTTTCTTTAATTCTCATTTTCTTCCTCTCTTCTTTCCACCGTCTCATCTGTTTCCTATATCTCTTTTCTTTCCTTTCAGTTCTCTCTTTTTACTTTTTATGGTTTTATTATTATTTTTTTAAATTTGTTTGTTTGTTTTTAGTAATCTCTACTCACAATGTGGGGATTGAGTTCATGACCCCAAGATCAAGAGTCGCACATACTTCTGACTGAGCTGGCATGTGTCTCTCAGTTCTCTCTTTTAAATTAAATAATGAAATCTGTTAATTTTTACATTGAGCAATAGAGGTGTGCAGGAAAAACAATCCCCTTCACTCACCACTGCAGCTCCTAACATAACCAATGTTAGTAGTTCACTGTGTGCACTCCCACACTTTTAAAATGATATATATATATGTACATATATATCACAAATACATGTATATAATACATATACTGACAAAGATAAGACCATTTAATGCCCAACACTCTGCAAATTGCTTTTATTTTATTTTATTTTAGAGAGAGTGTGAGAAGGGGGAAGAGCATAGGGAGAGGGAGAGAATCTTTTTTTTGGGTTAAGATTTATTTATTTATTTTAGAGATAGAGAGAGAGCACAAGTGGGAGGGGCAAAAGGAGAGGGAGAGATAATCCCAAGTAGACTCTGTGCTGGGTGTGGAGCTCGATCTCACGTTGAGATCACAACCTGAGTGGAAATCAACAGTCGCATCCTTAACTGACTGAGCCGCCTGGGCACCCTGCTTTTGAAATGTTTTTTTTTTTTTTTTTAAAGATTTTATTCATTTATTTGACAGAGAGAGCAAGAGAACACATGCAGGGAGAACAATAGAGGGAGAGGAAGAGGCAGGCTCCCCACTGAGCAGGGACCCCAATGCGGGGCTGGATCCCGGGACCCTGGGATCATGACCTGAGCCAAAGACAGATGCTTAACAACTGAGTCACCCAGGGGCCCTTGCTTTGAATTTTTTTGAAGATTATTTCTATATTAGTTGTTGCAAGTATATTTAAAGCATAGCCAAATTCCCTTCTTTTTTCAACTATCAAAACATATACAATACACAGATGCATATTCACACACTCTACCTCCAGATGATTCTTTTTCTATTTTGTTGTGTTGAGCAAAAGGGAAATTGTTAACATTGTCAAACTGACCATTTCCTCCTTTTCCTTATGTTATTCTTCCCATTTGTCCTCTCTGTTCTTTACACACAGTTCTATTGTTCAGAGTTCACAGAATCTCTTGGACCTGTGGATTCCTCAGTAGAAAATGTTCCCACCAAGACACTGTCTTTTTTTTTTTTTTAAAGATTTTATTTATTTGACAGAGATCACAAGTAGGCAGAGAGTCAGGCAGAGAGAGGGGGAGGGAAGAGGCTCCCTGCTGAGCAGAGAACCCGATGCGATGCGGGGCTCTATCCCAGGACCCTGAGATCATGACCTGAGCCAGGGCAGAGGCTTTAACCCACTGAGCCACCCAGGCGGCCCCAAGACACTGCTTTTAAGTGATGCCTCAACTGCTCCTGTGGGAGCTGAAAGGCAGGGGTCAAGGAGGGAGCCCTCTCTGGCCTTTTGCATACAGATAGGTCTCTCCTCCCTCCCCACCCAGGGAGGGCATGGGCCTTCTGCCAGCTCCAGGGGCTCAGGCACCTGGGTGCGGTGCCTGACTGGGGGTGTCCTGCAGCAGATGTGGGGAGCATTCCTTCTTTATGTTTCCCTACAGTGGGAGGTAAGTGTGAAGTCGCTAGCAAACACTGCAGGCACTTCTCAAAATAGTTTTCTTACAGCTAAATGATGGAAACTTTTGGTCTTTGTAACGAGTCTTTTCTGGTACATATTTTCCTGACGAGGTGCTAATTGTCCCCAAGTTACCACCACGACACCGCGGCTGCCGCTCTGCTCCTCGTACTCCTGCTGCTACTTCACCACCACTTCTATGTCTCTAAGGAGCTCCTCCAGCAGTGGCCGTGTCCTCCTTGAAAATAATGACGGGGCTTCGGGGAATGCTGCCCTGGTCAGGGTCTGTGTCTTCTGGCGGGCTCCGCGGGGCAAGGCGTAGAGCAGCCCACCAGGTGACGGCGAGGGAAGCAGGTGGACTGCACACGTGCCAGACATCGGGGTCCTGCGGGCTGTGCTGGCACTGCCCCCCGTGCTGCTGTCTTACCATGTTGGAGATGGCTGGGGGAGGAGAGGTGGTTTTTCTTCATTCCTTAGTCTCTGTGATGCATCCAGTTACCTCCTCCTGATGGACCTGTGGGTGTCAGGCTCTGCCTCTGACCTGCGCGCTGTGACAGACAGGTGGCTCGGGGTCATCTTAGCTGTAGCTAAATTCAGAGGCCACCGTGGCATGAGAAGTTGTGTTTCCTGAGGTTGTGCCTGCTTACACCTCTAATTTTAAACGCTGGAATAATGTAGTAGAGGACTCTGACAGTAAATCCTAGTATTTCCAAACCACTGATGCTCTTTTTCTTTCTTCTGCTTTCCCTCCTCCTTCTGCTTATTTGTACTTCCAATATCCTATGGCCCTAAGAGTTGAAGACAGAATTTGCTTTTGAGGAAGCTCTTTATTCAGAGGAAGGATCCCTTGATGAGTACTTTCGTTTATGCAAAATAGTAAGTTGTATACTCATTCATATATCCTCAAGAGGCTCTGATTTTTGTGAAGTAAATGCAAATGCCTTAGCTTGAGATATTAATATTACATTTTTTTAAAAAAAGATTTTATTTATTTATTTGACAGAGAGAGAAAGATCATAAGTAGGCAGAGAGGCAGGTAGAGAGAGAGGGGGAAGCAGGCTCCTTGCTGAGCTGAGAGCCCGATGCCGGGCTCGATCCCAGGACCCCGAGATCATGATCTGAACCGAAGGCAGAGGCTTAACTCACTGAGCCACCCAGGCACCCCAATATTACACTTAAAAAAATATATATATTTTTTTATTTGACAGAGAGAGAACCAGTGAAAGAGGAAACCCAAGCAGGGGGAGTGAGAGAGGGAGAAGCAGGCTTCCCACTTAGCAGAGAGCCCATGTGAGGCTTGATCCCAGGACCCCGAGATCATGAACTGAACTGAAGGCAGATGCTTAATGACTGAACCACCCAGGTGCCCAATATTATACTTAATTCTATAAAATATGTCCTCATTTTTGTGTTTCTCTGAGGGATTATTTTGATATTATTTATCTTTTAGTGGATTTACCCAGCAAGTTGGAGAGTGCAAGGTCTGTGGATTTCGGGAGTGAAGGGAAGATCAAGGAGAACTCCCCTCTGTGGAAAGGAAGACTGAGGTCATGCCGTGACATGGAGGGTGGGTGGGGAAGGAGACAAACAGCAGGAAAGGCCCATGAAAGTATTTAATGATGGATGATGGGCACAAACAGTAAAATCTAATGCCCGGTTTAAAGATTTTCTTGTTTCAGATTGTAATTCTTGTATGCTATCCCAAAGTATTTCATGTTTATTCAACTATTCGACATTATAGTATATATATATATGTATATATATATACACACACATACACACATACACACACACACATTTTAAAGAGGGAAATGCAGGATTTCTTTCTCATATGGGAGTTCCTCCTTCTCTACATTTTGGGAGATATATCTATTTCTGTATATTTTTCTCCTTAGCTTTGCATGCCTAAGGTATTTTATCAGCTAATTTTGAGTTACTCTTTTTGGGATACACAGAATAAGAAGGACTTAGTGGTAAGGACTATGAAATAAAGGTAAAATGGATGATTTTAACTCAACAGATAAGTTTTATTGAGTACCTAATACACACTAGACTTGCTTTCACTTGCTGTGGTGCACTCGTGACTAAAAGATTCCTGGTCTAGTGAAGACAGGGAAAGAGTATACCTTTTAGAAAACATGTCTTTGAAAGTATAGGGGAAATAAACTTTACCCTCAGGACTGGCTTTCATTGCCTTTTAGAGGAAGAAATGTGAGATGTATGAAAGCAAAGCAATGCTGGTATCATGCGCTTGTTATAAGTTTGACATATAAATTAGTCATGAATTGAGTAAGGCTATAAAACATTGGATGATTATAAAACTACAAGTTATCCAAAAAATCTCAGTCTTTCAAATTACTCAAATGTATCTGCATTCACAGTGAGATTCCAACACTAAAATCAAAGGACACTGAACATTTACATACAGCATCTTGCACTGAAGTACATGACTTTTAACACGTATATTTTTCATTACTCAGCCATCAAAAAGGATGAAATCTTACCACTTACATCGATGTGGATGGGGCTAGAGGGTATTATGCTGAGTGAAATAAGTCAATCAGAGAAAGACAATTATCGTATGGTTTCACTCATATGAGGAATATAAGAAATAGCCCAAAGGGAAAACTGAATGGGAAGAAATCAGAAAGGGAGAAAAACTATGAGACTCTAACTACAGGAAACAAACTGAAGGTTGCTGGCGGGAGTTGGATAGGTGGATGGGGTAACTGGGTGACAGGCTTAAGGAGGACATGTGAAGTGATGAGCACTGGGTGTTATATGCAACTGATGAATTATTGAACTCTACATCGGAAACTAATGGTGTACTATATGTTGGATAGTTGAATTCAAATAAAAAACAAGTATGTTATTCATAAAAATGAAAAATAAAAATTTAGATGCCTCACTGAAACTCTGAGGGAGATAGGGTCAAAAAACTTCTAGCAAATAGTGAACGGTAAATGCAAATATATATTTAAAATCCAAAGACATGAAAGTTACTGATATTCCCTTTACTCAGTATGCTATTTTTGTGTTTAGTGACTATGAGGAATATCTATAAGGACATATGTTCAGTCCTTCTGACCTTGTTTCCATACCTAGTTTCCTCTAAAAGTCTGAAGTTTTTGAACCACATTTTCCTACCACGGAGATTTTCAAGAAGGAAGATCACTTCTCTTTTCAACTTTATATCTTTTTTTTTGGTAGGATTTCTGTCCTCTATTTGACCTAACAATGTCTTCCATTTCCACCTGGAAGAAAGTTGGGTGTTAGAGGCTGGAGCAAGCCATTTCCAGATGGTAGGAACCAAGCTACTTAAAATTACAGTAGTCCCCCCTTAACCATAACTTCACTTTTTGCAGTTTCAGTTACCTGCAGTCAACTGTGGTCCAGGAGCAGCTGATCCTCCTTCTGACTCCTCGTCAGAAGATCAATAGTAGCCTAATGCTATGTCACAAAGCCCATATTATTCCTTTCACTTCATGTCATCATGTAGGCCTTTTATCACCTCATGTCATCACAAAAAGGAATGTGAGTACAGGGCAGTAAGATGTTTTGAGAAAGAGACCACTTTCACATAACTTTTATTTTTTTTATTTTTTTTTAAGATTTTTAAAATTTATTTGGCAGACAGAGATCACAAGGAGGCAGAGAGGCAGGCGGGGGGGGGGGGTGAAGCAGGCTCCCCGCTGAGCAAGGAGCCTGATATGGGGCTCGATCCCAGGACCCTGAGATCATGACCCGAGCCGAAGGCAGAGGCTTAACCCACTGAGCCACCCAGGCGCCCCTTCACATAACTTTTAAAAGAATATATTATTATAATTGCTCTATCTTATGTTTAGTTATTGTTGTTAATCTCTTACTGTGTCTAATTTATAAATTAAATGTCTGCGTAAGAAAAACAGAATGTCTAGAGTTTGGTGCTATCTGTGGTTTCAGGCATCAACTGGGAGTCTTGGAATGATCTCCCCAGCAGATAAGAGGAAGCCATTGTACTGTGGGTCAAACTGGGAACTCAGCTCAGCTGTCACATTCAAAGAGCAGTACTTGTATACGAACTTCGGAGTCAGATAATTCCAAGTTCAAATCCTGGCTCCACAGGGTATTCTGATAAAATCTCACAGTCTAAAAGAAACACGTTCTTGGGGTGCCTGGGTGGCTCAGTCAATTAAACATCAACTCAGGTCATGATCTCGGGGTCCTGGCATGGAGCCCCACTTTGGGCTCCGTGTTCAATAGAGAGTTTGCTTCTCCCTCTCCTTCTTCCCCTCCACCCCCACTGCTCAGGTGCTCTCTCTCTCTCTGTCTCTCTCAAATAAATAAAATCTTTTTTTTTCCCCTTGAAGATTTTATTTATTTATTTGACACAGATAGACACAGTGAGAGAGGGAACACAAGCAGGGGGGGTGGGAGAGGGAGAAGCAGGATTGCCACTGAGCAGAGAACCCAATGTGGGGCTCCATCCCAGGACTCTGGGATCATGACCTGAGCCGAAGGCAGATGCTTAACAACTGAGCCACCCAGGGGCCCCACAAATAAAATCTTAAAAAAAGAATAAAAGAAGTATGTTCTCAGGGTGGGAAGGAATTTGAAATGTATCCATTGTGAGCATCTTCCATGATGTTTTTGGAGTGGAGCTTCTGAAGCTCTGATTTTCAAGTGTCTCTTGGCCTTGTTTTCTTGAGTACTTAAGGATGAAACGAGCTTCAGTATCCTTTGACTTGGAACCTTTGGGGCTCTCTATACTCCTTGTTGAGCAAGACACAACATCCTCTCGTCCAGTTATTTTTTAGTCTTCTTGTCTTTGGAGTTTCCAGAACCACATTGTTACTCAGATGTCTAGAGCATGTTCTCATGGTGGCAGTTAACCTCTCTTTAGCTTTGATTCCTAATGAAAATAAACCTAATGCGTCATGGTAGAAAGTGCTCTCAACAACAAGAGTATACCTCATCTCTGGGGTGAACTGTTTACCGTTACAGGAAACCCAGTGTACATGGAGCTATCTACAAGTGTGTTATTACTCCGAAGGAGAGGACATGCAAGACTGATATGACCCTTTCTTTTCTGGCTCTCCTAATTGTTCCCTCTCTAGTCCTTTCTGGCTTAGGGATGGTAAATAGTGTTGAGCTGGGTTGAGTATTTCTAAGCCCCAGGTTAGTCAGTTTTTCCTTGTGGTTCCTCTACTCCCATATCTTTGTAAATAGTCCCTATGCAAAGAAACCCTCCTCAAACCCTCCTCAAAATCCTGTTTTCAGTGGGCCATCCATTTCCTTTTGGGGAATCAGTACCATCCATTCAAATGTCTTAAGAGTTTTTTGCATGTGTTCTCAGGGTACAGGCAGCAAAGGTCAGTTGAAGAACCATAAAGGCCAAGATCTTCATTAAGCAGAGTTTTACAAATGAATAAACAGAAAGAAGCGGAATCAGACTATAAATACAGAGAACAAACTGGCGCTTGCCCGAGGGAAGAGGAGTGGGGGGATGGGCAACATGGAGGAAAGGGAGTGGGAGATACAGGCTTCCAGTTATGGAATGAGTAAGTCATGAGAATAAAAAGCACAGAATAAGGAATATAGCCAATGATATTGAAATAGTGTTGTACGCTGACAGATGGCAGCTATACTCGTGGTGAATACAGCATAATCTACAGACTTATTGAAACTAATGTAATGCTGTGTATCATCTACACTCAAGAATTTTTTTTAAAAACATATACAAATAGGCTAATTAGAAAAAGTGCAGTTTTAAAATTTGGAGGGTATAGTTTCACACTCTTCTGAAAGAAGTTCTTAAAAGTTCTTAAAAGGATTTGACAATATGAATTGGTTGGGAATGTGTTCTAGGGAGATGGAAAAGCTTATACAAGAGTGGGAGGCAAACCTTGGGCATGCTCAAGGCATGCAATAAATCAGTGAGGATGGGAGAGGGAAGAGAGGACAGATACGGTATGTTGGGTTCCGATTTTTTGGACTTTGAATGCCAGATTAAGGAACTGGCCTTTATTTTACATTCATTAGAGAGTCCTATAGATTCTACATAATTTTGACTGTGGTGTGGTTGGGAGGAAGAGGATAAAAAGCTAGTCAGGAAATCAAGAGAGATATTCTAAAAGTGGAGGGGACAGAATTTGGTGTCTTAGCACATGGAGAGAGTGAGGAAAGGAAGGACACATAAATGATTCAGTATTTTCAAGTTCAAGTGCTTGGTAATGTTAATGCCACATATAAGCAAAGAAACAAAGAAGTCTTAGAAATCTAGGGTCGAGGGGTAAAGAGAATGTCATTTTTATTTCCTTTCAGATTTTCTGGCATAACGTAATTCCAAAGTTGCTGACACATTCTCATCCTTTTGAACGTTTAATAAGGCATTTTCATATCTCACAAAGTAGTCAGAGTGGTAGAAGTGATGTATACACTTGTTTCTCTTTTTTAAAAAAATATTTTATTTATTTATTTGACAGAGAGAGTGAGATCACAAGTAGGCAGAGAGGCAGGCAGAGAGAGAGGGGGAAGCAGGCTCCCCGCTGAGCAGAGAGCCTGATGCGGGGCTCGATCCCAGGACCCTGAGATCATGACCTGAGCCGAAGGCAGAGGCTTTAACCCACTGAGCTACCCAGGTGCCCCCTCTTTTTTTTTTTTTTTTTAAAGATTTTATTTATTTATTTGAGAGAGAGAGAATGAGCAGGGGAGGGGGAGGGACTTCGGGAGAGGGAGAAGCAGGTTCCACTGAGCAGGGAACATATACGGTCTTGGGCTCCATCCCAGGACCCTGGGATCTTGACCTGAGACTAAGGCAGATGCTTAACTGACTGAGCCAGCCAGACACCCCATACATTTATTTCTAAACAAATAATATCAGGGGCACCTGGCAGGCTCTGTCAGTGGAGCATGTGACTCTTGATATCTGGGTTGTGAGTTCAAGCCCCATGTTGGGTGTAGAGTACTTAAAAATGAGACGTGTGGTAGCAACCATGAAGCAGGTAGTCCCTGAGCCTGTAGTTACTTATTTTCACTGGCGGCCCCTCGACCTGCTGTTATTCTCTTCAGAGCAGACTTCACTTCCTGGTTCCTCAGGGTATAGATGAGGGGGTTCAGAAACGGAGTGACAACAGTGTAAAACACGGCCACTGCTCCATCCAGGGGACTCTTGGAGCCAGCCCTGAGATAGATGAAGATACAGGGCACATAGTAGACAGTGACCACGGTTAGGTGGGAGCCACAGGTGGAGAAGGCTCGGCGCCGCCCATCGGCAGTGCGAATCTTCAGGATGGCGTGGACTATGTTGGCATAGGAGAGCAGAATTAACATGAAGCAACTGGCTGCCACCACCCCAATGTCCACAAAGGTCACGAGCTCATTGATGGTTGTGTCAGCACAGGCCAGTCTCAATACTGCAGGAATGTCACAGATAAAGTAATCCACCTGGTTGGGCCCACAGTAGGGCAGGCGGAAGGTCAAGGTGGCCTGGATAGACCCATGGATGGAGCCAGCCACCCAAGCTCCAGCCACGAGGATGGTGCATAACCTCCCATTCATGAGCACGGGGTAGCGCAGGGGCTGGCATATTGCCAGGTACCTGTCGTAGGCCATCAAGGTGTAGAGGAAGCACTGGGTGCTGCCCAGGAAGTGAAAGAAATACAGTTGAGCCACACAGCCCCCAAAGGGGATTGCCTTGCTGGCGGGAGTAAAATCCAATATTAGCCGAGGGACGATGACTGAGGAGAGCCACATGTCCAGGAATGAGAGCACGGCTAGAAGAATGTACATGGGACGAGCATGAAGCTTTGGGTCAGCCCACACGGTGAGCAGGATGAGCAGGTTCCCCAGCTGAGTCAGGACATAAATGTTGAAGAAGACCAGGAAGAGGAGGGTCCTCAGACTTGGGGGATGAGGTAAGCCCAGGAGAATGAAGTCTGTCACCACTGTGTCCAGGGATGTATTTTTGGTCTCTCCCATGTCTTTCTGTAGTCTGCTAAGATGAATGGTGAAGTCAGACAAGGGAAATACACACAAGGAAGAGGCAAGAGAATGCTTTTGTGTGATGCCTTAGAGTGATGAGATAAACAGAATACTGTCACAACTTAATTTTTTTAAATTTCTTTCTTTTTTTTTTTTTTTAAGAACAGGCAGTGTTGTTAAAAACTATCTTGGTTTACTTGGTAAGAGGAACTGTCTAGAGGCTGATTATTTTCCTAGATGGATGGAAACTCTTATCTATTAGGAGATACCAAGAAGCAGAATTTGACAGATCAAGGCACAAGGGTACACATGGATAGTAGAGAAGAACCAATAATTCCAACCAAAAAGGGAGTTCCCTAAAGGGGGCCAAGGTCGAGGGAGAGCAGTATGGAATACATACCCCACAACTACCACATTGACTTTTCCCTCCACTTACCAATATTGCAATGTCTCAGCTAAGGTCCCATCTCCTTACCATAGCATGTAAAAATATTCATTATATGGCCTTATTTGTCACTCTGTCAATCTCCTTTCAGTTCCTCCTTAGTGTTCAGTTCACGGGACTCTTCAGGGCTCTCACAGTGGCCTGCTCCAGCTTGAGCCTATGCATGCACAACACCTTCTCTGCTCACTTCACCTGGGTAATGTGCACTTTCCCTTCAGGACTGAGTTTGGAGGTCCTCTTTTTCAAGAAGACTTTCTTGATTCCTGAAGACCATGCTTACACTTTTTAGAGCATGTGGCACATTCCGTTACTATTTTCTAATTTCTTATTTGTCTCCCCCATTAGTCCTCTCATTTAACACAGCAAATGTGGTCATTATTTTCTGAATGGCCAATAGAATGGCTGTTGCCAAAACCGACTGATTGGACAATGTTTCTTTTGCTGCTGCTTCATCTTGTTTGACCCTTGGGCCCTCCTGACTGGCAAACAACCATCTCATTCTCGTGCAGTATGGGTTGAGTTTGTTTTTTTTTTTTTTTTAAAGATTTTATTTATTCATTTGACAGACAGAGATCACAAGTAGGCAGAGAGGCAGGCAGAGAGAGAAGGGGAGGCAGGCTCCCTGCCGAACAGAGAGCCCGATGCGGGGCTCGATCCCAGGATCCTGGGATCATGACCCGAGCGAAAGGCAGAGGCTTTAACCCACTGAGCCACCCAGGCGCCCCATGGGTTGAGTTTTATTATAACAAACTTGGAGGGCCACTCATGTTTTTTATTGCTCCAGGATATTATTCAGGTTTTTTGGCTGATTTATGTGGTCTATTGGTTTGGGATTGGATTTTTTGGTATGAGATTATAGAGTAATTTTTATTGTTTATTTTTATTTTTATTTTTATTTATTTATTATTTTTTTTTTTTTAAAGATTTTCATTTATTTATTTGACAGAGAGATCACAAACAGGCAGAGAGACAGGCAGAGAGACAGGGAGAAGCAGGCTCCCCGCTGAGCAGAGAGCCCGATGCGGGGCTCAATCCCAGGACCCTGAGATCGTGACCTGAGCTGAAGGCAGAGGCTTAACCCACTGAGCCACCCAGGTGCCCCTATTGTTTATTTTTAATGACATTGATTAATTCAGGACTTGATATCTATCCAAATATTTATCTCTCTGTATCTAGCAGTTGACCATGGAGTAACTCTCTCTAAACACCTTGAGAGAATTTGGAGTTTCTTGTCCAGATGAAAAGATAGAGGGATAATGTGTGTTTGTTGAATAGAGTATTTGATATTTTTCTCCCCACACTCAGGTTTGAGATAGAGTCATCTGCCATTTAACCATAGTATCTTTGTAATTTAAATGACTATTTTCAGAAAGCAATTAAAATAGTAACAGATTAATTATAAATGATATATAAATATTAATAGGCTTAACACTTTAATCTCCATCAGAAAATTTTCCCGAGAGATTTTTTTTTAATTAAAGATTTTATTTATTTGACAGAGAGAGTAGGCAGAGGGGCCGGCAGAGAGAGAAGAGGAAGCAGGCTCCCCACTGAGCAGAGAGCCCGATGCAGGGCTCGATCCCAGGACTCTGGGATCATGACCCAAGCCGAAAGCAGAGGTTAAAGCCTCTGAGCCACCCAGGCACCCCGAGAGATTTTTATGTTATTTTCTATTTTTATTTGAAATTTTTATTTATTTATTTATTTTTTATTAACATATAATGTATTATTTACTTTAGGGGTAGAGGTTTGTGATTCATCAGTCTTACTTTATTTTATTTTTTTAAAAGATTTTTTTTATCCATCAGAGAGAGAGAGAGCACAAGCAGGGGAAGCAGGAGGCAGAGGGAGAAGCAGACTCCCCACTGAGCAGGGAGCCCCATGCAGGACTCAATCCGGACCCCAGGATCATGAACTGAGCTGAAGACAGAGGCTTAACCAACAGAGCCATCCAGGCATCCCTCAGTTATTTTTTAAAGTAACTTAAATTCAGGGGCGCCTGGGTGGCTCAGTCAGTTAAGCCGTTAAGGGTCTGACTCTTTTCTTTCTTTTTTTTTTTTTTAAAGATTTTATTTATTTATTTGACAGACAGAGATCACAAGTAGGCAGAGAGGCAGGCAGAGCGTGGGGGCGGGGTAAGCAGGCTCCCTGCTGAGCAGAGAGCCCAACGGGGCTCAATCCCAGGACCCTGGGATCATGACCAGAGCTGAAGGCAAAGGCTTTAACCTACTGAGCCACCCAGGCGCCCCAAGGGTCTGACTTGATTTTAGCTCAGGTCATGACCTCGGGGTCCTGAGATTGAGCCCTTGTTTTGGACTGTACACTCAGTGGGGAGTCTGTTTGAGATTCTCTCCTTCCCTTTCCTTCTGTGCCTCCCCCCATTCACATAAAGTAATTAGACAGAACTAAAGTAGCGATGTATTAGACGTCATTAGGATCAAAGAACCTCTCTTTACCCTTGGGACAAGACCCAACCCAAATCTGTTTCTGGAAAGAAGAGATTTCTTCCTTTATATTCATTCACAGTTAGATGTTCCGGGAGAGCTCGAGCAGAGTAGGGGAAATGCAGAGAGTTTGGGTGGTCTTGACATGTTTTATCTACTCTCACAGGAGAACATAGATTCTTATTCTGCCGAAGTTTTTTTTTTCCCCCAAAGATTTTTAAAAGACAAGCTTGCTTTTAAAGAAAGTCACTTAGTGTCTTCTGCACTGAAGAAAAGAAAGGACATGAATCGGGCTATGTTTGCACAACTACCGAAGAATCTTCTTCATGACCTCTGTGACTTTAGCACTTCCCAACTGTGCCCTCTATCACTACCCTAAAAAAGAGAAAATGGAAGGAAAATTGTGTGAAGATTCTTTCGAGTCTTTTTCTCAGGCAAAATAAACTCCTTAACTTTGGAAAAAAGGAACTTAATTCCAGCAGTTTGGGAAAGAGTTAAGGAAGATGAAGAAACAGACTAATGAAATTAACAGTTAGATGAAATGACAGAAAACCTTAAAGTTCCAAAGTTAGTTGTTGGCCTTATTTTGAATGGAGGTAGTTTTTGGACTGTTTTCCCATCTGCTTGGACTCACATGGGCAGCGCTGCAAAGTCCTGGAGGAAGATGGCTGCTGTCCTTGAGCTTCTGGAATACTCCAGCAGACAGACAGATGTCCTTCAGAGAGTCAGTCTAGCTTATGATAAAGGGCTCCTCATCTGTTCTGGAAAGGCTTTAGAACTCTTTCAGGAGTTTCGACCATCAAGGAAGTATTCAGAATCTGAGAGCATCTGCCTTTCAGGGCTCTTTGATGAGTGTGAATTCTGTATCTCTTGAGCCATCTTTTACATTGGTTTTCATTAGCTGTTGCCTCTGGAGTTTTGATTAAAAGGAAAAACAAAATAAAACAAAACAAGCCATGCTGTTAAGAGATACAAAGAAACATTCTAACCTCAGGGGAATTCCTGCTCTAAGGTATTTTCCCTATTGACATCTTCCCTCTCTAAATCCTCATTATGTTATTTTGAGAGAGAGCAGGAAATGTTTCTAATAGATCTCTGGAAAGGGAGCTGTGGGGAGTAACCTTGTCAGTATAGTTTTGGATGACCTCCAATTTCTTAGTGGTGTTATGAAGTCTCAGTTGATCACCTCTTTCCCAAATATTCATCAGGGAACCCACATTATCCCTTTTGGTTTCTGTCCAGATATCATCTAATCAGTGAAGTCTCTCTTGATCCCCCCACCCTGTTCCTGTTGTATTTTTCTCAATAGCAAATCTGAAATACTACGTTATTTGCTTATTTGTTTATCATTTGTCTTCATTCACTAGAATGTAGGCTTCATGATAAGAGAGAGTTTTGCTCGCTGTGCAGTCCTCAACACTAGCACAGTGTCTGGTACGTTGTAAGTTCTCAGTAAATGCTTTTATTTTTATTTTTTATTTTATTTTTTAAAAGATTTTATTTATTTATTTATTTGACAGACAGAGATCATAAGTAGGCAGAGAGGCAGGCAGAGAGAGAGAGAGAGGAAGAGAAGCAGGATCCATGCTGAGCCCGATGCGGGGCTCGATCCCAGGACCCTGGGATCATGACCTGAGCCCAAGGCAGAGGCTTTAAACACTTTTAAATAAATGAATAAGAGAAACAGCCACACATTAAATACTGTGGACAAAGAAAAAAGCCGTGCTTTCCATTATGAACCTCAGATTTAAAGTTACCAGGAGTTGATTTTTTTAAAGGAGATTGTATTTAGGGCGCCTGGGTGGCTCAGTGGGTTAAAGCCTCTGCCTTCGGCTCAGGTCATGGTCTCAGGGTCCTGGGATCAAGCCCCGCATCGGGCTCTCTGCTCAGCAGGGAGCCTGCTTCCTCCTCTCTCTCTGCCTACTTGTGATCTCTCTCTCTGTCAAATAAATAAATAAAAATTTTTAAAAAAAGGAGATTGTATTTATTTATTTGAAAGAGAGAGAGAGAAAGAGAGAGAGAACAAGTGGTGGGGAGGGGCAGAGGGAGAGGGGTAAGCAGACTCCCCACTGAGCAGGGAGCCGGATGCTGGGCTGGATCCCAGGATTCTGGGATCATGACTTGAGCTGAAGTCAATGCTTAACAAACTGAGCCACCCAGGCGCCCCACCCGGAGCTGATTTGATACCAAATTGATTCTCACACACATGTGCAGGCATGGGCAGCATATGCCAGTGCAAATAACTTTGAGTGTTTATATATTTATTTACAAAAGTTAATGTTAATCTGAGTAATACTGGGGAACTGGATAAATGTGAAGAAATGAAGCCTGGAGTGGGATATAAGCTCCAGGAGCCTCCACTGTAAAATGATGGGTCTGAACAGAAACTGGATGACAGTAAGATTCTTTTTCATACTAAATTAGTAAGCAAGAAAATGTTAAGCGCATGTGCGTGAAGTTGCAATGCTACAATCTGGCCACAAGATGGCGGTACGATCTCTAGTAAAAACCAAGTATTGTGTCAGCTACTTAAATAGAATAAAAAACAGAAGGTTCATGAGGCAATTTCTTTAGTAAATATATTGTATGGGGGGCATCCATTAGCTTGGGAAAACTATGTGTCAAAAGAGATAATTTTCTTTTGTGACAACTGGGAAATAGTTTGAAATAGAACTTCCTCCCTCCATCTCTCTTTTCCTTCCTTCTCTCCTTCCTTCCGTCCTAGTTTTCCCTTCTTTCTTTTCCTTTCCTGTCTTTCAAGTTCCCACTTGATTACATAAAAAATTACAAGTCAAACAATATAGGGATGTATAAGAAAAGGTTAATATTCTCACCACTTGCTTTTATTTTTTATTTTTATTTTTTCCACAAGCTATAATTCACATCCTTTTGAAAGTCTAGAATTTAGTGGGCTTTTTTTTTAGTGTAATCACAAAGCTGTGCAACTGTCACTGCTATTTTCAGAACATTTCCATCACCTCAAAATGAAGCACCCCTCCCCTTCTCCCCTTCTCCCCATCTACCCAGCTCCTCCTCCCCCTGGCTCTCTCCACAGCTGTCCCCCAGCCACCCAATCTGCTTGGTCCCTCTAGGATTGGACTATTCTATCTGTCCTTTTCCTATCCATGGAATCACAAGGTATTAGGTCAACCCTGGACGTCTGGCTCCTTTCACTTGGCATCCTGTTTTCAGGGCTCACCCAAGTGTTTGCTTGGATCAGGGCTCTGCTCCTTTGTATGGCACCATCTTTTCCCAATGAGCCATTGAGATGGATGGAACCACTGAATGATTTTCACATGCTACTGAGTCCCCTTGCCCTTTTCCTAAAATTTTCAGCAGACTCACCACTTGCTTTTAACTTTAACCTTTGAAAGCAAAGCAACTAAAGTTGATAGTTTTCTTTGTCTTTCCATTTCTCTCTCTAGCTAGATTCATACATAGGTACTGATGGACATATTCTATTTCTTTAGACTTAACAAAAATATCTGATTGCCGGTGGAAGAACTTCCCCATCTCTTCTGTGTTGTCACAAATATCACCATCCCCAGATCTACTTAATGACCTCCTCCCCCAGCATGTGCATAACCCACCTCTAATCACAGTCCTGTTCCATTTTCTCATGCCCTGGGAAAGAGAAACTTTTATTACGGAGAAATCGACCACTTCTGCCTTTCCTTTTTTTGTTATTCTTCCCACTTGTCACCTCTGTTCTTTACACACAATTCTATTATTGTTCAGTGTTCACAGAATGTCTTGGACTAAAACTTGTGGAGTCATCAGTAGAAAACGTTCCTGCGAAGACACTGCAGGCAGTTTTCAAAATAGTTTTTTTCCAGTTAAATGATGGCATTTTCCGGTCTTTGTAACGAAAGAGTCTTTTCTGGTACATATTTTCCTGACGAGGTGCTAATTGTTCCCACGTTACCACCACGACACTTACCACCACGACACTGCGGCTGCCGCTCTGCTCCTTGTACTCCTGTTGCTACTTCACCACCACTTCTATGTCTCTAAGGAGCTCCTCCAGCAGTGGCCGTGTCCTCCTTGAAAATAATGACGGGGCTTCGGGGAATGCTGCCCTGGTCAGGGTCTGTGTCTTCTGGCGGGCTCCGCGGGGCAAGGCGTAGAGCAGCCCACCAGGTGACGGCGAGGGAAGCAGGTGGACTGCACACGTGCCAGACATCGGGGTCCTGCTGGCTGTGCTGGCACTGCCCCCCGTGCTGCTGTCTTACCATGTTGGAGATGGCTGGGGGAGGAGAGGTGGTTTTTCTTCATTCCTTAGTCTCTGTGATGCATCCAGTTACCTCCTCCTGATGGACCTGTGGGTGTCAGGCTCTGCCTCTGACCTTGCGTGCTGTGACAGACAGGTGGCTCGGGGTCATCTTAGCTGTAGCTAAATTCAGAGGCCACCGTGGCATGAGAAGTTGTATTTCCTGAGGTTGTGCCTACTGTGATTTAAGACTGGCGACTTGGGGAGCAGACTGCCTGAACTTGAATATGCTTCTTTCTAGCTGTGTGGTTTTGAGCAAGTCACCTTCTCTCTCTTTGATTTAGTTTCCTCATCTGTAAGATGAGAAGAATAATAGTACCCTGCCTCATGGGTTGTTGTGAGTTATAACTATGTATGTATATCTCTGCCTCTATCTATCTGCCTACCTACCTCTATAACATGTAACTCAGAACAGTGCTGACAGTAATAAGCTGTATTTAACTGTTAGCTATTTCACTTCTAATCTTGAACTTTTACTAAATATTAAATGGCAGGGGTTCTGGGACTGGATCCCAGTATTTCTCTGTTCTCTGGTTTGTGGAAGGTGAAATCCTGGCAACAGACTATTTGTATCTTGGAGATCTAAGGCTGCAAGATGGAGTTTGTATATGGGATAAGTTCTTTGCGCAGGAGAGACCACTGTGGTGATACTCATTCTTTTTAGGATGACCCTGAACTTTGGAAATCCAAATCAAAATGCTTCAAAATGAGGTGTAAAGTATTCGGATTAATTTTGTAAGGATATCTTTATTATGTGCATTCCTGAGAAATTAACATGATTCTAACATATTTCATTTATTTATTTAATTTTATTTGACATATTTTATTTTAGGAGCTTATAAGGAAAGGTAGAAATGAGGTGTAGGGCTTTGAACTTGGGAGCAGGGACATAATCACCCATAGAAGATGGGAGAAAAAGGTAAGTATAAATGACATGCTACAATTCAAGGTGAGGAAGGAGAGCTAGGTGGGGATTCCTATGACAAGGCATTGTCATTAGGCATTAAGAACTGTAAAAATCAGGACACCTGATTTTTACATGTGGCTCAGTCGTTAAGCATCTGCCTTTGGCTTGGGTCATGATCCCAGGGTCATGGGATCGAGCCCCGCACTGGGCTCCCTGCTCTGTGCAGGAAGCCAGCTTCTCCCTCTCCCAGTCCCCCTGCTTGTGTTCCCTCTCTCACTGTGTCTCTCTCTGTCAAAGAAATAAGAACCTTAAAAAAGAAAAAGAACTGTAAAAATTTGGGCACACCCACAAACACACACATGAACTGTAAAAATCTGAAGTCAATTTTAAGATTTTTCTTTCCTGCTTTGTAATTCCTTGTATATTGTCTTTAAATCTTCAGTGAAACTGGTTAAACATTATAGCCTACTGTCAGTTAGGTTTAGAAAATAGATGATTATTGTTGCGGCTTATTCTTCACACAAGCTAAAACTGACCAGAGCTTTGAAACTCAAATTGTAGGTTATTTGAATATGAAAAGTGAGGGCTGTCCCACGTTAATATGATAATCAGCCATATATTGCACAATTTGTTTGGAATCAAAGACTGAACAAAATTCTCTTTGGGTGAAGTAAGGGTGAGTTTTCATTCTGATTTATAAAATGAAATTTGAGATGGAATTTGGAAGTAGACAATCCTACTGGAAAGCAATCTAACATTACAAATCAAGGGCATTAAAATGGTCATACTATATCATTAGCAACTCAGAGTTTTTATATAATCTTTTCTTTTGAAGGTTTTATTTATTTATTTATTTATTTATTTATTTATTTATTTGAGAGAGAGCAAGAGAGTGGCAGAGGGAGAAGGAGAAGCAGACTCCCCACTGAGCAGGGAGCCCAACGCAAGGCTCTATCTCAGGACCCTGGGATCCTAACCTGACCTGAAGGCAGATGCCCAACT
Organism: Martes martes; assembly: GCF_963455335.1. NCBI lineage: Eukaryota > Metazoa > Chordata > Mammalia > Carnivora > Mustelidae > Martes > Martes martes. The sequence continues at coordinate 49,472,402 of NC_137894.1, read as the reverse complement.
GACCAAGCCACCAAGGCACCCCAGAGTTTTTGTAGTTTTATGAATGTCATTTATTTGCTGTGTGACAGGTAGAATTTCAAAGAATGGCTCCAAGATTCCACACTCTAATGCCCAGAAACTTGAATACGATGAAATGTCACTCCAATGATCTCATGGGTCGAGAGATCGATCCTCCCATCAGGCTCCATGCTTGGAGGAAGTCTGCTTGAAGATTCTCTCCTTCTGTCCTCCCCCCACCCCTGAATTGCACTCTCTTTCTCTCTAAAGTAAAAAAATAAAAATCTTTAAAAAATTGTTTACCTAAGACCTTTTTTAAACAAGTGCTTGTAGTTTGTTGATAATGATTCTGCTATCAATTCTGATGTGTGTGTGGGTTTTGCACACATCACCAAGCCATTCTCAGACACCAGCTGGATGTCCTGCAATTCAACGCTATTCTGACACTACTACACTATCTGCCCAGAGACAGTATTAGATTCCACAGATTGAGGGCTCAGTCCCACAATACTGCACTCTGTTTCAGACGCCAATTCTAAGTTCTTGTTGGTATCTGTACTTCTGACTGGCTATCAACCAGAGGTTCCCATGTCCCCTCCTGAGGTCTGATTAATTTCCAAAAGTGGCTCACAGGATTCAGCAAATCAGTTTACTCACTAGACTGTGACTGTAATACAAAAGGATATAACTCAGAAACAGCCAAATATGAGATTCATAGGGCAAAGTATGGGCATCCATGCTCTCTTGGAATGCACCATTCTCCCCAAATCTTTACGGGTTCAACAACTGAGAAGCTCTCTGAAACTTGTCCTTTCATATTTTTATGGAGGCTTCACTACATAGACATGATTGATTAAATCTTTGGCCATTGGCAATGGATTCAACTTCTAGGCTTTCTCCACTCCCTGGGAAGTTAGGGAGTGGGACTGAAAGTTCCAAATCTTTATTTTTACTTTTTAAAAAGATTTTATTTATTTATTTGACACAGGGAGAGGGAGAAAGCAAGGATAAGCAGGGGTAGCAGCAGGCAGGGGAGAAGCAGACTCCCCGCTGAACAGAGCCTGATGTGTGGCTCTATCCCAGGACCCTGGGATCATGGCCCAAGCTAAATGTAGATGCTTAACTGATGGAGCCACCCAGGTATCCAGCAACCCTTTCTTTAAAAAAAAAAAAAAAATATATATATATATATACACACACACACACACACACACACACACACATATATAATATATATATTTAAGATTTTAATTTATTTGTTAGAGAGAAAAAGAGAACACAAAAGCAGGGGGAACAGCAGGCAGAGGGAGAAGCAAACTCCCCTGCTGAGCAGGGAAACTGATGTGAGACTTGAAGCCAGGATTTTTGGATGATGACCTGAGCTAAAGGTAGATGCTTAACCAACTGAGCCACTCAGGCATTCCAGCCCACCAACCCTTCATTTTATTTATTTTTAAAATTTTTTAAAATTTCTTTTCAGTGTTCTAGAATTCATTGTTTATGCACCATAGCCAGTGCTAATACCTGCCCTCCATCATACCCACCATACCCACCACGAGGCTCACCCAACCTCCCACCCCACTTCCCTCCAAAACCCTCAGTTTGTTTCTCAGAGTCCACATTCTCTCATGCTTTGTCTCCCCCTCCAATTTCCCCCAACTCACTTCTCCTCTCCATCTCCCTATGTCCTCTGTGCTATTCCCTATGCTCCACAAATAAGTGAAACCATATGATAATTGATGCTCTCTCTCCTTGAAATTTCACTCAGCAAAATCTCTTTTTGTTGATACAAAAGTTGGGTATTCATTCTTCCTGATGGAGGTATAATACTCCATAGTATATATGGACCATATCTTCTTTATCCATTTGTCCGTTGAAGGGCATCTTGGTTCTTTCCATAGTTTGGTGACTGTGGCCATTGCTGCTATGAACATTGGGATTCAGATGGCCCTTCTTTTCACTACATTTGTAAAATACCCAGTAGAGCAATTTGGAGGGTCATAGATTAGCTCTATATTTAATTTATTTTTTTAAGATTTATTTATTTATTTATTTGACAGAGAGATTGCAAGTAGGCAGAGAGGCAGGCAAAGAGAGAGAGAGGGAAGCAGGCTCCCTGCTGAGCAGAGAGCCCAATGTGGGACTCGATCCCAGGACCCTGAGATCATGACCTGAGCTGAAGGCAGCGGCTTAACCCACTGAGCCACCCAGGCACCCTCTATATTTAATTTCTTAAGGAATCTCCACATTGTTTTCCAAAGTGGCTGCACCAACTTGCATTCCCACCAAGAGTGTAAGAGGGTTCCCCTTTCTCCACATCCTCTCCAACACATGTTGTTTACTGTCTTGTCAATTTTGGCCATTCTAACTGGTATAAAGTGTTATCTCAATGTGGTTTTGATTTGAATCTCCCTGATGGCTAGTGATGATGAACATTTTTTCATGTGTCTGTTAGCCATTTGTATGTCTTCTTTGGAGAAGTGTCTGTTCATGTCTTCTGCCCATTTTTGGACATGATTATCTGTTTTGTGTGTGTTGAGTTTGAGGAGTTCTTTTTTTTTTTTTTTTTTTAAGATTTTATTTATTTATTTTGTGACAGAGAGAGAGATCACAAGTAGGCAGAGAGGCAGGCAGAGAGAGAGGAGGAAGCAGGCTCCCTGCAGAGCAGAGAGCCCGACGTGGGATTCGATCCCAGGACCCTGAGATCATGACCTGAGCCGAAGGCAGAGGCTCAATCTACTGAGCCACCCAGGCATCCCTGAGGAGTTCTTTATAGATCTTGGATATCAGCCTTTGTCTGTCATTTGCGAATATCTTCTCCCATTCCGTGGGTTGCCTCTTTGTTTTGTTGACTATTTCCTTTGCTGTGCAGAAGGTTTTGATCTTGATGAAGTCCCAAAAGTTCATTTTTGCCTTTGTTTCCTTTGCCTTTGGAGACATATCTTGAAAGAAGTTGCTGTAGCCAGTGTTGAAGAGGTTACTGCCTATGTTCTCCTCTAGGATTCTGATGGATTCCTGCCTCAAAGTGAGGTCTTTTATCCATTTTGAGTTTATCTTTGTGTATAAAAGAATGGTCAAGTTTCATTCTTCTACACATAGTTGTCCAGTTTTCCCAGCACCATTTATTGAAGAGACTGTCTTTTTTCCACTGGATATTTTTCCCTGCTTTGTCGAAGATTATTTGACCATAAAGTTCAGGGTCCATTTCTGGGCTCTCTACTCTGTTCCACTCCACCAACCCTTTAATTACAAGGTTGATCTTGAGGTGTTTTCAAAGCCACCTCATTAACCTAAAAAAAGGCACCTCTATCTCTCTCATTATTTTGGAAATCCTGGGGTTTTTGAAGCCCTGTGCCAGAAAAGGGGATGAAGACTAAGTATGTATTTCTTATTATAAATCACAATATTATAGTTGACTTAATAAAAAATCAAGTTATGAATTTCGTTACAGATTAAAAATGATATTGTTAAAAATGTCAACTTGGCCAGGTAAGAAACAATTTAAAAATCTCTAAGGTGTAATGAGAAAAACCAGGCATAAAAAAAATAAACAAACCCATGTTCGTCATTACCCAAAAGATAGGTTTTTAGTTAAAAATATTAAAAACCCCAAGCTACATAGATAATGCAGATAGTTTTAGTTATCTTGTCAATGGGCAAAAAGCAAGCATTTAAGGTCATCAGCTCCAATATTTTATGAATTTCTCCTTACTAGAATTTCATAGTTATATCTCCAGGTTGGATGACTAACCTGGATGATGGCAAAGGCAGTGAACTGACCTTTTGCTCAGCCCCACCTTGCTCAGCTTCAAGAGCAGATGAATGTTCAGCTGGTGAATCAACTGCTTTTGTCTCTTTGTCATGTTGTGGTTCAGGTTTTTACATCTGTGGAGAAAATTGAGGTGGCTGCTGACCTCGGGTCTCATCTCCTCTTCATTGCTGTCCTCACAGTGCTGTCTTTGGTGAAGAGAAACCCTGAAGAGTTATGGTCTATAACTCCAATTCATATTCTGCCCCACTGGTCTACCTTGCTGTCCTGTACCCAGGACAGGACAGGACAACCCAGGTTGTCAGGAGCCTCCAACACTTCCTGCACCAGAGGGTTGGAATAGACTGGTCAAGGCCCATGGGGTCTATGCATGTAGTGAGACCCAGGGTCTGAGGTGGGCCTGGCCATTGGGATCAGTCTCCCACCCCTTATTCTTTTTCTGACTCTCTACTGTTCTCATGATTCTGGTAATCGTGTGGAAGACACCTACCACATGTGTAGCATCTATCATGGCTATAGTCTGCTGTATGTTTACTGTCCTGCAAAGATGGAACTCCACCAGGGCCTGGGACATTTGCTGCCTCCATATCCTTTTCTCTTCAATATCATCAAACTGCACGGTCTCTTCATCTTCACTGCAGGGTTGGATACATGTTGTATCATGTATCAGTACCTCATTCCTTTTTATTACTCAACAAAATTCCACTTTATGGAGATACCACTTTTGTTTAACCATTTGTCAATGGATAGATATTTTGGATTGTATAAATAATGCTGCCATGAATATGTATAAATTTTTGTGTGGACATATGCTTTCTTTTTTCTTTGAGAGTGTATGAGTGGGGAGGACAGAGGGAGAGGGAAAGAGAGAAACTTTTTAAAAATTTTACTTTATTTAAATTCAATTAATTAAGCTATGTTGTAGTATTAGTTTCAGAGGTAGAGTTTAGTGATTAACCAGTTGTATATAACACCCAGTGCTCATTCCATCAAGTATCCTCCTTAATGCCCATCACCCAGTCATGCCATCCCCCCACCTGGCACCCCTCCAGCAACCTTCAGTTTGTTTCCTATAGCTAAAAGTCTCTTATGGTTTGTCTCCCTCTCTGATTTCATCTTATTTTATTTTTTCCTTCCCTTCCTCTATGATCTTCTGTTTTGTTTCTTTAATTCCACATATGAATGAAATCATATGATAATTGTTTTTCTCTGATTGACTTATCTCACTTAGCATAATACCCTCTAGTTCCATGATGCAAATGGTAAGATTTCATTTTTTTCATGGCTGAATCACATTCTATTGTATGTGTGTGTGTGTGTGTGTGTGTGTGTGTAGATATAGATTTATATAAATATAAATATATAAACACAAATTTTAAAAAGATGTATTATATGCATAATACATCTTTTTAAAATTTTATTTTATTTTAAAAATATTTTATTTATTTATTTGTCAGAGAGAGAGAGCACAAGCAGGGGGAGTGGCAGAGAGAGAAGCAGGCTCCCCACTGAGCAAGAAGCCTGATGCAGGGCTCAATCCCTGGACCCTGGGATCATGATCTGAGTCAAAGACAGATGCTTAACTGACTGAGCCACCCAGGAATCCCTAACTTTTATTTTTAAAATATTTTATTTATTTAAAAATATTTTATTTATTTATTTACTTTAGAGTGACAGAATGAGCAGAGGCAAAGGGAGAGGGAGAAGCAGACTCCTTATTGAGCAGGGAGTCCAATGTGGAGCTTGATCCCAGGACTGTGGGATAATGACCAGAGCCCAAGGTAGATGCTTAACTGACTGAGCCACCAAGGCACCCTATACAACATCTTCTTTATTCATTCATCTATCGATGGACATCTGGGCTCTTTCCATAGTTTGGCCATTATGGACATTGCTGCTATAAACATTGGGGAACAGGTGCCCCTTTAGATCAGTATGTTTGTATCCTTTGGGTAAATACCTAGTAGTGCAGTTGCTGGGTCATAGGGTAGCTTTATGTTTAACTTTTTGAGGAACTGCTGTACTGTTTTCCAGAGCAGCTGTATGGGAAAGAATCTTAAGCAGGCTCCATGCTCAGTGCAGAGCTTGATGTGGGGCTGGATCTCACAACCCTGAGATCATGAACTGAGCCAAAATCAAGAGTCCAGTGCTTAACCAATGAAACCCCTGGGTGCTCTTAACATATATTTTCAATGCTCTTGAGTATAGGAGTGGATCTGCTTGATTACGATAACTGTGTCTTTAACATTTTGACGAACTGCCAAATTATTTGCCAAAATGTGTGCATCGTTTTATATTCCTACCAATAATTATTGAGAATTCTAATTTCTTCACATCCTTTCTGACACTTGTCATTTTCTGTCTTTTTAATTATAGTCATCCTAGAGCATGTGAAGGGGTATTTTATTGTGGCTTTGCTTTCCATTTTCCTGAAGGCTAATAATGTTGAAAATTTTTTCATGGGCTTACTGGCCATTTGTCTGTCTTCTTTGGAAAAAATATCAGTTAGAATCCTTTGCCTATTCTTAAGTTGGGTTATTTGTCTTTTAATTGTTGAGTGGTAAGAATACTTTATATATTCTGGAAACGAGGTAGACCATATATATTTCATGTGATTATGAATGGGATTTGGTTTAAGTCTACCATTTTGCTATTTGTTTTCTATTCTCATTTTCTTCTATGGTATTTTTTTTTATCATTTGGAATCACTGAGATTTAAAAAAATATTATATTTCATCTCCACTATTACCTTATTAACCATATCACTTTATTTTAGCTGTTTGCCAAGCATTTAGAGAATACATCTTTAATGCAGTACATCATCAAATAATATTATACCACTGCCTGTATAATATAAGAATATTTCCAGCTTTGATTTACTTCCTCCCAGTCTTTTTGTTATTATTTTCATACTTTTTTTTTTATAATCAAAGTTCTTGGCTTGGGATATCTTTTTATTTATTTATTTGACAGACAGAGATCACAAGTAGGCAGAGAGGCAGGCAGAGAGAGAGGGGGAAGCAGACTCCCCACCAAGCAGAGAGCCCGATGCGGGGCTGGATCCCAGGACCCTGGGATCATGACCTGAGCCGAAGGCAGAGGCTTTAACCCACTGAGCCACCCAGGCGCCCTTATTCCTGCATATTTTCAGTTCCATAATGCACTCTTATTGTTTTTGCTTTAGGTAGTCAAAACTCTTTTTGGAAGATTGAAAATCCACTGGTACAAACATCTGGATGTTTTTGCCTTATAAGAGGAACTTATCTTTTTTGGCAATCTGTAGAGTGGATTGTAATTTTTGCTTTGAACTTTTCCTCAAGCATTAGAAAAGACAAATGAGCAGGTGTTGAGTCAGATGTTTCTGGAAACTTAGTGAGTTCCAGGCTGCCTGTTGGGCATTTTGGGAGCCCATGGACTGATAGCAATTTATTTAGGATTCATGGGTGAGGTTTCATTTGTCAGTGGACTTTGACTCTCTGGTGTATGTTGCAGTGATTAGTACAGTGGCTGAACAAATTGATGTGATGCTAATTGCCAAAGGTTTGGAACTCTTCCATATTTGGAGGCTGCTGTTTTTATTGTCCACTTATTAAATTGCAAACTGTGTACTCAGAAAACTATAAAGTACTCATGAAAGAAATTGAGGATGGCACAAAGAAATGGAAAAATGTTCCATGCTCATGGATTGGAAGAACAAATATTGTGAAAATGTCTATGCTACCTAAAGCAATCTACACACTTAATGCAATCCCTATCAAAATCCCATCCATTTTTTTTCAAAGAAATGGAACAAAAAATTCTAAAAGTTATATGGAACCAGAAAAGACCTCAAATAGCCAGAGGAATGTTGAAAAAGAAAACCAAAGTTGGTGGCTTCACAATTCCAGACTTCAAGCTCTATGACAAAGCTGTCATCATCAAGACAGTATGATACTGGCACAAAAACAGACACATAGATCAATGGAACAGAATAGAAAGCCCAGAAATAGACCCTCAACTCTATGGTCAACTAATCTTCGACAAAACAGGAAAGAATGTCCAATGGAAAAAAGACAGCCTCTTCAACAAATGGTGCTGGGAAAATTGGACAGCCACATGCAGAAAATTGAAACTGGACCATTTCCTTACACCACACATGAAAACAGACTCAACATGGATGAAGGACCATGTGAGAAAGGAATCCATCAAAATCCTTGAGGAGAACACAGGCAGCAACCTCTTTGACCTCAACCGCAGCAACTTCTTCCTAGGAACATTGCCAAAGGCAAGGGAAGCAAGGGCAAGAATGAACTATTGGGACTTCATCAAGATCAAAAGCTTTTGCAAAGCAAAGGAAACAGTTAACAAAACTAAAAGACAACTGACAGAATGGGAGAAGATATTTGCAAACAACATATCAGATAAAAGGTTAGTATCCAAAATCTATAAAGAACTTATCAAACTCAACACCCAAAAAACAAATAATCCAATCAAGAAATGGGCAGAGGACATGAACAGACATTTCTGCAAAGAAGACATCCAGATGGCCAACAGACACATGAAAAAATGCTCCACATCACTTGGCACCAGGGAAATACAAATCAAAACCACAATGAGATACCACCTCACACCAGTCAGAATGGCTAAAATTAACAAGTCAGGAAATGACAGATGCTGGCGAGGATGCAGAGAAAGGGGAACCCTCCTACACTGTTGGTGGGAATGCAAGTTGGTGCAGCCACTCTGGAAAACAGCATGGAGGTTCCTCAAAAAGTTAAAAATAGAGCTACCCTACAACCCAGCAATTGCACTGCTGGGTATTTATCCTAAAGATACAAATGTAGTGATCCGAAGGGGCATGTGCACCTGAATGTTTATAGCAGCAATGTCCGCAATAGCCAAACTATGGAAAGAACTGAGATATCCATCAATAGATGAATGGATAAAGAAGATGTGGTGTGTGCGTGTGTGTGTGTGTGTATATATATGTGTGTGTGTATATATATATATATACACACACACGCACACACACCATGGAATACTATGCAGCCATCAAAAGAAATGAAATCTTGCCATTTGCAATGACGTGGATGGAACTAGAGGGTATTATGCTGAGTGAAATAAGTCAATCAGAGAAAGACAATTATCATATTATCTCCCTGATACGTGGAAGTTGAAAGGCAATGTGGGGGGTTTGGGGGTAGGAAAGGAATAAATGAAACAAGATGGGATCGGGAGGGAGACAAACCATAAGAGACTCTTAATCTCACAAAACAAACTGAGGGGGAGGTGGGTAGGGAGAGGGTGGTTGGGTTATGGACACTGGGGAAGGTATGTGCTATGGTGAGTGCTGTGAAGTGTGTAAACCTGGCGATTCACAGACCTGTACCCCTGGGGCTAATAATACATTATATGTTAATAAGAAAATAAAAAATTAAAAAGAATTGCTAAATGAAGGAGACTAATAAGAGGAAATTCATTGAAATGGAAAACTCATAATAGTACCCCTGAGTATTCATTGATGGGAAGTTCAATTCTAGTCATCCAGTGATCACTTCAAAATCCTGTGTCAGGCAGATAAAAGTCCCAAAGCTTTCAAGCCTGACATTCACCCTGTGTAAAATTTTTTGCTCTAGGATTTTCCATCCTGGGCTTTGGTAACAGGATATAAGAGGAGGTGCAAGATTACGTGGAAAGTGTTTGATGTCAGTGGAAATTCTCTTCAAAAAAGCAAGATGATATGGCATTGGGGAAGGTATGTGCTATGGTGAGTGCTGTGACGTGTGTAAACCTGGTGATTCACAGACCTGTACCCCTGGGGCTAATAATACATTATATGTTAATAAAAAAAATTATATATAAAAAAAAGCAAGATAAGTGTATGAGCGAATGTTATTGAAGCATACTGCTTTGGCCTTTAAAAGAGAGCCAGAGTTTAATAGAGTTAGTGGGTTGATGGATTTGGTTTGATGACATTGAGTTTTCCTATCCTCTTTCTGCCTCACCTTTATAAAGTAATAATGTCTATTGTTGCTTATTGTTGTGTGGTCAAATACAGGTAGATGTTGAGGGAGGGAGAGAGAATATAATAAGATTTTCAGGAGAAGTGTATCAACTGGGAATGATGAATGAACAATGGTCTTATATAACTAAACTTCCATAAATCTAAATCATAATCCCATCTTTAAGATGATTGCGAGGGAGGTAACTGTATTAGTTAGGGTTCTCCAGAGAAACACAACTGATAGGCTATCTTTCTGCCTGCCTGCCTGCCTACATATCTATCATCAGAATAAATTGTAAATATAGAAAGAGAGAAAGAAAGAGAGACTGAAAGAGATTTACTTTAAGGAGCTGGCTCATGAGATCTGGGACCTGCCCAGTCTGAAGTCCCCTCGCTCCCTCTTGGAGAGGAAAGGCCCTCCTGCCTCAGCCAAAGCTCACTCACATGTTCCGCTGTTCCTGGGATCCACCAATCCCGTCGCAGTTAGAGAGGATGCATCCATAGCTAGAGGAGGCCAGGAGGGCATCGCAGGAAATGCCCTTTGGACCCTACTCCTCATTACATCTAGTGTCACTATCTGACTCCCGACTACTATTGAGCCCTGGGGTGCTCCAGAGTACTGTCTGCTCTGTGCACGAGATCACTGTCAGCTCCCAGAGAAGCGTCTGCATGACTGCCCCTGGAAGGGCATCCTTTATGCTTGATGAATGAACAGAGACCAACCAGCCCCATGGCAGATATCTGAGTGGGCCTGGGCCCCCTGCTCATCCCCGGGCATCCATGCTCTGGTTTCACGCAGGACACAGGCCTAGATGGAGTCTCGAAACTCCTTTTCCAATGGGAAAAGAGCCCAGCTCAAGACCATGGTGACAGGGAGGGATGAGGCAGAGGCTTCATCATGGGGAGCAGGACGATGATAAATGAGCACGACCGCAGCCCCTCTAGTGGACCTTTCCACAGGGCCAGGCACCCAGGTGTACTTTCCCTACAGGACCCCACTGAGTCCCTAGAATAACTCTGCCCCTGTCACAGAGCAAACTGAGGCTCAGGGAAGTGTGGTGACATTCCCAAGACTGCCAGCGAGGAGGTGGCCAGATCCCACCGGGCTGTGGAGGGACAGGGTGCTCAGCTTGCAAACAGCTGATCCAACACCTCTTGGGTAGTGGCAAAAACTCTGTATGTGCCCAGGAACATGGAGACGGAGCCGAGGTCTCTGTCTAGGAAGGCGGGCACCAGGTGTCCTACGTGCTGCTCCAGCAGGTGCGCCCGATGGGTCTACACCACGCAGGTCTCATTGCTCCTCACGGCTGAGGCCTTTTACCCTGAGGTGGGATGGGGGAGACATGCAGTCAGCACTGCAGCCACCAGGAGGGTTGGGGGTTGGAGCCCAGAGCAGACCCCAAAGGTCTCAGTGACGTACAGAAAGAGGTGGGACTGGAGGGCCCACAGTAGACAAAAGGAGCAAGGTGCCTGGGTGGTTCAGTGGATTAAGGGTCCTGCTATTGGTTTTGGCTCAGGTCATGCTATGAGCGTAATGAGATGGAGCCCTTCGTCAGGCTCTGCACTTAGGGCAGAGTCGGCTTGGGGACTCTGTCTCCCCCTCTGTCTCTCCACCGTCCCTCTGTGTCTGTCTCTGTCTCTCAGATAAATAAAGAAAGAAATCTGCAAGGAAAAAGATTCTTGGCAACAATACAAGGATGTGAGGTGGGGGATGTCTGAACATGTTGGCATCTCAGGTTAGATTGCCGGCTGAGTATTTCTAGCACATTAACGGCATCATCCCTGGGATTTCTGACAACATGTCCTCAGTCTTGAGAGGAGAACACAGAGACTGTCTCTGGGTGGGAGTGCTCAGGTTTTAGGGCATGTAGGATGTTTAGTGCAGCACTGTGAGTTGGCAACAGAAGGGAATCACATCAGAGTCCTGCGTCAGAGAGGGGCTCAATGGCTGTGCCTGATCTTCCTTCTGAAATGTTGTGCCCTGAGGCCCCTGCTCCTGACCCTGGAGGGACTCCAGGGATGTGTTCTTCACAACTGAATGGCAGAGCAACAGACGTAGTACCAGGAGCCCCACGTCCCTTTGGAAAAGTGTCTCCCAGCTCACCATGATCGTGTGTAAGACTTGGAGAAGGTGGGGAGGGGCAGTCAGGCCTACAGGGACAGCAGGGAGCACTAGTTTGGAAAATGCATAGCATAGTGCAAAAGGACTCTAGACTGAATGGGATGAGACATGGTTTAAAGTCTCTTTTCTGATATTCGTACAAATACGTGGACAGTGACTGTGCATCTGGCCAAGGCCAGGGCAGGGCCCTGAGGGCAAGTTTGGGGAGGAGATGGGGATCCAGATTCATGGGGAAGCAGGAGTCTACGAGGGAGCCCGGGGGAGTAGCAGGCTGGCTTCTGGGACCTGGGGCCCTTTTTGCCGCATCGGGGCCCTGGGTGTTGGGTCTGCCCAGCACCTGCCCTCACCCTGAGCCAGCTTTGGCCTCTGTTGGCAGTAGGTGGCACCTTCTTGTCCTTCAAGGAGGTGGGACTGAGGATCCCATCGTTCAGCTCCTGCCCATCTCCTGTGTGGAGCTCTATAAGGACAGTGTCGGGCATCCAGACAGGAGGCCTCAGAGCCCTGTCTGGCAGCCTTGGCTGGTCCTCAGACCCAGGGGACTCCCTTCCAGACATACCACACGCCAGGATGTACCCCGCTCCACCATGGAGAGGAAAGTGACCAGCTTGAGGGCCTTGGATTCACTCTGGCACAGGTGAGAGGCACCTCAGGAATTCTCTTTCCACCCTGCCCAGCATGCCATCGGTGTGAACATGAAGTGATCGCCAGGGCATCCACTGTCCAGCCCAGGGTGGGACCTCCCCACATATGCCTCTTCCCCAGAAACTGAAGAGGAGGGGATGGGACTGCCCAGGGATGGCTCGGAGAGGTGGCCTGGCCTGGCCTAGGTTGCTGGGTATTACGTTTCGGCACTTCCTGGCAAATGCCCTGATGCATTGGAGCTGAGGCTTGATCCATTGTCCGCAGCACGTGAAAAATCCCTCACTGTGCCGTTTTTGAAAGCTAGAACCCCGGGAAGTGGGCCTTTCTTTTCTTTTTTCTTTTTTTAAGGAGGCTTGTTTTACTTAGAGAAGAAATTATGCCAGGGATAAAGTCAACACAAAGGAACAAACAACAAAAACTTGCAGGAAAGAGACCCAGGTAAGAGTAGCTCCATAAGCCCAGTAGTTCTTTCAGACATGGTTAACATGGGACCCAGCATGGGTGTCCATCTCACCCGTCTGTCTGTCCGTCCCGCAATCAGCACCCGCTGTATCACAGAAAACCTCCAGATTTCATCAAGTAGCTCCATCTAAACGTTAATAGGACAGACAAAAGGAAATCATTCCATAGGTTGAAAACAAACAACAGAAACAAAATAACATTGTTTCTTGTCCCCAAATGAAATCAACACAAAAAGGTCCTGTGTGGTTCCAAAATCTCCAGAGTAGAAATGGAATGATCTGAAATGTCAAAGACCCCATTATTTTGTAAAGAAAGTACACCTCTAAATATTCTAATTCCACATGTGAATCATGAACTACTATCTCATGTACCAGTGCCAGACCCAAGGGTCCTAGGAGGGCAGCAGGGATGGTCCCTGCCGTGTAGCTCAGCTGAGTAGTGACAAGCTGACCTCAGGGTAGGGAGATATTGCCAAATCCAAGCATGGGATTGCATGGGGTTTTGTTCAGGTATGACTTCTGTCTTTTAGGGGTTTTAAGGCCACCTAGGTTTTGTGTTTTCAGTGCTGAGATGAACTCCAACCGTCGGGCCTCTACCCAGCAAGACAATGTGCTCCCAGTGTCGTTGAGAGGCAGTGTCTCCTTTTGGCACCACAGTGTTGATATTAAAGCAAGAAAAGCTGTGGCAGTCGCTGGTTTTGGACACCTTTCTCCCTGTGGCGTGTCCACACTTAGGGCGATGATGATGCTCTTGCCCTCTTCTGTCTGGACCTGCTTGAGTTCTGGCTGCTCTGTCTGGTTGCCATTCTGGTGCTTTGTAGGCAGGGAGGCTGATGCTGATACATGTGTTGTCCACATGTGCAGAGAACTTGCCACCTTGTTCACCTGGCCGTGGTAGAGATTGGTACCATGTGAGTCCCGTTTTGTGTGACATATTTATTGGTAGCTGGTGCTGACCTAGAGGTGCCTGCTGCACTATAGTGACCATGTGAACAGGCGTGGTCTGTGGCATCTGAATGATGTGGCTAGCAGAGCCCAGTGTGGCATGGCTAATGGCGGCAGGAATAGGTTCCACTTTCACTTTTACTTCTTTTGTGATCTCCATTCTCTTGCGGCTCTGCCTTATGAGGGGCCAGCATGACCACCTGAGTGACCAGAGCATGGCCAGTGCAGTGCATATGCTCTCTGGGGCCAGGCCGGCCATGCTGGTGATCTGGTGGTGGACATGCACCCTTTGCACAACAGGCTGCTGGCAGGTCGAGGTGACCACCAGGAATGGTGTCCGTGTGGGTAATGGGCTTGATCGTGGGTGGCAGCTGCCACTGCCCAGCAATTAAAATGGGCCGACGAGAGAGAGGTGAGCCTGGTACACTCTGGGCAAGCCATGCCTCATGATGATGGACAGTTTGGGCTGTGAGGCCCTGGACTCAGGCTTCAGGGGAACCAGTGAACCTTCCCTTGATAAGCTCTCGGGGTTCTGGGCACCAAGGAGAGAGCAGACAGCACTCCAGCATGATTGGGAGAGGCTAGGGCACTTCTAGAGGGGAGTGGTCCCAGAGGGGTTCTAAAGCAAGGCACACACCTAGGCCATCTTTTCCTAAAAGACTGCTCTATTAAGTTGCTTTCAGAGGCAGGATCTATCCTCCAGAATGAGCCTTTGTCTGGTTCTTCCTGGGAATGTTGTACTTGGATCAAATAAGGATTCAGAGAGAGATTGTGGTGAACTGGATTCTGCCAGCCCTTGTCTGCTGTCCTGCAGTATGGGTAATTTTTGGTGATGTGAGTATAAATTCCATTTACAGTAAGTTTCTTCTCAGGATCCATCGAAGTTGCTTGTACTGTGAATTGTGCACATGCATAAGGTGGCTTTGACTCATCCTTGGGCTGTCTGCATCAGAAGCTTCCTTTTCATTTTCGGCTGCCAGTTGTTGGCCATTCAGTTGAGGTCAGTTGGTATCACATAACCCATTTTGTACCCGAAGACCCTGCTCCTCGGGGGGCTGGATGGGCGAGAGATGGCAGCACTGATGGTTCCCGTGGGGGAAGGAAGGGGACTCATGAGGTGGGCCATGATGTCTGGAATCAAGTTGATGATCAGGGACAAGAATGTGGGCCTGCACGGCCTTCATCCGAGACTCGGGAGCCTCCTACTTCTTCCTCTTCCCACTGGGCAGGGCAGTGTAAAGGATCCTGATGCTTGTGCTTGGGAATCTGAATGTGCACACGCGGGGCACCTGCAGCGATAGCGCCCCGCGCCTCTGGAACATGGAGAACACCCGTTCTTGAAGAGGCAGTGCAGGTAGAAGTCGCCTGGCGTCGGGCCTGGCCTGGGCGGGAACGCTCTGGGCGCTGTGCCACGGCTGCCGCCGCGCGCGCATGTGCAGGGGGGTGGGGTGGGGTGTGAAGATCTCGAGGTGGCCCCGCGAGATGAAGCTCAAACGGCTTGTGGTCAGGTCAACTGAAGCTTGTGAGGAGTTGCAGCCGGTGGTGACGTAGCACGTCTTCCTCAGGTACTCCAACTCCCGGCGCTCGAGCCGCGCCATGGCCCAGCCGCCTGGCAGGGATCCGCCGCCCAAGCCCCGGGCTGCCGTGGCCCCAACCGTCTCTGGGAGGCTGGCCTAGCGCTCTGGAGTGCCCAGTCGCCGCCATGGGCCTCCGAAGGCCCTGCCACCTCAGCCTCCACCGCTGCCATGGTGCTGAGGGCCCCGGCGAGGCTGAGGGCCGGTGAGCTACAAGCCTGGGATGGGATATACTCCTCTCTTTTTTTAAAAAAATATTTTATTGATTATTTATTTATTTATTTGACAGATGGAGATCACAAGTAGGCAGAGAAGCAGGTAGAAAGAGAGGAGGAAGCAGGCCCACTGCTGAGCAGAGAGCCTGACGCGGGGCTCGATCCCAGGACTCTGGGATCATGACCTGAGCTGAAGGCAGAGGATTTAACCCACTGAGCCACCCAGGCGCCCCTTATATACTCCTCTTATTGCTAACTTGATCTTTTCACTTGTTACAGGTCTATTCAGATTTTCTGTTTCTACTTGAGTCAGTTTTGGTAGGTTGTGTCTTCTTAGAAATGTGTCTGTTTCATGTAGGTGACATACTTTGCTGGCTGTTCATAGCATTACCTTACAATTCTTTTTTTGTGTGTAAGTTTGTAAGTAATGCTCCCATCCCAGAATTTAATCTTTTTAATGTTCACTGTCTGTCTTCTTGATTAATCTAGCTAAAGGTTTGTCATTTTTACTGATTTTTACAAAGAACCAACTTTTGATTTTGTTGGTTCATTGCTTTTGTTTTACACTATTTCATTTATGTCTGCTCTGTTATTTCCTTCCTTATGCTTGTTTTAAGTTTAGTTTGCTCTTTTTCTAGTTCCTTATGGTGGAATGTTAGGTTTTTGATTGGAGATTTTTTTTTTCATATACTATAGGTGTTTACAGATAGAAGTTTTTCTCCAAACACTGCTTTAGTTGTATACCATAAGGTTTATAGTGGGATTTTAGTATGTTTTTTTTTTTCATTCATCTCAAATTACTCTCTAATTTAAACTGTGACTTCTTTTCTGACTCATTGCTTAATTTTGGAGTGCCTAATTTAATTTCCACATACTTGTGAATGTCCCAGATTTCCTTTTTATTGATTTCTTTCTTTTTTTTAAAGATTTTATTTATTTGACAGAGAAAGAGATCACAAGTAGGCAGAGAGGCAGGCAGAGAGAGGGGGAAGCAGGCCCCATGCTGAGCAAAGAGCCTGGTTCGAGGCTCAGTCCCAGGACCCTGAGATCATGACCTGAGCTGAAGGCAGAGGCCTCAACCCACTGAGCCACGGAGGTGCCCCTCTTTTATTGATTTCTAATGTCATCCCATTATGGTAAAAAAAAAAAAATGTATGATTTCAATGCTTTTAAATTTATTAGGGTTTTTTTTTCTCTTTTGTTAAAATTTCTCTTTATTGATATCCTCTATTTGGTGTGGCATAATTCTGGCACTTTAGTTCTTTATACATGGTTTCCCTAATTCTTTGAACATATTTAAAATAGCTCATTTAAAATCTTTGTCTGATAAGTCTAATATGTAGCCTCCTCTAGCTTTTCTTTTCTTTCTTTCTTTTTTTTTTTTTGACTCTTCTTTTTCTCTGTATGAACCATGTCTCCTTGTTTCTATGTGTGTATTGTAATTTTTAAAAATAAAAAACAGGACATTTGAAATAATGTAATATGGCAAGACTGGAAATCAGATTTTGTTGCTGTTCTTTGTGCTTGTGAGTTTGTCCACTTTCCTGAACTAATCTGTAATGTCTGTATTTTTTGTCATTTGTGGCAACTGGCATTTCTGTTTGATTAGCTTAATAGTCAGCTCGTGACTGGATAGAAATTTCTTAAATGCCTGGAACCGGGAGGCCTCCTGCCCATTGCCAATGAGCTCTGTGTGCATGTTTGGGCACTCGGAAAGGCCAAGAAAGAGCTTTACAGCTTTACAGCTCTTTCTTGGCCTTTCCTTCTTGCTTTCACAGAGCTTTCAGGTCAGCCCTAGGTGAAAGAGTAGGGCTCTTTTAGATCTTCATGGGTCTTCAAATGGCCCTTGGCACGCATGCAGCCTCTCTATGCTTATGTGTGGCCTTGTAGATTCCCAGGAATAGGTTGGAGTTCTCAGGGCCCCCTAGGGACATCTTATTTCTTCGTTTTTCCCTGTATTTTGGTCAGCTTCTCGTGTGTTCCATTATTTTAGTTTTCTCAGACAGTGGCAATATTAAATAATTGGTGCTGAATATTTTCAACAAATGCCCCTGAGGAAAAGGTTGTTTGCAACAAGTGGTCTCTGAGTCAGGTCAAATAAATGCAAATGCTAGCAGTGGAGGTTTGAGGGATGTGCCAGACACATCAGATAATGACAGTTCTCTGAGAATATGTTTTTGGAAGGTTCCAAACCAGTTTCCATTTCTCCAGGGCTTCTAGGCAGGTTTTTTTTTTTTTTTTTTTTTACCATGTTCAGAGGTTGTTGGCTTTCAAGGCTATTGCATAGCTGGGGAGAAGGGGATGAGCACAAGACAGGTTAAAAATGCCATAGAGGTGTTTCTTGTTCTTACCCAAACTCAGCCAGTTTTCTTGAATAAATCCTTCTTCAATTGTTCAATAATTTCCAGAGTTCAAAAAAATTCAACTTGATAATTATTTTTTGGTCAGTGTTCTCATTGCTTTTAAGGCATGACTTTTTGGAGGTCTTTACTCTGCCATTTCTACCAACCTCCCTCATGATGTTTTGTTGTGTCTCAGTCAACCTGTGTCCTAGGCAGAGTCTTCAGCACTTTCCATGAAAAAATTCAATTACAATGAGTCATTAGTTTTCAGCAGGCTTTATAAAAGGCTGTTGGAAGGATCTGAAGAATTCACAGATGAGGTCACGTTGCATGTATGCTGCCTTTTGCAAGCTGAGGACTTCATCCTTATTTCCCTTTCTTTTTTTCCTTCAGTTATCTCTCACTTCATCATTGTGTGTCCCTCCCTGTAATAATAAGCATATTCTTTCCCTCTGAAACTTACTTGGTGTTATTTTTTTCCCCCTTTTATCACTACCCTAAAGAATTGAAGTTCTATTAGGAAGAATTCAAATGGACTATCATTTTATCTTGTTAAACATATTATATTTAATTTCATTTTTGGATGAGATGTATATAGACCATTTCATAGTGTCTGTTCAGTCTATTTCAAGGCATTCTGGCTGGCCTACTATCCATGAAATCAACAACGTCTCCCTCTTCCTCCTTTCTTTTTCCTTCCCTTCCACATCTGAATTCCTTTTTCTCCATTCATAAATATGAGACTTTTCCCCATGATTTCAAGTGTGTAGTTTATAGTTTGCTGTATGTTTACTGTCCTGCAAAGGTGGAACTTTGCCAGGGCCTGGGACACTTGCTGCTTCCATGTCCTTTTCTCCTCAATATCATCAAACTGCGCCATCTCTTCGTCTTCACTGCAAAGGTGGATACATGTTGTATCATGTATCAGTACCTCATTCCTTTTTCTTACTGAACAATATTCCACTTTATGGACGTACCACATTTGGTTTAACCATTTGTCAATGGATAGACATTTTGGTTGTTTCCACTTTTTGGATAGTATGAATAATGCTACAGTGAATATGTGAATACAAATTTTTATGTGGACATACGCTTTCTTTTTTCTTTGAGTGAGAGAAAGAGAGAGTATGAGTTGGGGGAGAAGCAGAGGGAGAGGGAAAGAAAGAATCTTTTTAAAAAAGTTAATTTTAATTTTATTATATTTAAATTCAATCATTTAACATATAGTGTATATTAGTTTCAGAGGTAGAGTTTAGTGATTCATCAGTTGCATATAACACCCAGTACTCATTCCATCAAGTACCTTCTTAAATGCCCATCACTCTGTTACCCATCCCCCCACCTACCTCCCCTCCAGCAACCCTCAGTTTGCTTCCTATAGTTAAAAGTTTTTTACAGTTTGTCTCCCTTCTGATTTCATGTTATTTTAGTTTTCCTTCCCTTCCTCTATGATCGTCTGTTTTGTTTCTTAATTCCCACATGTGAGTGAAATCATAGAATTGTCTTTCTCTGATTGACTTACTTCACTTAGCCTAATACCCTCTGGTTCTGTCCACATCATTGCAAATCGTAAGATTTCATTTTCTTTGAATAACATTGAATAACACTCCATTGTATATATACACATTTAAAAAAAAAAAACCTTAACCCCTTTTTTTTAAAAAAAATTTCATTTATTTAGTTATTTGTCAGAGAAAGAGAGCACAAGCAGGAGGAGCAGCAGGCAGAGGGAGAAGCAGGCTCCCCGCTGAGCAGGGAACCCAATATGGGACTCAATCCCCGTACTCTGGAATCATGACCCAAGCCGAAGGCAGATGCTCAACAGCCTCAGCCACCGAGGCATCCCCACATCTTTTTTAAAATTTTATTTTGTGAAGATTTTATTTGTTTATTTGAAAGAGAGAGAGAAAGAGAAAATGAGTGGAGGGAGGGGAGAGGAAAAGGGAGAATCAGACTCCCAGCTAAGCAGGGAGTCCAATGTGGGGGCTCCATACCTGGACCCTGGGATCATACCTGAGCCCGAGGCAGGTATTTAACCAACTGAGCCACCGAAGGGCCCTATATACCACATCTTCTTTATCCATTCATTTGTTGGTGGACATCTGGGCTCTTTCCATAGTTTGGCCATTATGGACATTGCTGCTATAAACATTGGGGTACAGATGCCCCTTTGGATCAGTATGTTTGTATCCTTTGGGTAAATTCCTAGTAGTGCAGTTGCTGGGTCATAGGGTAGCTCTATGTTTAACTTTTTGAGGAACTGCTGTACTGTTTTCCAGAGTGGCTGTATGGGAAGGATCTTAAGCAGGCTCCATGCCATTCTTTGGAAAAATGTCAGTTTGAATCCTTTGCCTATTCTTAGAGGTTTTATTTATTTATTTGACAGAGAGAGAGAGAGCACAAGCAGGGGGAGCGGCAGGCAGAATGAGACAGAGAAGCAGGCTCCCTGCTGAGCAGGGAACCTGATTCCGGGCTCTATCCCAGGACTCTGGGATCATGATCTGAGCTGAAGGCAGATGCTTAACTGACAGAGCCACCCAGGCGTCCCTCCTTTGCCTAATCTTAAGTTGGGTTATTTGTCTTTTAATTATTGAGTTCTAAGTATTCTTTATATATTCTGGAAACAAGGTAGACCATATACATTTAATGTGATTATCAATGGGGTTTTGTTTAAGTCTACCATTTTGGTATTTGTTTTCTATTTTCTTCTGTGCTTTTTTTTTTTTTTTTAAACATTTGGATTCGCTGAGCTTTTATTTTTTATTATTTTTTTAAGATTTTATTTATTTATTTGAAAGAGAGATCACAAGTAGCAGAGAGAGAGGGGAAGCAGGCTCTCTGCTGAAGAAAGAGCCTGATGTTGGGCTTGATCCTAGGACCCTGAGATCATGACCTGAGCCAAAGGCAGAGGCTAAATGCACGGAGCCACCCAGGCGCCCCTCACTGAGATTTTAAAATATATTTTATTTCACCTCCACTATTACCTTATTTGCCATATCACTTTATTTTAGCTGTTTGTCAAGCATTTAGAGAATACTTCTTTAATGCAGTACATAATCAAAAAATATTATACCACTGCCTGTATAATACAAGAATATTTTGGGGGCGCCTGGGTGGCTCAGTGGGTTGAAGCCTCTGCCTTCAGCTCAGGTCATGATCTCGGGGTCCTGGGATCGAGCCCTGCATCGGGCTCTCTGCTCAGCAGGGAGCCTGCTTCTCCCACTCTTCTCTCTCTGCCTGCCTCTCTGCCTATTTGTGATCTCTGTCTGTCAAATAAATAAAATCTTTAAAAAAAAAGAATATTTCCAACTTCCATTTTCTTCTTCCCAGTCTTTTTGTTATTATTCTCATACATTTTATTCCTGTGTATTTTCATTTCCACAATGCATTCTTACTGTTTTTGCTTTAAGCAGTCAAAACTCTTTTTGGAAGATTGAAAATCCACTGGTACAAACATCTGGATGTTTTTGCCTTATAAGAGGAACTTATCTTTTTTGGCAATCTGTAGAGTGGATTGTAATTTTTGCTTTGAACTTTTCCTCAAGCATTAGAAAAGACAAATGAGCAGGTGTTGAGTCAGATGTTTCTGGAAACTTAGTGAGTTCCAGGCTGCCTGTTGGGCATTTTGGGAGCCCATGGACTGATAGCAATTTATTTAGGATTCATGGGTGAGGTTTCATTTGTCAGTGGACTTTGACTCTCTGGTGTATGTTGCAGTGATTAGTACAGTGGCTGAACAAATTGATGTGATGCTAATTGCCAAAGGTTTGGAACTCTTCCATATTTGGAGGCTGCTGTTTTTATTGTCCACTTATTAAATTGCTAAATGAAGGAGACTAATAACAGGAAACTCATTGAAATGGAAAGCTCATAATAGTACCCCTGAGTATTATTCATTGATGGGAAGTTCAATTCTAGTCATCCAGTGATCACTTCAAAATCCTGTGTCAGGCAGATAAAAGTCCCAAAGCTTTCAAGCCTGACATTCACCCTGTGTAAAATTTTTTGCTCTAGGATTTTCCATCCTGGGCTTCGGTAACAGGATATAAGAGGACGTTGAATCAGGAGGAGGTGCAGGATTACGTGGAAAGTGTTTGATGTCAGTGGAAAGTCTCTTAAAAAAAGCAAGATAAGTGTATGAATGAATGTTATTGATTATACATGGAAGAATATTGCTTTGTCTTTAGAAGAGAGCCAGAGTTTAATACAGTTAGTGGGTTGATAGATTTGGTTTGATGATACTGAGTTTTCCTATCCTTTTTCTGCCTCACCTTTATAAAGTAATAATGTCTGTTGTTGCTTATTGTTGTGTGGTCAAATACAGGTCTAGATGTTGAGGGAGGGAGAGAAAATATAATAAAATTCTCAGGAGAAGTGTATCACCTGAGAGTGATGAATGAATAATGGTCTTATTTAACTAAACTTTCGTAAACTTAAACCATATTCCCATCTTTAAGATGATTGCAAGGGAGGTAACTGTATTAGTTAGGGTTCTCTAGAGAAACACAACTGATAGGCTATCTTTCTGCCTGCCTGCCTGCCTGTCTTTCTATCTATCTATCTATCTATCATCAGAATAAATTGTATATATAGAAAGAGAGAACGAAAGAAAGAGAGAGACTGAGAGAGAGAGATTTACTTTAAGGAGTTGGCTCATGAGATCTGGGGTCTGGCCAATCTGAGGTCCGCAGAGCAGGCCAGCAGGCTGGACGTTGGCAGGAGTCAGTCTTGCAGTCTTGAGTCTGGAAACAGAATTCCTTGTGCTGGGGACCTCAGTCTTTTCTCCGAAGGTTTTCCACTGATTGCCTCAGGCCTACTCACATTATGGAAGGTAATCTACTTCAAGTCTACTGATTTAAATGGTAATCACATCTGAAAAACATCTTCCCAACAACATCTAGACCTGTATTTGACCACACAACTGGGTACCATGGCCTATCCAAGCTGACACATAAAACTAACCATCACAATAATTACAGGAATCAAATTACTACCTGCTTTCCGGATAATGAAAATAAAGTCAAGTGATCTGCACATGTGTACCCAGAGTTAGGATAGATCAGTTGGCTAAAGGGGTGAAAAGAGCAGGATCCAAAGGTTTTTAAAATTAGTAGTCAACTTGTTTCTCTCTCTCTCTCTCTCCCTCCTTCTGCACCCATGGTGGGGCTTAAACTCATGACTCAGAGATCCAGAGTGGCATGCTCAACCAACTGAGTCAGCCAGGTGCCCCAGAATCCAAATTTTTAGATATATTGTCTGACAAAATAAGTCTTCACTCAGTGATCCTCATTATTAGTTCAGCAGGACAACAGGAGAACCTAAGACTAACCAGCTTTGATTGGGTACAACTTGTCACAAAATTTTACATTTTCTTTTTATCTTTATTGAGGTGTAATCGACAGATAGATAAAGATTGAATGTATTTAAGGTGGCAGTGTGATGATTTGATGCATGTGTACATTGTGATGTGATTACCGCAATGAAGACACTTTTATATTTTCTTGATACAAAAATTAAAGCTTCAAGTTAGTATTTGCTTATATTTCATAAAATGTGCTATTTACTTATATTAACTAAAAATGAGTATTTTCCTTCTATACAAAACGTTTGTGGAATTAATGAGTGGCTTTGAGGAACAGATTTTGGAACCTATTCAAATATAGTTCTAATAGTACCCATAGTAATTACTGATTAAAGTGGAAAAGGCGAGTAGGCTTAATTCTACCTTCCTTGGCTAGAAGAAGGCAGAAGTATTGAAAAGAACAAATGCAAAATTAACAGAGAGGGAAGGAGATTAAAAAAAATCCAGAGACAAAATTAAAAGGGTGAAGCTATTTGTTTTTCCTAAAGATTTTATTTATTCATTTGACAGAGAGCAAGAGAAGAGAGCACAAGGAGGGGGAGTGGCAGAGGGAGAGGGAGAAGTAGGCTTCCTGCTGAGGAGGGAGCCCAAAGTGGGGCCCCATCCTTGGGACCAGGACCCAAGCTGAAGGCAGATGCTTATCCAGTTGAGCCACCCAGGTGCCACAAGGGTGAAAATATTTTAATGGAAAACCAGTTACTAATGTCCAAATCACAGTGTTTTAAAATATTTTGCTTTCTCTCTGTTTCATTTCAGAATGGATTAATGAAGAAGTGGAAGAAAGAACATTGTAACAGTTAGTTACATCACCCGTGTCACTGGAGAACATTGGTGAGTTTTACCACCTTTTTACTTGCATTGCCTGCTATGCCTTCTGCAGGGTATGCGCCCATCTGCATATGTGTTCATGGTACTTACTGAACAAGACCCATTCTCAACCACTTGTCTGATAGGTTGCTTAAGTGTGTAGTATTTATACATTCAATAGAAGGCCTTTTAATTTATGAGAATTATTTTAATCTGTCTTCTGTCTCAGAACTCAGTATACTTCTTCAGTGTGTTGCTTTCTGCACCTCCATACCCCCAACATGCTACAAATAGACACACCCTCTAAGATTGCTCAAAATGTCTAGGATTATTACTTATCACCTTTTAGGTTTTGCCACAGCACCTGTTCCTTCTTTCTAGTCATCAAAAAAGTCATAGAATTATGGAGTTCTGGGGTTAGAAGGGATCAAGACCATCACTAGCACAGTGCCTGCTAGGCATTCACAAGTGTTTGTGGAATGAATGTTGAATAAGATACACTCTTTCAAAGAAAGAAGAAGTCTTTTCTAGTGGCAGATGATCATTCAGTCTTTGCTTGTTTGTGGAAGCAAGGGAGTCTTTATGACCATCAGAGAAAACCTGTCTTTCTTGTGCCTTGAAAGTCAACATGGAGCTTAGATTTGGGCTGTTCTGGAGAAGAAATGAAAGAGTACATGGAAGAGTACAGCTGCTGCCCGGGGCTTCCCGATCCAGTGTAACTCTCTGAGACATAACTCGCCAGGACTGCCTCCCTGCAATATATGCGGGGGGTGCTGTTGAGTGCTTTCTATGGATGAAGAGAAGAGGATACCACTTGGTTCTTTCTTTAAATAATCCTCACCTTCAAAATCTTCTGTTGATTCAGTTGATTCAAAATCAACTGAATCTGGGTGATTCAGTTGGTTCAGCATCTGACTCTTGATCTCAGCTCAGGTCTGGTTCTCAGGGTTGTGAAGTTTAGCCCCACATCAGGCTCCACCCTGGGTGTGGAGTTTACTTAAGATTCTCTCTCTCAGGGTGCCTGGGTGGCTCAGTTGTTAAGCGTCTGCCTTCTGCTCAGGCCCTGATCCAGGGTCCTGGGATCAAGCCCTGCATCGGGCTCCTTGCTCGGTGAGAGCCCAGCTTCTCCCTCCCCCTACTCCCTCTGCTTGTGTTCCCTCTCTCACTCTGTCTCTCTCTGTCAACTAAATAAACAAAATCTTAAAAAAAAAAAAAAAAAAAGGATTCTCTCTCTCTCCCTCTGACCCTCTGCCCCACCACCCTTAAAAAAAAACCAAACCAAAACAAAACTTAAGAGCCTCAGAGAAGCTTTCTTTCTCCACCTGTTTTGGTTGGCAGCCAGGTAGATAATACCATAATATACCACGAAGAATTAAATCTTTTTTTAAAAAAATATTTATTCAACTGAGAGAGAAAGAGAGAGAGAGAGAGAGGGATGAGTCTTGATCTCACAATCATGAGATCACAACCTGAGCCGAAATGAAGAGTTGAAATGCGCCATCCAGGCAACCCTGAAGAATAAAATCTTAAAAAAAAACAAAAAACAAAAACTAAACAAAACGACTTACTGTGAAGAGCAGAATCTTGAAAAAAGAAACTAAGCACAATATAAAGAGATTTAGAAGTTACTCTACCTGAGCCCTCTAGAGGCCACTGCTGAGTAGTGGAAAAATCTGAGGGCAGGAGACCTGGAGCAGAACTCCAGTTCTGCGGTGCAAAGGCAGGAAAAGCCATAAAGAATCTCTGAAACTTAACCATAGTCTCTCTTTCTGAGAAATAAAGCTGTCAAAGTTCATGTGCCCCCAGGAGCTTCTCCCTTGTCTCCTCTTTCGGGTTGAAGCTCCTGGCATTCCCTTGACACAATCAGCCCAAATGAGAAATAAAAGTTTAATTCATGGCTTAAATCTTGATACATTCAGTTGTGAGTTTAAAAAGGATGCTCTTTTCTAAGACATTTTCGTTTTTAAAAAGCCCACTATTTAGTCAATGAAAGAGATATTTAACAACCGATTTTTGTTTGACCTCAATAATTTGAATTCAGTATTTTCTATTTGACATCCTTGGTTTGTAAGCCCTGAGTATTTTTTTCTACACTTGAAAGTCCCCATTTGCCCAATTATTCATGGATCAATCCATCTGTGAATTTACTGGATGACTCAAGGAATGAGTGAAATCTAATAGGTTTATAGTGAGCGAGTACTGCATAGGTGTCACTAACAACAACTTTGTGTGTACATTTCTTTCGTCTAGGTTTATTGGGCCACTCCAGTATGCCTCACTTGTCCACATGGTTTATGAAGCTTGCTAAGCCCTCCAGATTTTTTTCTCTTTACTGTCAGGGGATGGGAAAGAGAGAAGAAAAAAGATTTGACAAAATAGTTCAGTATGGTGGTGAGTAAGTAGTGGGAAAGTCTCAAGAGGAATAGAGAAAGATGTGATGGAAAGGTTGAAGGAGGTGCTCTACATTTTTTCAGAAGGAGAATAGAATGAAATCTTAAGAAAATCAGGAGAGTGCTAAGCCTCTTACTTCCAACAGGCACTGTATATTTGTTAGTTTCTTTTTTTTTTTCTTAGAGAAAGTTAATCATTATTATTTATAATTATTTTAAACATACTTACTAGCTTTAGACACACATGTTTTTGTTTTTATGGTTTCTTTAGAACAGAAACTGCCTTGCATTTCTTGAGGGGCTTCATAGTTTTGGAGTGTGGAAGTCTTAGTCCCAGTGTTCAACATAGCATGGGCTGGGTTTGGGGATCTCATTCACAGCTGAATCCAAGTTTTGGGTGTGTAGCAGTAAACATGCAGATCTAGTCCTTGTCCTCAAAGGATTAATATTTGGAAAGGCAGCCGACAAACATAGATGTTAATCATTCAGAAGACTGCAATTGTTTCTAAGTGCTACAAAGAAGATGTACCTAGGATACTGTGTCATTGGGGAGTGTTCTTGGTATAATCATCAGGAGGACCTCCATGCTGAGGTGGTATTTGAGCCAATACTGAATCACGGAGTTAAAATCTCAACCAACTTCTTTTTATTTATTTTACTTTATTTGTTTAAAAGATTTTTATGTATTTATGTGAGAGAGAGAGATACACAGAGAGAGAGAGAATGAACAGGGAGGAGGAGCAGAGGTAGAGGGAGAAGCAGACTCCCCACTGCTGGGATCACAACCTGAGCCAAAGGCAGAAGCTTAACTGACTGAGCCACCCAGGTGCCCCTATTTTATTTTTTTAAAAAGATTTTGTTTTAAATTAATCTCCACACCTAACATAGGGCTCAAAACTCATGATCCCGAGATCAAGAATCTCATGCTCTACCAACTGAGCCAGCTAGGCACCCCATTAACCCACCTCTTTTAAAACCCAGAGCAAAAACTGTTTTCCCTAACACAGTGTAGATTCCTCTGGTGCTGAAAATGTACCAGCTACTATCTGTTGCCCCTGGAAACAGCCTAAGGACCTCAAGGGAATTATCCTGGCTTTGTGAATTTCAGCTAGGCCCAAGATTCAGTGCTACTCAATAGATTCTTCTCAAGTAAAATGTGTATATGAGCTTCAGATTTAACAACAATCTTCTGTGCCCCAGAACCCCTAACAAAGCCAGACATTCTTCCCATCCTCTTGTGTCTCTCTTAATCTTTTCAACAGGAGACCTGAATATTTGCTACATCGAATCATGTATAAGAGATGCATCTAGTTCCTTTTTTATAGCTCAGAAAACCGAGGCTTCAGAAGGTGAAGGCTAAAGGTCATAGTTGTTGGAATTCACTGCATGTGCTCTTATGAAGAGCCTCTGCCCTATTCTTCCTAGCTGAAAGCAAAACAGCTCTTGATTCTCTGCTACCAATGCATTGCTGACCAACAGTTTATGGGAAAGACCCTCCCCATTTTAACAATACTGCCTTATAAAGCATATAACCAGATTATACACTGTTAGATGTGGAGAAGGAAAAATGTACTCATAGTCCCATGAAGTCAGCATTTTCATTTTCTTTTTTCCCCCCATATGCATGCTTTTAATGCCTTGTTTTTTAAAACAAAGTAACCCATGCTTATTAAACAAACTTAAACAATTATGAAGTATAATGTAAAAATTAATACAATCTTGCAATTTTTTTCAATTTTATACTTCCACAGGTAACTAATATTGAAATACTGTGTATTCTTCCACACTTACCTTCTATCCTTTAGGAATAAATACCACACACATAATTCATGAATATGTGTATATGTATGTTTGAACACAGGCACACACACACAGAGAAATCTCTTTTGATTCCCTCCTTCCTCTGTTGTTTTGTTTGCTATTTATTTTCTGATTCCTTTCCTTCCTTCCTCTCTCTCTCTCTCCCTTCCTTCCTGGTTCATAATATATTCATAATGTACTTTTTTCACTTAACAATATATGGTTGACATTCCTTGAAGTTAATAGTTTGCTACATTGGCTCTATGTTGGAAATGCCAAAGAGCTTTAAAAGTACTGATGGGTCCAACCCCCAAAGATTCTGAGTTAATTGTCTTAGGTGAAGCTGGGCAGCAGAATTCATACCTCCCCTCCCCCGATGGTTCTAATGTGCGGCCATATTGACAACCACTGCTTTAAATTTATATGCACAGATGCAATTCATTCTTATTCATGGCTGCATAATGTTCTAAGTCATGACTGTATTAAAATGTATTATTTCTCTATTAATAAACATCCAATTTATTTCCAGTTCCTTGTTTTGCTAAAAATGCTTCAGTAAACATTTATCTTTAATTACTGATTCCTTTATTTCTATGAAATACCGCCCTAGAAGTGGGCTTCTTGGTTAGAGGTAGGGGCATTAGAATTCTGATAGGTGCTGCCAGATCATTTTCCAAAAAGGTCTTAATAATATCTACCTCCAGTAGCAGTCTATAAAATGCTCAGTTTCTGATACCTTTGCCAATCTGAAGAGAGACAAAAACATTTTTTTAACCCACTACTGAAGCTGAGTATCTTTTTTTTTTTTTTTAAGATTTTATTTATTTGACAGACAGAGATCACAAGTAGGCAGAGAGGCAGGCAGAGAGAGAGGAAGGGAAGCAGGCTCCCTGCTGAGCAGAGATCCCAATGCGGGGCTCAATCCCAGGACCCTGGGATCATGACCTGAGCCGAACCCACTGAGCCACCCAGGCGCCCCACTGAGTATCTTTTTATTCATACTTATTTGTCATTTTTGTTTCTTTTTCTGCGACTTGCCCTTTTATACTTTCTTGTCCATATTTAATGGCCATCTATCCTTTCTTGTTTTATCTTAAGAGCCCTTTAAGTGATAGGAATATTATCCTTTTTTGGTCATATATGTTGCAATATTTTTTTTCTAGTCTTCTATTTGCATTTTGATAATTTGTATGGCACCATATATATTTTAAATTGTTGAGAATGCGTAAACAAGTTTTATCTCCTCTTTTATTCTTCATGAGATTTGAATATTTTTTCATATTGGCAATCCTTTTTCACTTCCATTCCTAATGGGTGCATGTAATTCTTTTCAGCTTCCACTATATTCATTCAAGCTTCAAAAAAAATCCCATGACTGTTGTTTTAAATAATGCTGTAATTAGTATTTTCTTGCATTTAGCTTTTTGATAGTTTAGATGCTTAGGAGACTCCTAGAAGTGAAATAGTTGGATCAAGAATATAAATAATTTTTGTGGTTGTGGTAATTATTTCCTAAACTCTTGTTAGAGCTGTAAGCTAATGAATCAGTATAGAAATTTAGGGACAGGGGTACCTGGACGTCTCAGGGGGTGAAGTTGCTGACTCTGGATTTTGCTCAGGTCATGACCTCCAGGTTTTAGGATCAAGCCCTGCGTTGGGCTCTGCCGTCATGGGGAGTCAGCTTGAAGATTCTATCTCATTCTCCCTCTGCATCTCCCCCCACTCATGTTTTTTTTCTCTCTCTCTCGTTCTCAAACAAATAAATCTTAAAAAATATTAGGGACAAAATAATTAGTATTTATACAATAATATTTCTTAGAGGACAAATCATATTATAGAATTTTAAAAGTTAAATTTCTTTTTTTAAAAAAAATATTTATTTATTTTTTGAGAGAGAGAGTGCGTGCACATGCTCTAGTTGGGGGAGCGGGAGAGGCAGAGGGAAAGAATCTTCAGGCAGACTCTCCGCTGAGCATGGAGCCCTACTCCAGGCTTGATATCACCACCCTGAGATCACAATGTGAGTCAAAACCAAGAGTCATACACTTAACCGACAGAGACACCCAGGCACCCCTGTAGTTACTGCTTTTTAAGAAGATTGTGATTTAATGAAAAACAGAAAGAAATGTCTTATTTTTT
The DNA here is from genome assembly GCF_963455335.1 of Martes martes. Taxonomy (NCBI): domain Eukaryota; kingdom Metazoa; phylum Chordata; class Mammalia; order Carnivora; family Mustelidae; genus Martes; species Martes martes. The sequence goes on along the minus strand of NC_137894.1, from coordinate 49,441,854 downwards.
TTATAGTTCAGTGCCATAAAATAGGTATGAAAGAATAGTAATAGGATTTGACCCCTGTAGTTATTGCTTTTTAGGAAAATTTCAATTTAATGGAAAACAGAAAGAAAAGTCTTATTTTCTTTTATAGTTCAGTACTATAAAATAGATGAAAGAGAAGAGATAGGATTTGATTGTATCAGCAAAGTTTTTTTTTTTAAAGATTTTATTTATTTATTTGATAGATAGAAATCACAAGTAGGCAGAGAGGCAGGCAGAGAGAGAGAGAGGAGGAAGCAGGCTCCCTGCTGAGCAGAGAGCCAGATGCAGGGCTCTATCCTAGGACCCTGAGATCATGACCTGAGCTGAAGGCAGAGGCTTAATCCACTGAATCACCCAGGTGCTCCTAAGCAAAGTTTTCTTAAAGGTGGGGTAACATGGCAGAAATACAGTAACCAGCTTGCCTGAAGAAAATAATATGTATGGAAAAAGGAGGATTCCAGACTGGAAAAATAAACATGGATTAGTCTGTTGCAGGCTTTGGATGTACATTTTTTTTTAAAGATTTTATTTATTTATTTGACAGAGAGAGATCACAAGCAGGCAGAGAGGCAGGCAGAGAGAGAGGAAGGGAAGCAGGCTCCCCGCTGAGCAGGGAGCCCGATGCGGGGCTCGATCCCAGGACCCCAAGATCATGACCCGAGTCGAAGGCAGCAGCTCAATCCACTGAGCCACCCAGGCGCCCCTGGATGTACATTTAATTTGATAGAAAGAGTGAAATGGTGAATGAATGGGGCGCCTGGGTGGCTCAGTGGGTTGAGCCGCTGCCTTCGAATCGGGTCATGATCTCGGGGTCCTGGGATTGAGCCCCGCATCGGGCTCTCTGCTCAGCGGGGAGCCTGCTTCCTCCTCTCTCTCTGCCTGTCTCGGCCTATTTGTGATCTTGTCTGTCAAATCAATCAATCAATCAATCAATCTTGGGGAAAAAAAAGAAATGGTGAATGACTTTAGTTGGGAGTCAATTTGGGAAGATTAATTTGGTGTTATCTGTGGGTTAGACTGAAATGAAAAAAGCCAGTTAACTAGTGGCTAAGAGTTTTGGCAACTTATTAATTCTTGTGAGATTCATGTAGCTCATCTGTAAGCCAGGAACAATAATGCCTATGCCATGGTGCAGTTATGTTTAATAGAATGGTGTATATAAAGTACTGGGAATGGCTCCTGATACATAACGGGTATATTGTACCATCACTATTAGGTTGTTCTTCTATTTTATATGCCCCAATAATAAATAAACAATTCATATAGGAATGTAGAGTCACTTCAATGAGTTCTAGTCTTGTAATATTAAATCTAAATTAGCTTTCACGGTTTTTTTCCTTCCCTACAAGGTCCTTTAGAAACTCATTGGATGGATGCTCTAAATCAAACAAGAGTGACTGAATTTGTCTTCTTGGGACTCACTGAGAACTGGGTGCTGGAGATACTATTTTTTGTGACATTCTCCATTGCATATGTACTAACCCTTTTGGGGAACACTCTCATCATAGTTACTATAGTTTTTACTCTACATCTTCATACCCCCATGTACTTCTTCCTGAGCAATCTGTCCTTTATTGACCTCTGCCACTCGTCTGTCACTGTGCCCAAGATGCTAGAGGGCTTGCTTTTGGAGAGAAAGACAATTTCCTTTGATAATTGCATTGCACAGCTCTTTTTTCTACATTTGTTTGCTTGTGCTGAGATCTTTCTACTGACCATAATGGCTTATGATCGTTATGTAGCCATCTGTGCTCCGCTGCACTACTCCAGTGTGATGAACATCAGGGTCTGTGTACAGCTTGTCTTTGCTCTCTGGTTGGGGGGTACTGTTCACTCTCTGGTGCAGACCTTCCTGACCATTCGTCTACCTTACTGCGGCCCCAACATTATCGATAGCTACTTCTGCGATGTGCCGCCTGTCATCAAGCTGGCATGTACAGATACATACCTCACAGGAATGCTCATTGTGTCTAATAGTGGAACCATCTCCCTCACCTGTTTCCTGGCTTTGGTTACCTCTTACATAGTCATCCTGGTTTCTCTTAGAAAACAGTCAGCTGAAGGGCGCCGGAAAGCCCTGTCTACCTGCTCGGCCCACTTCATGGTGGTTGCCTTCTTCTTTGGACCATGTATCTTTCTCTACACTCGGCCAGACAGCAGCTTCTCCGTGGACAAGGTGGTATCTGTCTTCTACACGGTGGTCACCCCTTTGCTAAATCCCCTCATTTACACCTTGAGGAATGAGGAGGTAAAAAATGCCATCAAACATCTCAGACAGAAACAGGTTTTTTCATGAAGTCGGGTACATGATTGATTTGGAATCACAAGTAAAATTATGGCCATATCTTTAATGAGTCAGTAGAAGTAAAAAACAAAGTCAGTAGGTAGCATGGCACTAAGCAAGGCACACTTCTTTATAAAGAGGAGTTAACTGAGTATTAATTCTGTAAGGGAAACAATCATGATGGAACCTAAAGGAAAAAGAATCTGGGGGTTTTTGGGTGGCTCAGTTGGTTAAGCGTCTGCCTTCAGTTCAGGTCATGATCCTGAAGTCTTGGAATGGAGCCCCGAGTCCAGCTCCCTGTTCAGAGGAGAGTCTGCTTCTTCCTCTGCCCCTTACCCTGCTCATGCTCTCTCTCACTCTCTCAAATAAATAAATGAAATCTTAAAAAATAAAGAATCTAGGAAACTTTAAAGAAGGATTCTGGTTTCTCTAGTAAGAGAACATAATTTGGGGCATGGACTGAGTTTCAAGAACAGTTAGTTGTGAGAGAACATATTTTCTTGATTTGTGAATTCTGTGGGTTATTGCCTCTGGGAGGCAATGTATCACACTTATATTCTATAAATTAAAGTGCTTTTAATGTTGCTTTCAAATATAGATTCAAGGTGTTTACTTAAGCCATCACGGATTTATAGTGAATTAAATTGTTACTTTGAAAGTGATTCTCTCCTTATTCCTGGATCTATTTTGTATGTTTCATAATACTTTGATAAAATCAAGGTAGAAATATATAAAGAACTTACTTTAAAATAAACTTTATTGATTTAAAATTTAGTTACATAAAATGCATGTGTTTTAATTAGACAATCTGAGAAATTTTGACGAAGGTATATATACACCCACGTAACCATCTCTTCAGCAAGATATAGGACATTTCCATCACCCCAGAGAGTTTCTTTGGTCCTTTCCCAGCCAATTCCTCTATCTTCACCCAAGCATTCAAGGATTTGATTTTTGTCACTATGAGTTAGATTGTCTTTCTTAGAGCTTCATATAAATTGAACCATACAATATGAACTTTTCAGTACCTGACTTCTTTAGTTCTGCATGCTATTTCTGATATGAACCAATGTCTTTTGTGGGTATGAGCAGTTTGTTTCTTCGTGTTGTTGAATACTATCTCATGGTATGGGTATAGCACACTTGCTGATTCAGTCATTTATTGATGGGCATTTGGGTGTTTTCTATTTTTGACAGTTATGAATAAAGTAGATATAAATGTTTTACTAATGGGTTATTTTGACTACATGTCTTCATTTCTCCTGGGTAAATATCTAGGAGTAGAATTATTGGATCACATAGCAAATGTATGTTTAGCTTGTAAAACTAAAAGACTGGCTTTCAAAGTGGTTGTATGATTTTTTTTGAAGTTATTTATTTATGTTTATGTAAACTCTGCCTCTGCTGTGGGGTTTAAACTCATGACCCTGAGATGCAGAGTCTCATGCTTCCCTGATTGAACCAGCCAGGCACCCCCCAAAGTGGTTGTATGATTTTATACTCTCATCAGAAGTATGAGTTTAACATCCAATAATTAGTATTGTCAGTATTTAATTTTAGGTCTTCTAGTGAGTGTGTGGTTTACTCTTAATTTTCCTAATTACTGATGATGCTGAGAATCTTTTAATTAGTTTATTATCCTTTCATAGAGCTTGTGTTGTGATGTGTCCAAGTGTTTTGCTCGTTTATTATGATCGGTTTTTGTCTTCTTGTCACTGTGTCATAAGAGTAAACAAAGTATTTGTATATTCTGGATACAAGACCTTTGTGGGACAGATGGCTTGGCAATATTTCTCCTCATGGGGTGGCTTGGAGTTTTATTTTCTGAATTACATATTTTGAAGAACAGAAGTTTATATTTTGATTAAGTCTTAGTTATCATTCTTTTAAGATTGATGCCTTTGTGTTGTAAGAAATCTTCACCTACCCTGAAGTCTCAAAGATTTTTTCCTGTTTTCTTTTAGAAATTTTACAGTTCAGCTTTAAATTTTAGGTTCATTTTAAATTTAGTTTGATGTATGGTGTGAGATGAAGGTTGAGATTAATTTTTCCCATCTACCTAGATGATTCAGTACCATTTAAAAAGACTTTCTTCCCATTGCGTTATCTTGACACCTTTTTAAAGTCGGTTGACCCTTGAGAGAATGCCAAAGTATTCTTTTTACCTCTTCACTGTCACCTCTCACCATTCTCTGCCTTAGGGTCTAAGCTGTAACCACACTACACTTTCTCTCCTTGGACCAAGCCAAGGTCTTTCCCAATACCTGCCATTTCCTCTGCCTTGAGTGTTCATCACCCTTCCTTTCTCATGTGTGCCTCTTTTTCATCTTTCAGATCTTAGCTTCAGTGTCATTTGTCAGAGAGACCCTTCTTGCCTACCCACTCTGAAGACAGTCTTTTCCAAAACTCTCTATTAGCATTCAATGTGTTTTTTTCACAGATTTTGTTATGATCTGTAATTAAAATGTATTTGCTTATATTTTTGTTTCCTATTTTCACTAGACTCAACTGCATGAAGGGGGGGACTTTTTTTTTTTTTTGTGATTGTAAGCCTGGTCCTTAGCACATGATAGGTGCTTGGTAAAAACTGGTCAAATGGATAATAAGATACCCCCCATTTCATTGCTCTGGTGGCAGATTTTCCTGGACACTTGAGGATATCAGTATTTTCAATGACTCAAAGTCTTCTTTCTACATCACTGAAGTCATAAGCAAACTAACTTGGTCTGAGTCACCAGTGTTTGCTGAGCCATTTAGGCAAGCATCTGAGTGAATGATGTAATCAAGTGCTGCCCAGCAATCAGAAGATTCATTTAAACATTAGTTATCACCCTAAGACAACAGCAGGGAGATGCGGCAGGCATGGCGTAATGAAAATAGCATGAGTTCGTGTTGATACACTTGGCTTAATAGCCTGCTTCCAGTATTTCCTAGCTTGGTGACCTTGGGCATGCTGTTGGCTCTCTTTGAGCTTTGATTCCATACCTAGCTCACAAGTGGCTGTGAGAGTGGAGTAAATGTAGAGTGCCTAGAATGGTTTCTAGCATATGGAAGATCCTAAAAATCATAGCTACTGATATGATTGTCAGATATTGGACCAGAAGACAATTTATAAGTTGTATATCCTGATAAATGTTAGGTGACTTGTTCTTTGCAAGACATTTCTTCAATGTGGAGCACCAGGACTCTAAGAGCATAGACATTGTCATTTTTTACCTCTCCTCTCCACCCTTCCCATGAACTTGTTCAAGGCATTCTTCATGTCTTCATTCCTAAGAGTATAGATGATGGGATTTAGCAGGGGGGTAACTGCGGTGAAAAACACAGACACCACCTTGTCCTCTGGGAGGCTGGTGGATGGACGGGAATAGATAAAGATGCAGTGTCCCAGGAAGAGTGTGACGACGGTGAGGTGGGCTGCACAGGTGGATAAGGCCTTCCGCCTGCCTTCGGAGATCTGCTGCCTCAGGCTCACCAGGATGACCGCATAGGACACCACGAGGACCACGAAACAGACCACAGAGATGAGCCCACTGTTAGAGACGATGAGGATTTCAATAATGTGGGTATCTGTGCAGGCCAGTTTGATCACCTGAGGCACATCGCAGAAGAAGCTGTCAATCTCATCAGGACCACAGTAGGGCAGCTTGATGGTGAGGGAGGTTAGCGATATGGAGTGGATGGTGCCCCCCATCCAGAGGGCCACAGCCAGTAACACACATACTTTCCAGTTCATCACTGTCATGTACTGCAGGGGTTTGCAAATGGCCACGTACCGATCATAGGCCATGACAGTGAGGAGAAAGATTTCGGTGCAGGCAAAGAGGTGCAGGAAAAACATCTGGGTGACACAGGCCTCAAAGGAGATGAGCTTCTCTTCTGACCATGTATCTATCAGCATCTTGGGGACAGTGACCGTGGAGTGACAGACATCGATAAAAGACAGGTTACTGAGGAAAAAATACATAGGAGTATGGAGCCGGCGGTCATAGATAATAGTTATGACAATGAGGATGTTCCCAATCAGTGTCAGGATGTAGAAAGTGAGGAACATGGCAAACACAGCCATCTGCACCTTCTGATTTACAGATAAACCTCTAAGCCGAATGTATGTCACAGAAGTGGTTTGATTGAGTAGATCTGCCTCTTCCATTCTCTTTGTTGGACACTCTGTCAAGAGTTAGGAAAAAAATAACACTTAGCACCTGCATCAATCATTTGGTCACTTAATTTCTTCTGTGTTTGCTTTTCCTTCCATCTAGAACTTATGATCCAGTATCTTATTTTAAAAACCCCATTCAGGGATACCTGGGTGGCTCAGTGAGTTAAAGCCTCTGCCTTCGGCTCAGGTCATGATCTTAGGGTCCTGGATCGAGCCCCGCATCGGGCTCTCTGCTCAGCGGGGAGCCTGTTTCCCTTCCTCTCTCTTTGCCTGCCTCTCTGCCTACGTGTGATCTCTGTCTGTCAAATAAATAAATAAAATCTTTAAAATAAATAAATGAATACCCCATTCAGGGGACACCCAGGTGGGTCAGTTCGTTGAGCCGCTGTCTTTGGCTCGGTTCATAGTCCCAGGATCTGGGGATTGAGTCCTGCATCGAGCTTCTTGCTCGGCAGGGAGCCTACTTTTCTCTCTGCCTCTCTCTGCCTCTGTCTGCCACTTTGCCTGCTTGTGTTCTCTCTCTCTGACAAATAAATAAATAAATAAATAAAATCTTAAAAAAAAACCCATTGAGCATCTTAAATCATGTTGAACACACAGTAGGCACCACACACACACATTTTTGGAATAATAGTGCAGAGAACGACGATTCACTAAGAGATCTAAGGCAGCCTTGGAGAGGGGAGTGCTTATATTTAGTCATAAATCTTTAGGGGAGAAAAAAATGAAGATTTTTGTACTCCAAGCCAGTAACAGTTTCCAAGTTGTACAAATCCTGGCCTTGAGCACACTTTTCTCTATTGCCCGTTGACTGCATTTTTCACTTGGCCAAACCACTTCCACCCCTGCAGTGAAAAGCAGAGTCCTTTCCCCAAGCTGCAGGGAACAGGCAGTGTGGCTGGGGTGTGTTTGGAACATTTCTTTAGAGGAGGCTGGAGAAAACTCTGGAAGCCTTGGAAACTCTGGCAAGGGAGACTGGCTTCTGCTCCAGCTCACCCTGCTGCTGCAGATCAAGGTCCCGCCAAAGAATCTCCCTGTCCTGACTGGGTTATCCTCAGCTCTTTGTGAAGTCCAATTCTGTTGTCTGGCCCACAAGTCAAACAAGAGTGGTCCTTTTCTTTTAAATTAGCTTCCCTTTGACCCAGGCCCCACTGTTTAATTTTTTTTTTTAATTTTATTCACTGGGTGCTCATCATGACAGGTGCACTCCTTAATCCCCATCACCTGTTTCTCCCATCCTCCCCACCTCTCCTCTGGTGACCATCAGTATATTCTCTATAGTTAAATCTGTTTTTTGGTTTGTCTCTCCGCCCCCCTTCTTTTCCCACTGTGTTCATTTGTTTTGTTTCTTAAATTCCATGTATGAGTAAAATCATATGGTGTTTGTCTTTCTCTGACTGACTTACTAGCTCCATCCATGTTGTTGCATATGGCAAGATTTCATTCTTTTTCATGGCAGAGTAACATTCCATTGTGTATATATGCACCATATCTTCTTTATCCGTTCATCAGTCAGTGGACACTTGGGCTGCTTTTGTATCTTGGCTGTTGTAAATAATGCTACAACAAACCTAGGGGTGCATATATCCCTTTGAATTTGTGTTTTTGTTTTCTTTGGGTAAATGCTCAGTCATGTAATTACTGGATTGTAGGGTAGTCCTCTTTTTAACTTTCTGAGGAACTTCCATACTGTTTTCCATAGTGGCTGCACCAGTTGCAACAATGCAAGAGGGTTCTCACTATTTTTTATAAGAAATGTATTTATTATTATCATTATTATTATTTTTTTAGATTTTATTTATTTATTAGAGAGAGAGAGATTGAGAGAGTGAGTGCGAGGAGGGGCAGAGGGAGAAGCAGACTCAAGACCGACCTGGGACTTGATTCCAAGATCCTGAGCTGAAGGCAGATGCTTACCTGACTGAACCACCCAGGTGCCGCACAAGCTCTTAGCTCTTAGAAAGATCTGAGAGCTTTCCTCATCTTTTTTTTTTTTTTTTTTTTCATTTTATAGGTAGAGAAAATGAGGAACAGAGAAGTAAAGCAACGGGCCCAAGTTCCCAGAGAATTGCAGTAATAGCTGTATCTGGAAGCTCAGGCCTTGTGATTCCTGGCCCATGCTCTCTCTGCCACCACTTTGACCTGAATCATTTATGTGATGATAGGCATAATTAGGGCTAAGTGGAATGTGTCTTGGTGACCTGCTAGGTTTCCCTGCATAGGCATAATTAGGGCTAAGTGGAATGTGTCTTGGTGACCTGCTAGGTTTTCCTGCCAGCCTGATTGGGTATCTGTGGGGAGTGTCTCTTGTCTCGCTTGTCTTCATGCCACTGCTTGGATGCACAGTCTTCCAGGGGTGCCCACCCATATAAGCCACCCTCTTGGTTCCTTGGGTCCTATCATCCTGTGCTACCTTCTTCCCATCACTGATCACTACTAGAGCTTTCCCTTATTCTTCAAGGTCAGGCTGTCTTGCAGACAAAAGAATCGACTCCACATTGCTTAAGAAAAAGAACTAGAGAACTCTTTACCTTCTGCTTCTAGTTACCTCATTCTTCTCCAGTATTTCCTACTACTCATTATGCTGGTTTTCTGCTGACAGTGGCCCTTTTGACAGTCTGAATCAGTAGAGGGAAGACTAAGGTAGTGTTAAATTAGGACACTAGCAAAGTAGAGTCATGTGAAAAGAAGGTATTTCTGTTGCAGAAGTCTTTCAGTGAACATTTGAATTAAACTCATGGTGTCTAGAACTTAGATTAATATTTATTGTAGTATCTTAATATAGTTATAGATTATCTTTATTATTTAGAAAATTTTCTTATTCACTTAAAGCTTCTGCTCTAGAAAATTAATTTTATGTTTTTCAAGATTTATTTATTTAATTTTAGAGAGAGAGTGTGTGTGGGGGGAGGAGAGAGACAGAGGGAGAAGGAGAGAGAATCTTAAGCAGTCTCCACACCTAGCACAGAACCTGAAATGGGACTTGATCCCACGACCCTGAGATCAAGACCTGAGCTGAAACCGAGAGTTGGATGCTCAACCAATGGAGCTACCCAGAAATCTATTTTTTTAAAAAGATTTTATTCATTTATTTGCCAGAGAGAGAGCAAGAGAGAGAGAGAAGGTGAGAGAGCACAAGGAGGAGGAGTGGCAGGCAGAGGAAGAAGCAGGCTCCCTACTGAGCAGGGAGCTTGATGTGAGACTTCATCCCAGGACCCTGAGATCATGACCTGAGCTGAAGGCAGAGGCTTAACCAACTAAACCACCCAGGCGTCCCTCCAGAAACCTATTTTGAATGTTGAATGATTTACATCTGTTATCTTTTCAATTTAGTAAGTTCCAAAAATGGTGATTGCAAAATTGAAAACTGAGGAACTGAGCAAGAATGGAGCCAGGTGTTTATTTTAAATCAATGCCGTGTTCCAAGTTTCATTGTTTATGTACCACACCCAGTGCTCCATGCAATACCCTTAATATCCTTAATACCCATTTTATGGTGACTAACGTAACACAATAAAATAAAATAACAAAATAAAATTTTTAAAAAATAATAAAAAGGGGGGAAATCAATCTGGAGATTTTCACCTGCATACACGGGAAAGGCTGTGCAGATGGAGAACTATGTCTGAAATGAAGACTTGTGTTCCATCATCATCACTTTTTTTTTTTTTTCTGTTTCTTTGGAGCTGCAGGAAAAAATCTTTTGAGAAATGGAGATGTGCCCAACTGCAGTAGAAATTTGATGTCGGTTTATGTTGAGAATACTGTGCACAAAAAGAAAATCTAATGTCTGTGGCATACATTTCAGAAAGATGGAGGAAAATAATTAAGAGTAAACACAGAATAAAACAAAACGTCTATAAAACTCACCCTGGGTTGTTTCCGATGCTCCCAGCCAGCCCCTCCAAAGAGAACTGAATTGTCACGGTCTGGTAGTTTCAATGTCAAGTTTGATAGTGAATTATTTTCCAGTAGAAGTAACTAATCAGACAAATTTAATGTTGGACAAAGCAGATAACCCTATTTACCTTGATTTTTCCATCAGGATGGCCAGAGCACTCAAAGTTCCCTTGGGCTTGTTCGGTTTTTGGTGATAAGTCACAGCAAATATATTTAAGATGTTTTACCAGAAGTACTTCAGGATTTCTGCAAAAATATTACACCTTAGCACCTATATTATTATCATAGTTTTCAATAAGTAGAGCATGTAACTCTGCCCTGAGGTTTTCTAGAATTGGTTTCCAGTCAACAGGATATGAGGTGTAAGAATGGTATATTTTTTGTACTTTTTCGGATAGTATTGGCAAAGAATGGTTCAAAGTTGCTACCAACCACTTTTGCAGGCCGTGCTAGTTTTACCAGGAGACTTGTAAACAGACTTGACTTGATGGTTCAGAACCAGTGTGATGGAGGCATTCTCTTTCCTTGGCAGCACACTGTCTAGGTGTAAGTTTTATATTGCTAGCTTCAGAAGGATTATTCTACCAAGTGCTGAAAGGAAATCTGTACAGAAAGAAAGCAGCTGGGCCTGGCAGCTGTAGTGTTGGTGTTTTTTTAACCTGGATTATATAGGTTTTATGTCCTTGGGACTTTTAAGTAATGACATCAGCTTGCCTTAGTCATTAGTTAGAAAAAGTCAATTCTGTAGGGACTAAAGTTACAGACTTTGAAATCGTCACTAAGGAAATTTAATGGGAAAGCAGGTCTTCCAAATGTAAATCTTTAGGATGTATTTATACATGATTAAATGAACTACCACTTAGTGATTGCTTGTTCTGTGCTAAATATTAGGTTATTAGTTGAGGGGCTTTCATGTTTTCTTATTTAATCCATGTAAAAACACAGAGATGAGGGATTGGCCATGGACTTAAGATTTTAATCAGCTCTCTGCCAGAGGGGTCAAGTGTTTGGACTTTTGAGTCAGATTGTCTGAGTGCAAATTCCAACATCCTGGATGTGTAAATTTGACAAGTTATTTAGCCTCTCTGGGCCCTAGCCTCTCATCCATAAGCCATAAATAACAATGGTATTTTTTTTCTTACAACTCTTGGAATCTTTGCCAAGCATGTGGCACTTGGTGAATATGTTACTTAAGTTAATATAGTTATGCAATATGCAATTCAAACAATCAAACAAAACCCCCCACCCAGTAACAGCCGACTCTTTGGGATCAGTATTCATTGTTTTGTATACGGTGAAAATCTAGAACCTCTTTCTCTAGTTACCCTTTGGCTTTCTCTGTTTAGATATAAGAGCTTGGTAATTTGAATTGGTGAAAGAAGAACCCAAAGTAGAAGAATACAGATCATACTTTGAGTTTTTCTTTTAAGTTTTATTTCTTCAAGTAAACTCTACACCCAAAATGGGGCTTGAACTCACCTCCCTGAGATCAAGAACCACACACTCCTCTGACTGGGCCAGTCAGGTGCCCCTATACTTTGAGTTTAACTTTCAAGATTGAATAGTTTTGTGGGATGATTGGGATATATGAAATCAAGGGTGTGGAGTTAGAAGGAAGCCTTGTAGCTGACTCTTCATAAAAGAGTGTGCAGAAGAGAAGATGGTAGTAGGGGAAAGTATCAGAAATTACCAAAGATTCTTACTCCTAAGGACTTGTGGCTTGGGCTCCTTTCCCCCAGTTTTCTTGTTGCATTTATTACCATTGATAAGAGGGGAGACTTGATAGCATTGAAAAACTCAGAGCTTCCAGAACTTACAGATATTGCTACTTGGTCATTGTGGAGCTTGTGTTATATTGTCACGTTGGCAATGAGGGTATGCATCAAGAAGAGGGATATACTGACTGTAGTCATTCTCAGGTATTTTTGGAATTGAGATCCTTTTTCATGGGCGTAATATACCAAGGATAATATAGAAAATGATGTTCAGTTGATTATAGGGCAATTACTATTGCCACTGTCACTGATAAGATGAAGGTGGTTAAATTAATTTTTGACCTAACCTACAGTTTTTGTATTTTCCCCCTTCTTCTTGGTAACCCTCTCTCACTGGGCCACCACTTCCCTCTCTGACGGTATACAGACTGCCACTTAAATGTCCCATTCAGCCTCTTCCTCCCCAGAAATCCCTCATGCACCGAAATTGTGTGTTCCCCTTTCCTCTGCAGAATAAATGAGAACAATTGTTTACACTGGCACTTGAGAGCTTGCAAAGCTGTCTCTCACTCATTAATTTATTTGATCTTCACAATATCCCTGTGAGGTGGGAGCATTATAGAAAAATTGGACTTGGCATTAAGTGATTTTCACAGAGTTTATATATTAGGTGAGCAATTGAACCAGGTCTTTTGCTACTGATTCTGATATTTAGTCTGTTACTTCACTTGGATGTTGTGCTTCAGAGAGAAGCAACACTTAAAAGACTTGCTTGTTGAATCACATAGAAATTTTTCACCGGTGTTGGGATAGGTAAACTTCTGGTGTTTTTTTCAAAAAAATTATTTAGTTTTTGGAGGGGAGAGAGAGCGAGCGAGTGTGCGAGTGAGCATGAGTGGGGAGAGGAGCAATGAGATATGGAGAGGGACAAGCAGACCCCTCACTGAGGAGGGAGCCCCTGACTCAGGACTCATCAGGGGGCTGGATCCCAGAATCCTGGGATCATGACCTGAACCAAAGTCAGATGCTTAATCAACTGAACTACCGAGGGGCCCCACATTTTGGTATCTTTTGATTCTCCTGTTTCCTTCTTCCAATTTCATTCTCTCTATTCCAAAAGATCAAAGTGCCATGCTCCTCCCTTATGAAAGGTCACTGACTCTCTGTTAAAAGCAATCAATAAATGGTCTAAAATCTAGGGTGTGTTCAATATCGTACTTACTGTAGTATGAGATAAAAAGATCCACGAGAATCACGATTTGTTCCTATAAAGAATTTATAGTACAGTGAATTAAGTTGACTTCTATTTTAAGAATTTGAAGAAACCCACTGGAAAATCTTTGAAGTGGTGCCACAAAGGAAATAATCAACAAGATTAATTAATAGGCAACACACAGAATGGGAGAAGATATTTGCAAATGACACTATAGATAAAGGGCTGGTATCCAAGATCTATAAAGACCTTCTCTAACTCCATACCCCAAAAAACAATCAAGTCAAAAAATGGACAGAAGACATGAACAGACATTTATTCAAAGAAGACATACAAATGGCTAACAGACACATGAAAAAATGTTCAACATCATTAGCCATCAGGAAAATTCAAATCAAAACCATATATATTACTCAGCCATCAGAAAGGATAAATACCCATCATTTGCATAGACATGGATAGAACTGGAGGGAATTAGGCTGAGTGAAGTTAAGTCAAGCCGAGAAGGACACATCATATGGTTTCACTCATATGTGGAACATAAAGAATAGCACGGAGGACCATAGGGGAAGGGAGGGAAAACTGAAGGGGTGGAAATCAGTGAGGGAGACAAACCATGGGAGACTATGGACTCTGGGAAACAAACTGAGGCTTTCAGAGGGGAAGAGGAAGGCAGGATGGGGTAGACAGGTGATGGGTATTAAGGAGGGCATGTGTTGTGATGAACACTGGCTGTTAAACGCAACTTAAGCATCATTGAACACTACATCAAGAACTAATGATGTACTGTATGGTGGCTAACTTAACATCATAAAAAAAAAACAAAGAAAAAAAAAAGATCTGATGATATAAAGTGACCTTCTGTCCCAGTCTTCACACCCACAGAACTTGCATGCTTCTAGTGAGACCATCATTCTGCCCTCACAAAACTGCAGAAATCAGACTCCAAGAGGAAGCTCTCATTACCTACCCACGACCCTCAACAGAGACCAGCCAGTCTAATCTCATCACCCTGAACACTGCCTGTTCATGTCAGTCCACAACCTTTTGGAACCTTTTGTTCAACCCTACAGACCCTTTATCTTAATAAGATGTGGTACTTTTGAGTCAAGCTCTTATCCTTTTCTGACCCTGCAAACTCTTCATTATGTCCTGTAGTTAGCATTTTTTAAGTAGAATCCTGGGCCTCTTTTCTATATATTACCTTTGCATTCCTGCTCTAAGTGGCTGTCTCCTACACCTTTTTTTTTTTTTTTAATTTTTTTTAAGTAGGATCCATAGCCAGTGTGGAGCCTAACACAGGGCTCAGACTCACCCCTGAGATCCAGACCTGAGCTGAGATCAAAATGCCTAACTGACTAAGCCACCCAGCCACCCCTCCTGTGGACTTCTTTAGTGGTACACATTTTTTCTTCTATGCCAGGCCTCAAGTTTTAGTTGATACCCTCCCCCTTTTTTTGCCTATAATTTCTGATTCAGATAAGGGAAAGAAAAAGGGTGAAGAATCAGAAATTAATCTGATTTTGCTGTGTGCCGTTGGAACTGTTTAATTCTGGCTTGTTCTCTAGTTTTGGGAAGCAGCTATTCACTTTTACAGTCATCAGCTTCTGGTCAATCTATAAGAATCCTTAATCTGAGGTCACCCAGTTGAATAGATTTCCAGGACCATGAAAAAATGGACGTGTCTTTTTTAGATAGGAAGTGTGACTCCAAGGATCAACAGCTTAAAGTTTTACTGTTGTGTCGGTTAACATTCTCTGGCAAGGTTTTTTTCACTGAAGCTCCAGGAGAGTTTTCTCTGACATCTTTTGCCAAAGACAGTATCTCCAGATTTCAGATCATGGAGTGTGTGTTTTGGAAATGTAGCTTGAACCTGTTGAATGAATATTTTCTGGTATTTAGTTACACAAATCTGAAATAGGGTAAGATCTAGGTGTAGAAGTAAGATTTTTCAAATGAATGGAGTAGCCTGTTATTAGGTCAGAAGGAGGTGACCTGTGGGTCCCAGGGAAGGTAGATCACATTGCTGTCAAAGCTAATGGAAGTACCACTGTTTTTTGAGAGTTGTATAAATTTTAGTTTTAGAATTTCTTTGGTTCTCTTTCCTTTTCCTGAAGTTTGTGTGTGATAAAGATAGTGGAATTTTGAGTAAAAGTTAAAGCTTTGTAATTTTTTGATAATGCTGCAAGTGAAATGTATGACCCTGTTACTAGAAAAATGAGTTGGAATTTTCCAGATAGGAGAGAAGAAAATCAAGCAAATTTTGGCCGCAATTGGGGCCACAGGTCTTTGGCAAGAAAAGCATCAACTTATCATGAAGACAAACAACGATAAGTAGAATATACTTATGGGCCACTGGTAGGCATTTATATTAAATCAATTTGGAGGTGTTCCAAAGGGAATTTGAGGCCTTAGTTCATACCCTGTGCCCATACTACCTTGATAATCTTATGAGAATGATGTCATTGGAATATAGAACATGCATAGGAAACATCCTTGGGTATACCTTTCAAGTTATTCCATCATGTTAAATATCTTTGCCAATTTATCTGTTATTTTGGATAATACTGTGAAGCATTTTTGTGAAATACACTTTTATTGTGGCAGTCTTCTTATACAATAGCAACATACCTAAAATTTCTTTACTTCTTTGTCCATCTTGAGAGTGTTTCCTAAAGAGGTCAAGAAAGCTCTTTTGTTTTAAAATTATTTTGAGGGGCACCTGGGTGGCTCAGTGGATTAAAGCCTCTGCCTTCGGCTCAGGTCATGGTCCCGGGGTCCTGAGATCGAGTCCCGCATCAGGCTCTCTGCTCGGCGGGTAGCCTGCTTCCCCCTCTCTCTCTGCCTGCCTCTCTGCCTCTCTCTGCCTCTCTACTTGTGATCTCTGTCTGTCAAATAAAAAAAAATTAAAAAAAATTATTTTAAATCATACACTAACCCCAAATCATCCCTACTAACAATATAAATATTTATTCTTTTATCATTTGTTATCAGGCAGGTTCAGGCAAGGGCGATAAGTCTAGTCATCAAAAATGATTTGATTTCTGGGAGAAGTTGCTATTTTATGAGGAAGTCCAGACCAAGATAGTATAACCTTAACAATTTTTTAAAAACAATATGAAATAGTAACAAATAATTTTGAATCAGGATAACCAAGGGAGTCGCTAGTTTTGTGAAGGTATGGCTAGTTTGTTCCCTAATAGTGATAAGCAGTCATAGGTTTCTCCTTTGGGTGAAGGATGGAAGGTGACTAGGGTTGGTGCTGCATGAATGGATAATGATGTGTAAGGGAAATAACAATAATTCATAGGCAGTTTGGCTACTAGCTGTGAACTGTTGAGTGATTTTTGTCTTTCAGAATTTACACGGTGTGGTGAACCATTAAGTTCAGTGTAAACCCCAGAACTAAATTGACTGGAGTTTTATATTGATGCTATAGCTTTGAGACAAGCTTTTAGACACACAGGTCACCTTTTTCTTGGCTATTGAATCAAAAGACAGACTGAAATAAGAGACCTCTGACAATTCCCTTGCATTTGAATCAGGATCCCTTCCAATTACACCTCTCTATTGTGCTGCATCACGAAGCTTGGGATAGATGGACAGATTGATTATTCCCATTCCCCAACTCCAGTTATAGGCCTGATTGACCTAAGGCAGTAAGTCTAGTCATTGACCTTTATTGTATTAAACTTTCCCTGAAACCTGCTTCTCTTCCAGCCATATTTAAGGTTTGTGTGTCAATAAATCCCCCTCCGTTTGAGTTGAGATTTCTGTTCCCTATAACTGAAACCATCCTGACTGAGAAAACATTTGACCAATTTTGACTCACTGGGTTTTATTGTAAAGAATGTCTTGGAGACAGTGAAGAAAACTGTTACTTTGGGTTTTATTCTGATTGATAAGAAAGAACTTGTTAATGTCATGTATGGTGGGCAGAATAATCCCCTGCAAAGATACTTATGCTGGAATCTGGGGAAACTGAATATGCTAGATTGCATGGCAAAAGGGACTTTGCAGATGTGATTAGGTTATAGACCTGGAGGTAGGGAAATTTTCCTAGAATATCTGGGTGGGTCCAAAATAATCACAGGGGTCTTCCTGAGTGAAAGAGGGAGGCAGGAAAAGCAGAGTTCAAGAAGGATCGGTGACCATAGAGGCAGAGGTAAGAATGATGAGATTGCTGGTTAGGGGTCACAGGCCAAGAAATGTAGGCTACATTCATTCTAGAAGCTAGAAAAGTCAAGCAAACAGATTTTCTTCAAGCGTTTCCAGAAGAGGGGTGCCTGGGTGGCTCAGTGGGTTAAGCCTCTGCCTTCAGCTTAGGTATGATCTCAGGGTCCTGGGATCAAATCCCACGTCGGGCTCTCTGCTTAGCGGGGAGCCTGATTCCCCCTCTCTCTCTGCCTGCTTCTCTGCCTACTTGAGATCTCTCTCTCTGTCGAATAAATAAAATCTTAGAAAAAAAAAAAAAAAGGAGTTTCTGGAAGGATGTAGCCCTATCGCCATCTTGGTTTTAGCCTCATGAAATCCATTTCAGACTTCTGATTTACAGAATTGTAAGATATTAAATTTGTGTTGCTTTAAGTCATTGAATTTGAGGTAATTCATTACAGCAGCAATCAGAAACTAACACATTATGTAAACTGTCAGAAACTTAGAAGAAATTATATGTTGAAGGGAAGGAAAAATTTTCCCTCTATACCCAGGGTCTTCTGGCTGGACGAAGAATGAAACGTACAGGAGACAGATTTACAGGAGAAAAAACCCAAAGTTTTATTACAAGTGCATGGAAAATTGAGACCTAAAGAAATAACCAAAGCTGGGACACCTGGGTGGCTCAGTTGTTGAGTGTTTGCCTTCAGCTCAGGTCATGATCCCAAGGTCCTGGGATCGAACCCTGCATTGGGCTCTCTGCTGGATGGAAAGCCTGCTTCTCCCTCTCCCTGCTTGTGTTCCCTGTCTCACTGTCTCTCTCTCTGTCAAAAAAAATAAAAACCTTAGAAAAAAAAGAAATAACCAAAGCAGGCAGTTTTTATACTTTTTAGACAAAGGGACAATAAATCTGAGAGGAATTGACAGGACATAGAAAACTTAACTTTGGGATCTTCGCTTAGTAAGGAATTCTAAATAGAATTTGAGCTGGGGTAGTAAATTAGTAAAAAAGAACCGGAGTGTTTATGGAGTTTTCTTGGCTCTTAATTTCCTATCTCTTGTGATAAGGGTATTTCTTCACTTCCTGGAATGGAGAGGGTGTCTTTCTTTCTTTCTTTCTTTTTTTTTTGAGTTTTTATTACTTTTTTAAAATTTTTTTTAATTTTTATTTTTATAATAAACATATAGTGTATTTTTATCCCCAGGGGTACAGGTCTGTGAATCGCCAGGTTTACAACACTTCACAGCACTCACCATAGCACATACCCTCCCCAATGTCCATAACCCCACCTCCCCACTCACGACCCCCCTCTCCCCAGCAACCCTCAGTTTGTTTTGTGAGATTAAGAGTCACTTATGGTTTGTCTAGGGGAGGGTGTCTTTCACATGAGGGGTTTATTTCCTGCTTTCAGGGGAACAGAAGAGGGTTTGAATGTCCTTCTTGCATAGGCTGTCTCTTAGGTAACTTATTTTATTAATTTGAAGATATTATGTATTTATTAGAGAGAGAGAGAGTGGCAGGGGTATGCAGAGGGAGAGGGGAGGGAGATTCTCAGGCAGACTCTGCATTGAGTGCGATGCCCAATGCTGGGCTTGATACCACAACCCTGAGTTCATGACCTGAGTCCAAATCATGAGTCGTAGGCTTAACCAACTGAGCCACCCAGGTGCTCTGAAACAACACTTTCTGTATATTTCCAGGCAGTGCAGGAAAATGACTTCTGCAGGAGGGGAAACAAACACGGGACTCTGGATTTTCCTAACTTACTGCTTAAGGATTTATTTTCTAGTCTTCCAGTCAGGGATGAGGAATACAGGCAAAGCCCAGCAATTTCCATGAGTTTGAGACAGCAAGGTGGAAGTTCGGAGAGGTCAATATGGCTATTGTTGACAGTACAAAATACTGAAGAGAGCTGCACAGAGAAAGAGAACTTCAGAAACCCATACAGGATCACTTTTGAGTTTTCATAGAATTTCTAAATAGGACATGTGTGTGAGGCAAGTATCTGGTGTGGGGAAAATAATAGCCCAGGAGAAGCAGAAAGAAAAATGTCACTAGACTTCACACAATCAGGCAATGTCTGTGCTACCAGGAGCCAGAGTGGAAAACGTCATAATTCATGACACATTGCAAAGAGAACTCAGAATACCATCGGAACAATAACAAAATACATTGAAGATACTCTGATACCACCTAACAAGCTTTCGAACTTTTTGAAAGCTTTCAAATGTTTTGAAAGTTAGTCTGGGAGGATAAAATAGTTATCAAGTAACCTAACCATGAGAACAAAATTCAAGAATATGTGTAGGAATATAAGCAATAGTTATTATCTAACAACTAAAATTCATAATACCTACCTTCAAAGAAAAGATTACCAGGATGCAAAGATGCAGGAAAATCCAACCTGTAATGAGGAGAAGGATGAAACAATAGAAACAGACCCAGAAATGAAAAAGATGATGGAAGTTCTGCATATGTGCATTCGAACAGCTATGAGAAGAGAGTTCATATAAATAAGAATGCACACAAAGGATTAAGTTGAGACATGGAAGATATAAAAACAAGAAAAACCAAACTTCTGGAGCTGAAGAATACCATGTCTAAGATGAAAAATACAGTAGACGGGCTTACTATCAGATTCGACACTAAAGAAGAAAAAAAAATGAGCATGTGACCGTAACAGTTCTCCAAAATAAAGCACAGAAAAAGAAGGGTGTAAACTACTCCCTGCACACAAACGTTAGACTATGTGTAAGCTTTGGAACAATTTCAAGCAGACTAGTAGATACAAATTTGGCTGAGGTACAGAAAAAAATAATTTAAGAAGTAATGCCTGATTATTATCCAAATTTTTTGAAAACTCTATAGCCATAGATTCAAGAATATAGAAATAAAGCAAACCAAACCGCAAACAGGGATTGTGAAAAAAACCATATCAACATACATCCTAATAAAATTGTTTTTATTTTAAGACCAAAGAAAAAGAGAAAATCTTAAAAGCAGATGGAGATTAGTACCATTGTATTCCCTATAAAGTCCTTGTTTCTGTAGATTGTGTCTGATTCTTCTGGTCTATGTTCCTTTTGGGCTTTCTCTTTTCTTGCAGGATCCCCCTTAATATTTCTTGCAGGGTGGTTTAGTGATCACATATTCTTTTAGTTTCTTTCTGTCCTGGAAGCTCATTATCTTTTCTTCCCTTCTGAATGACAGCCTTGCTGGATAAAGTATTATTGGCTGCATGTTTTTCTCATTTATTACCCTGAATAGATCATGCCAGCCTTTTCTGGCCTGCCAGATCTTTGTGGATAGGTATGTTGGTAGTCTAATGTTCTTTCCCCTGTAGGTTAAGAACCTCTTGTCTCGAATTGCTTTCAGGATTTTCTCTTTATCTCTGAAATTTGCAGGCTATCACTATTCTATGTTGGGGTGTTGATCTATTCTTACTGATTTGGGGAGATGTCCTCTCTACCTCTTGGACGTGAATGCCTGTTTCCTTCCCCAGAGTAGGGAAGGTCTCAGCTATGAGTTGCACAAATATACCTTCTGTCCCCCTCGCTTTCTTCTCAGGACCACAGTAATTCAAATATTGTTTTTTTGTGTAATTTTATGTAGTTTTATGGCATAGCTGATTTTTTGATGCCTCCCCTCATGGTCCAGTAGTTGGCTTTCTCTCTTTCCCTCAGCTTACTTCCTTTCCATCAACTTGTCTTCTCTGTTACTGACTCTGTCTTCTGCCTCATTTGCCCTAGCTGTTAGAGCATCCAATTTAGACTGCATTGCAGTTAAAGCATTTTTAATGTTGGCCTGATTCGATTTCATTTCTGCACTAAGAGATTCTGTAGTGTCTTTCATGCTTTTATCAAGCCCAGCTAGTAACTTTATAATTTTTATCCTGAATTCTAGCTCTGACATCTTATACCCATGTGGATTAGATCTGTGGTAGAGATTACCTTTGGTTCTTTCTTTTGTTGTGAATTCCTCCTTCTATTAATTTTTCCCAGAGAAAAATGGATGGGGGAAAGAGAGAATATGATCTCACACAGTGGATGAAACAGGGTGATCTTCTTGGTCTTGAACATCTTTTGGTCTGTGTGTTAGAAGACACTAAATCCCAAAATTGTAAAGAAAGCAAATCTTACACATATATAGAAAAATAAAATTGAACGCAGGGAAAGGAATAAGAAAATGAAGAATATATCTATAAAATGTCAACATAAAAAATGAAAGATAAAAAAATTAAAAACAGAGTTGATAAATTAAAAAAACAAGTTGAAAAGGGAAAAAAGAAAGAAAAAAGAAATGGAAAATTTTAAATGGAAAGGTAAATGAATCATGAGGAAAAAACTGGAGTTCTACATACTGTTTTCACCTGGTGCTGGAGTTTTGCAGTCCTGTGTGGTCCATAAAATTGCTGTTCACCTGTTCTTCCACCTGGTTTTCTGGGGGGCAGAGGCCTACTGTGCTGATTTTCTGGGCAGAGATGTACTGCCTGGGCAGAGATGCACTGCCCCTTGCCAGGGGGTTGGGCGGGGCTCAGGATAAACTGGTTGCTATGTGTGGCTTCTGTTCCTAGAAGGCTTTGCTCTCCTGTTTAGAGGGTGAAAATTAAAATGGCCGCCCAGATCTCTAGTGTTAGAGCTGAGATCATGTTGTGTGCTAAATTCTGCAGACTCCTGCAGTGCTCACTCACACCGAACCTCCCTCAGGAAGGCAAAAGGTCACAGCATTTGTGATCTTTGCAGGGCCCCCAGATGGAGAGCTTCAGATAAAGTGGACTCCCTGTCAGCTGACTTTGTGGGAGGAGAAGGATCTCTCCCTTCTCCTCGCTTGTGTCTTGAGCAGGAAGCATAGCCCCCTCTCTCACAAAAACTGAACTTGAGGGATAACAAGTTTGGGGCTGGCAGGCACAGGGGGTCACTGCTGGAGGAGTCTGAGGGGTGTGGAGGGGTTGTGCCCAGCACCAAAGCCCTTGGTTGAGGCTCTGTCCATCCTGCAGCTTCCATGAGCCCAAAGTGTGCTTTGTGAAGGTCTCTCCTACTCACAGAGGTTCAAGTGGCTCTTGCCGTTGCCACTAAATGTATATCAGGATGAATACATTCAGGTCACGTCTGTAACTTACTGACCTGTGCTGCCATTAGAGGTTCCTTCCTGAGAGGAAGGGGCCCAACCAGGATGGACAGGGAGCAAGCAGACAGGGTGGCCCGGCCGACACCCCTCTGCGGCCTGGAAGCAGGGCCTGGTTGCTTTAGTTAGAAGCCGAATTATGGAGCAGGAGGGGCTGGAGTGGCTAGAGCATGTCCCATGATGTGACCTGAATGAAGTGTGTTCCAGGACTAAGAGTGGGGATGCTTGTGCGGGAGGACCCAGGAGGAGGGTATGGGCAGGCTCTTCCCTGCCCCACGGGTCACTCCCAGTGACCCTGATGGCCTCACTGCTCGTCTTCCTCATGATTTCAGGGCTCATCTTTAGTCTCTGAGGTCCCTCCTTTCCCTAACAAGGCTCTACTTTAATAAGGAGAATATAGATAGAGGACCCTGCAGCCAATACTCCCAACAATGTGAGTAAAGTGTTTTCCAGAAATTGTGCTTGTAGGAATCAGTCCTAAAGAAAAAGATTTATGGCACATATGTCCTCTTCACTTTAATTATGAGGCTCAAATAATTAAAAATGGTTCAGTTGTTTAATAGGTGGTGCTGCTGAATAAATGACGTGTGGTCACTGAAAATACCCAAGGGGACAGGAGCAGCAGTGCATGTCCACTATGGGTACCTCAGGCAGAACAAGAACCCAGATGTGGAACCCTCCCTCCCCCACCCTGTCACACACACACACACCTACCCACACACTGCACTTGGAGGGAAAGGACTAGAAAAGGGACACCATGTGTTATGGGCAATCATTTCTTGGTAGAAGGAATGTGTCTTCTTTTCTTCATGTTTAAATCATTATTTTACTAACAAGACATAATCTGGCTAAAATCTTAGAGAACTATTTACTTTATTACCTGATATGTTTGTAATAAATGGGAAAATTTAATATGCACTCTTATTTTTATAATATGAATGTTAGAATAATTGAAACCTGGCCTATCCAGGAAAATGAAAGATTTTAAAGGTGTCTCATGGACCTAGATATTTCTGGCTCCCAAGTCATACTTACAAAGGGAACCCTGGGGTGCTTGGGTGGCTCAGTTGTTAAGTGTCTGCCTTTGGCTCAGGTCATGATCCCAGGGTCCTGGGATCAAGCCCTGCATCAGGCTCCCTGCTCAGAGGGAAGCCTGATTCTCCCTCTCCCACTCCCTCTGCTTGTATTACCTCTCTGGCCATTTCTGTCTGTCAGATAAATAAAATAAAATCTTGAAAAAAAATCCAAAAGGGAACTCTGTCCCAGATAATGAAAACGTTTCCTTTTGGAGCTTCACATAATCTTTATTCTATTAGGCATATTCCTTTGTAGTAAAATGTTACTTTTTTAAACCGGTAAAAACAATGAACCACTCATATGTTATGTAGCCAGACACAAAAGGCCACATTGTATGATTCCACACACATGAAAACCCAGAAGACGTAAAGCAACAAGCCCAAGAAAAGAGCAGTGGCTGCTGGGACTGTGCTGAGGGAGTAGTAACTGATGAGTGGAGGTGTCTCTGGGAGGGAAATGCTGTAGAAGTACAAGATTGTGCACCACTCTGAAAGTACCCCATGGCTCCTGGTAGTACAGTTTAAAAGGATCAGAGTAAAATTTCATGTGAACTCAAGCCATAGTTTATTTATAGAACAGAGCCATTAAATAGGTGCATGAACAACACAAAAACTACAAACACTGGAAAGACAGGGGAGGAGAAGCTATCCTTTGGGGCTGTAGCCAACAGGAGCTGTGGCTCAGAGGCCGAGGCTGGTTGCTCCATTGAGAGGTGGTTGCTGGAGCCCTTCAGCGACCCTGATAGCTGTTGTGGGAGCCTGCTCATGCTCTGGGGCTACTAAGGGCCCAGGTGGCTATTCCAACTGCTGAAAGCAGATCAGAGCTGTGACTACCACTTGCACTGGCCCCAACACGTCAGATGGCATCACTGCTCTTCCTAATTGCTGAGATACAGCTGCAGTGATGAGTTTCACCAGGTCAGGCTCTGAAACTGTAGCAGGCACCACAGTGGGATCTGGGGCTAGCTCTAGGGGTGGTTCAGGATCTTGCTCTGGTGCTGTAGCTCCAAGAAGAGAAAGTATCACCACCATGATTGTGTCTCCATGTCCCTTCGAAATTAAGGAAACTTTGCTCGCGACTCAGTATTGTCTGAGTCTAAGAACCGGTCCCTGGACTGTAGCCCATGGGGGCAGTGGTCTGAGACTACTCATTGTTCCTGAACAAACTGCAGTTTATGGAGGCATGCTCTGTGTGCCTCCTCCCCCTGCCGACAGGCCTCCATCAGTTAGCCACAGTCGTCCTCATCCCAAGCCTCTGGCTCAGTGGACACAACGTGTTGCAGCTGTGAGAGGAGGAAATGGGCACGTTGCTCTAGGTCTGAGCCTGGCGTGTTGAGCCCTTAGTATGCCAGCGGCATCTTTAGGAAGGGAAATGCTGGGGGATGGAAAAAATCTTCAGGGTAGTGGTCCAGCCATGTGCTTAGGATAGAGTAGATAGCCTTGGGGACAGACAGGTGGGCATAGGAGTCAGAGGACAGGGCACCCTCCCACATCAATGCATCAGGGAACCCCTGTGGGAATGTGGGCCCCTGGGTCTCCGGCTCTTAGTTGTCAGAGACCACTCCTACTCCATGTCTGCCTGTGATCTGGCAGTCCTGCCTGAGACAGTCCCGGTCACAGAGGAGGGGCTGGCGAAAAGCCTCTGTGAGTGGGAGCCCTTGACCAATGGTGTGACCTTTTCTGTCCTCCTTGGGGAGCTGGACACACTCCTCAGTCTGTCTCCCTGCCCACTCGCCACTTGACTTCAACTGCATGTGGGCAGGGAGGGGTGGTGTCTGGCGTGTTCATTGCTGTCACTGCACACATTAGTGCTCTGTGAATATCCAAACAAGGTGGGAACAGAGGGAGTCTGTCACTTCCCCGGCCTTCCCAGGAACCTCCCAATACCTCAAACCTTTCCTCCTGTGCCTCTGTGCTGCCTCAATCACAGTGTGCCACGAGTGTGTCTCCTTCCATGGGCGTGAATCTCCCACAGGATGGGGGACGCCCAGTCCCAGAGCCCTCACTGGGTCTCCTGGGTACCTGCTGAGGACCCAGTGTCCAGGTTCCAGCAGATGAGTGGCGCTTTGTTCTGGGTCCCAGGATTGGGGTAGAGATAGGGCTGGGAAGTGGCCGGGGTTGGGAATGACTCTCTTAGGGGCTGAAGCTGTCCTCCAGGCCCCTGTTCTCTCCCACAGTGCCCACACTGCACACACAGCTCTCCAGGACCCCTTTCCTCTTCAGCATAAGAAGCCCTCAGACCTTGACCCTCTCACAGGAATTGCAGGTGTGTAGGATGAAGGTCCAGCAGCCCCTCCAAATCACAGTCCCTTCGCTGCCCTCTTGAAGAGGAAAGGCCCTCCTGCCTCAGCCAAAGCTCACTCACATGTTCTGCTGTTCCTGGGATCCACCGATCCCGTCACAGTTAAGAGAGGATGCATCCATAGCTAGAGGAGGCCAGGAGGGCATCGCAGGAAATGCCCTTTGGGCCCTACTCCTCATCACGTCTAGTGTCGCTATCTGACTCCCGACTAGTATGGAGCCCTGGGGTGCTCCAGAGTGCTGTCTGCTCTGTGCACGAGATCACCGTCAGCTCCCAGAGAAGCGTCTGCATGACTGCCCCTGGAAGGGCATCCTTTATGCTTGATGAACGAACGGGGCCCAACCAGCCCCATGGCAGATATCTGAGTGGGCCTGGGCCCCCTGCTCATCCCCGGGCATCCATGCTCTGGTTTCACGCAGGACACAGGCCTAGATGGAGTCTCGAAACTCCTTTTCCAATGGGAAAAGAGCCCAGCTCAAGACCATGGTGACAGGGAGGGATGAGGCAGAGGCTTCATCATGGGGAGCAGGACGATGATAAATGAGCACGACCGCAGCCCCTCTAGTGGACCTTTCCACAGGGCCAGGCACCCAGGTGTACTTTCCCTACAGGACCCCACTGAGTCCCTAGAATAACTCTGCCCCTGTCACAGAGCAAACTGAGGCTCAGGGAAGTGTGGTGACATTCCCAAGACTGCCAGCGAGGAGGTGGCCAGATCCCACCGGGCTGTGGAGGGACAGGGTGCTCAGCTTGCAAACAGCTGATCCAACACCTCTTGGGTAGTGGCAAAAACTCTGTATGTGCCCAGGAACATGGAGACGGAGCCGAGGTCTCTGTCTAGGAAGGCGGGCACCAGGTGTCCTACGTGCTGCTCCAGCAGGTGCGCCCGATGGGTCTACACCACGCAGGTCTCATTGCTCCTCACGGCTGAGGCCTTTTACCCTGAGGTGGGATGGGGGAGACATGCAGTCAGCACTGCAGCCACCAGGAGGGTTGGGGGTTGGAGCCCAGAGCAGACCCCAAAGGTCTCAGTGACGTACAGAAAGAGGTGGGACTGGAGGGCCCACAGTAGACAAAAGGAGCAAGGTGCCTGGGTGGTTCAGTGGATTAAGGGTCCTGCTATTGGTTTTGGCTCAGGTCATGCTATGAGCGTAATGAGATGGAGCCCTTCGTCAGGCTCTGCACTTAGGGCAGAGTCGGCTTGGGGACTCTGTCTCCCCCTCTGTCTCTCCACCGTCCCTCTGTGTCTGTCTCTGTCTCTCAGATAAATAAAGAAAGAAATCTGCAAGGAAAAAGATTCTTGGCAACAATACAAGGATGTGAGGTGGGGGATGTCTGAACATGTTGGCATCTCAGGTTAGATTGCCGGCTGAGTATTTCTAGCACATTAACGGCATCATCCCTGGGATTTCTGACAACATGTCCTCAGTCTTGAGAGGAGAACACAGAGACTGTCTCTGGGTGGGAGTGCTCAGGTTTTAGGGCATGTAGGATGTTTAGTGCAGCACTGTGAGTTGGCAACAGAAGGGAATCACATCAGAGTCCTGCGTCAGAGAGGGGCTCAATGGCTGTGCCTGATCTTCCTTCTGAAATGTTGTGCCCTGAGGCCCCTGCTCCTGACCCTGGAGGGACTCCAGGGATGTGTTCTTCACAACTGAATGGCAGAGCAACAGACGTAGTACCAGGAGCCCCACGTCCCTTTGGAAAAGTGTCTCCCAGCTCACCATGATCGTGTGTAAGACTTGGAGAAGGTGGGGAGGGGCAGTCAGGCCTACAGGGACAGCAGGGAGCACTAGTTTGGAAAATGCATAGCATAGTGCAAAAGGACTCTAGACTGAATGGGATGAGACATGGTTTAAAGTCTCTTTTCTGATATTCGTACAAATACGTGGACAGTGACTGTGCATCTGGCCAAGGCCAGGGCAGGGCCCTGAGGGCAAGTTTGGGGAGGAGATGGGGATCCAGATTCATGGGGAAGCAGGAGTCTACGAGGGAGCCCGGGGGAGTAGCAGGCTGGCTTCTGGGACCTGGGGCCCTTTTTGCCGCATCGGGGCCCTGGGTGTTGGGTCTGCCCAGCACCTGCCCTCACCCTGAGCCAGCTTTGGCCTCTGTTGGCAGTAGGTGGCACCTTCTTGTCCTTCAAGGAGGTGGGACTGAGGATCCCATCGTTCAGCTCCTGCCCATCTCCTGTGTGGAGCTCTATAAGGACAGTGTCGGGCATCCAGACAGGAGGCCTCAGAGCCCTGTCTGGCAGCCTTGGCTGGTCCTCAGACCCAGGGGACTCCCTTCCAGACATACCACACGCCAGGATGTACCCCGCTCCACCATGGAGAGGAAAGTGACCAGCTTGAGGGCCTTGGATTCACTCTGGCACAGGTGAGAGGCACCTCAGGAATTCTCTTTCCACCCTGCCCAGCATGCCATCGGTGTGAACATGAAGTGATCGCCAGGGCATCCACTGTCCAGCCCAGGGTGGGACCTCCCCACATATGCCTCTTCCCCAGAAACTGAAGAGGAGGGGATGGGACTGCCCAGGGATGGCTCGGAGAGGTGGCCTGGCCTGGCCTAGGTTGCTGGGTATTACGTTTCGGCACTTCCTGGCAAATGCCCTGATGCATTGGAGCTGAGGTTTGAGCCATTGTCTGTAGCATGTGAAAAGTCCCTCACCCTGTGGTTTCTGGGACCCAGATCCCTGGGAAATGGGCAAGCAGCAAGAGAACATCTTTCATAATCAGATGTCTCCAGCCAAGTGAGCCCGATACGGGACTGCACTAGAATGTGGGTGCCTGGTGATGAGGGTTCCAAGTTCTGTTGGAGGCTGTTATCAAGCAAGTGACTTCACTGCCTGGGATCTCCTACCTGAATCCACTCCTGAGTTAGGCCCTACACAAACAGTGCTCTGGACTGCCAACTGCTCATCCCCTTTCTGCTTGCCACACTATATCTGTACCCAGTGACACCAACACAGCCCTCTCTACAGGCCCCGGGGAATGTCTGGGTGTAGCCAGGGCCCAGCCTGGAAATGCACCTGGGCTCTGACACAACTCTCCTCCATTCTTACCTGTTTTTGACCCTTGCATAAACCATTGTGCCTGTCAGGAATGCCCTGTGTCTTGCCCATGCAATAGGGATTATTCTAACATGTACTTCCTCCAGAAGTGCGCAGGCAGAGGTGGGATAATATCTAAGAAATTGGAAGAGTGGTGTCCCATGTAGGAAATACGTACTGTTGGGTTGGCGGCTCCAGGAATGCAGGAGGAACAATAAAAATGACTGCAGGGGCCGCCATCTTCCAGCCCCCCCCCTTCCTTAACCCTTGACTCTCCCGCCAAAAGGATGTATGCCCAGGTCACGTCTCCATAGGTAACCTGATACCTATGCAGGAAACAGAATTATCAGGAACCTCCCCCCCCAATACCCTTCAATCACCAAATACCTTACCATGTATGGATGTGAACCCATACTCTGCCTTGGCCAGGTAAAAGACCCCACTGACTCCCTCCCAGCACAACTTCCCCGACTCCCTTCTCCAGAGTTGCGGAACCTCACCCGAGTGCGCACCTCCTCCCGGTGCGACTTTCCTGGCTCCCCTTCTCCTGAGCCCTGAAACTTTGCCAGAGAGCCCCTTAATAAGTCTTGCCTTGCACCTACCTCACCTGGTGTTGTGTTTACCTCGCCCGCTAAACTTTACATTTGGTGCCGAAACACGGGAGGAGATTGAGCCCCCACCCTGGTGGGGAGGCTCTCTCCTCTCCCCAGCCAGACCTGGACCTGCCTTTCCGAACGCCACTTCCGAAGCCGTGGTGGGTTTTCCCCGATTCCGCGCCTCCCTCCGGAAAGCCCTGCCCTAACTGTGGCCGCGTCAGGGCGGACCCCGCCAGTCACCATGTGACCTCCGTGACTCCGAGAGGCTGGGAGACGTCCTAACCTCTAAGGCAGCCCACACAGTTTTTCGCAACCCAGTGGTGGTGGAGGGGACACCTTCCTCCAGCCCTCGGGTTGCCTGGCAACGAATCATGGGGGACTTCCCAATCCAAATCTGACCCTAAAACACCCTTAGGCCTGTTGGCCAATCTTAAAACCCTGGAACTGGACCAGGACCTGCGAAAGCGATGTTGCTGTACCGTCGCTTGGCCATAATACCTATTAGACAATCAGTCCCAATGGCCTCCGGAAGGCACGTTTAATTATCAGATTCTCATGGACCTAAATAACCTTGGCAGACACCAAGGCAAATGGGCCCAGGTCCCTTATGTCCAGACTTTCTGGACTCTACGCTCTTGCCCCTCCCTCTGCTCTCACTGCTCCACTTCACAGGTCCTCTTGGCCCGCTCTCCTCCCTCTACCCTGCCACCCACTGCTCCCAAAGACCCGGATGTCTCCTCCCCGTTTTCCCTCTCTGAACCCCTGGAGAGTTTCACCCACCCACCGACAAGAGGGCCCCTGGTTCCTCCTCCTCTTCTCCTTACTGTGATCCCATACCCCAAGGTCCCTCTCTCCCTATGCCCCCTAACCCCCCTGCTCCAACAACCCCCATTTCGGTCCCTTCCACTCCTACCACTGTCTCATCCCCTAAACCCCCAAAATCTGAGTCCACTCCTTGTGCGCCCCCCACCGAACCCCCCCCTCACATCTCCTCCGGTCTCCCCTCCCATCTCCACCTGCAGGAGGGCTCGAAAACCCTCCCTCGATTTAGTTTTGCCCCCTAAGGGAGGTTGCCGGAGTTGAGGGAGTTGTTCGGGTTCATGTGTCCTTCTCTCTACAAGACCTTTCCCAAATTGAGAAACGTTTGGGCTCTTTTTCAGCCAACCCTGATAACTACATAAAGGAATTCCAGTATCTGGTCCAGGCCTATGACCTCACCTGGTATGACCTACATGTGGTTCAAACTACCACCCTCACCACAGAGGAGAGGGAGCGCATTCAGGCTGCAGCCCGAGAACATGCTGATCAGGTCCATCTTACTGATGCCACCATGCCTGTTGGCAATCAGGCAGTCCCAGCCACGGAGCCTGAATGGGACTACCAAGGTGGCCAAGATGGCCGCCGGCACCGTGACCACATGGTCCAGTGCCTTTCGCCGGCATGCAGGCTGCCTCTAATAAGGCAGTCAACTATGATAAATTTAGGGAGGTCATTCAGGAACCAAACGAGAACCCGGACATGTTTCTTAACTGACTTACTGAGGTGCTGACTCAATACACTTGCCTAGACCCGACCTCTCCGGCAGAGGTGACTGTTTTAGCTACCCACTTTATTTCTCAGTCAGCCGCTGACATTCGGAAAAAATTAAAGAAAGCGGAGGAGGGCCCTCAAACTCCCATTTCTGATCTGGTGAAAATGGCATTTAAAGTCTTTAACTCCCGAGGGGAGGCAGCAGAACTTAAGCGCCAAGCCGGACTCCAACAGAAGATCCAACTGCAGACCCAAGTCCTGGTAGTAGCCCTGAGGCCGGCAGGTTCTGGGGGTCAACAGAAGGGAGCACCTAACCGCATCCCTCTGGGTGCCTGTTTCAAGTGCGGAGCCGAGAGACACTGGGCCCGTCAGTGCCCCAATCCAAAAGTGCCTACTAGGCTGAGCCCTCAATGCTGCATGATGGGCCACTGGAAATCGGACTGCCCCAGCCTCGGGGGATTCCCGGCGCCTCCACGCGGAGGAAACCCTGAGACGGGTAAGTCCTGCCTTCCAACTTCTCGGATTAGAGGATTACTGATGGAGCCCAGACTCGGACACCCCTCTCACCCATGCCGAGCCCAGGGTCATACTCCAGGTAGTGGGTAAGTCCATTTCCTTTCTGTTGGACACAGGGGCTACCTATTCTGTCCTGCCTTCCTACGCAGGTCCTACTCGTCCCTCCCCAGTTGCAGTTATGGGAATTGATGGTACTTCCTCCCCTCCAATGGCCACCCCGCCCCTTATGTGCAGCCTGGATGGGTTCCCCTTCTCACACTCCTTCCTCATTATCCCTTTCTGCCCTGTTCCCCTACTAGGCAGGGACATCCTCCACAAACTTCAGGCCACCATTTGTCTCTCTCCCTCTCCCTTGACTTCTGCTCACCTCATCCTCCCTCTACTCCCCTCTGACTCATCCGCTATCTCAGACTGTCTCCCCTCCATAGACCCGCAGGTATGGGACATTTCCAGACCTATAGTAGCAACCCACCACACCCTAGTCAGGATACAACTCAAGGACAAGTCTACATTTCCATCCTGCCCACAGTTCCCTATCTCAATGACCCACTGGTGAGGACTTAAGCCCATCATCGACCACCTCCGGCAGCAGGGTCTCCTTATCCCCATTAACTCTCCATGCAACACCCCCATCCTCCCCATTAAAAAGCCCTCAGGAGCCTATTGCCTGGTACAGGACCTGAGACTTATTAACGAGGCAGTAGTCCCACTCCATCCGATGGTTCCCAATCCCTACACTCTCCTTTCCAATGTTCTCCCACACACTACCCATTTCTCTGTCCTGGATCTCAAGGATGCATTCTTCACTATCCCCCTTCATCCCGACTCCTATTTCCTCTTTGCTTTCACCTGGAAGGACCCGGAAACGCATGTTTCTGGACAGCTAACCTGGACGGTCCTGCCCCAGGGCTTCTGAGATAGCCCTCACATCTTTGGTCAGGCCCTGACCAAAGATCTCCAACAGTGCACCCTTGCGGCCAGCACTCTCCTTCAATATGTAGATGATCTCCTCCTCTGCAGCCCCTCCCTCCCTTCCTTTCAGGAGGATACTGCCACTCTGCTCAATTTCCTTGGCTCCAAGGGATACCGAGTGACACCTGCCAAGGCCCAACTCTGTACTCCCTCAGTCACCTACTTGGGAATGTTACTAACTCTCACTTCTAAATCCCTCACAGGAGACCGTATCTACCTTCTACAAGACCTACAACCCCCTCAGAACACGGATGATATACTGTCATTTCTAGGACTGGTGGGATTTTTAGACACTGGATCCCCAATTTTGCCATTCTGGCCCGGCCCTTATACAGGGCCGCCAAAGACACACCACAGGGACCTCTAACTGACCCAGGCTCCATCAGACATCTGTTCTACCAGCTCAGGAGCCACCTCATTTCAGGGCCAAGTCTGGCCTTGCTTGACCCTTCAAAGCCTTTTCACCGACGAATGGTCTGGGCTGGCCACGGGCCTCCTGGCCCAACCAACTGGTCCCACCTACCGGGCGGTGGCCTATCTCTCCAAGCAACTAGATGTCACTGCCCGGGGATGGCAGCCCTGCCTCAGGGCCCTAGCGGCAGCTGCTTCTCTTACAAAGGAGGCCCTCAAACTTACCTTAGGACAGCTCCTCACAGGCTTCTCCCTCCATCGACTGACAGACTTAGTCAGCCACAAATCCTTGGCACAACTCACTCCTTCCCATCTCCAACTCTACCACCTGCTATTCATAGAAAGCCCCCAGGTCACACACTGTCTCCCCTCACCTAAATCCCACCACTCTCTTGCCGACACCTTCATCTACCCCGACTCCTTCCCACTCCTGCTCTCAACTCCTGGAAGAACTCTCTCCCTCCCATCCAGAATTTCGGACTGGCCACTGCCTGACCCCAATCTCACTCTGTTCGTGGATGGGAGCTCCTTCATAGCGCCAGATGGACGGCGACATGTGGCCTATGCAGTGGTCACCCTAGACGCTGTCATAGAAGCATCCCCCCTTCCCATTGGGACTACTACTCAAAAGGCAGAACTCATGGCTCTCACCAGGGCCCTTCACTTATCTGAGGGCCAGTGGGTCACTCTTTGTACTGACTCCAAATATGCTTTCCTTATTACCCACACTCACTCTGTCCTCTGGCGAGAAAGGGGATTTCTCACAACCAAGGGAACCTCCATAGTCAATGGGCCTCTTATTGCAAACTCCTTGAGGCTCTCAATTACCCTACCGAGGTAGCTATTGTCCACTGCCATGGCCATCAGGCCTCCAAGGACCCCATCTCTTTAGGGAACAACAAGGCTGACTCTGTTGCCTGACAGATGGCCTTAAACTCCTCCCCAGCCTCTCTCCTGTTTCTCAATACTCCCCACAGTCCCTCAAACACTGATGAGGAGACTCGGGCCTTCAAAACATTAGGTGGCAGGTTGGGTGTCAAGGGATGGTATTATGTCTAGGACAAAATTGCCCTCCTGAACAGCCTAATCCACACCCTCATTACTGACATCCACCAGTCTCTCCACATCGGTCCAAAGGCCCTATACCAATTTCTCCGGCCTCTCTTTCACCACCCCCTCCTCCAAAAGACCATTAAGGAGGTACACCAGGCCTGCAGAACCTGTTCTGCGGTCAACGCCCAGGGCGACCTCCACAGACCCGGACCCACCCACCAGCTCTGCAGGCATCAGCCAGGTGAGGACTGGCAATTTGACTTCACTCACATGCCTTGACACAAAACCTTCAGATACCTGTTAACTCTCATGGACACCTTCACAGGCTGGATCGAGGCATTCCCCACCACTAGGGAAACAGCAGATGTGGTCGCTGCGGTTCTCGTTGAACACATCATCCCAAGATTTGGACTCCCTCGAACCCTACAATCAGACAACGGACCGGCCTTCATCTCCAGCATCACACAACAGATCTCTAAGAGCCTCAACATCACCTGGAAACTCCATATCCCCTATCACCCCCAATCCTCGGCTCCAAACAGCCATGGAGGCCTCAGCCGAGTCCTTGGCATCCCTACAACGACAGATCACCTCAGTGGCCCAGGTAGCCCTACAGAACTGATGAGCAGACAAGGGAGGGACGTGTCTATTCCTCAATGAAGAATGCTGCTATTATATCAACGAATCTGGTATAGTCGAAACCAATATTGATGCCCTGGCAAAAATCTGCAACTCCCTTCATGGCCAGCATCACCCTGAAACAAACCCCTCTCAGTGGTGGCTCTCCCCCTTAACGACCTGGCTCCTTCTTATCCTAAGTGCCCTTATTCTCCTCTCCCTATTAGCACTAATTGCCCCCTGTGTTCTTTGCTTCATTCAGGATCTCAATAATGAGGTTTCCAGGGTCACTGTCAACAACTCCTCCTGCATCCCTATACCTGCCTACCCACATCCGAAGGACCCTATAACGACGCCCCTTCGCCAGCAGGAAGTAGCCAGATCTGAATCGCCGCCCCTATTACACCAAAAAGGTCGGAATGTTGGGTTGGCGGCTCCGGGAATGCAGGAGGAACAATAGAAATGACTGCAGGGGCCGCCATCTTCCAGCCCTCCCCCTTCCTTAACCCTTGACTCTCCCGCCAAAAGGATGTATGCCCAGGTCACGTCTCCATAGGTAACCTGATACCTATGCAGGAAACAGAATTATCAGGAACCTCCCCCCCCAATACCCTCCAATCACCAATACCTTACCATGTATGGATGTGAACCCATGCTCTGCCTTGGCCAGGTAAAAGACCCCACCGACTCCCTCCCAGCGCGACTTTCCCAACTCCCCTCTCTGGAGTTGCGGAACCTTGCCTGAGTGCCCACCTCCTCCTGGTGCGACTTTCCTGGCTCCCCTTCTCCTGAGTCCTGAAACTTCGCCAGAGAGTGCCTTTAATAAATCTTGCCTTGCACCTACCTCGTCTGTTGTTGTGTTTACTTCGCCTGCAAAACTTTACACCTACCACCACATTTTCTTCCTTTCTCACCTTGTCTGAGTCTGCACCTCCTCAAATCCCACCCCAGGGTCCCTAATGGTGTGTGTGTGTGTGTGTGCCCAAGGGTGCACACATGGACCTGAGTGCACATGTGTATGTACTAGCGTTCACATTCTGCAGGCCCAGAAGATGAGAGTTCCACCAAGGGATGGATAGGAAATAACTTCCCAAGGTCCTGGACTACTAATTTCCAAGGCAAACCCTACAGAAGGTATTGGAGCCTTGGTCTACAAGGGCTGAGCCCACCATTACCCCTAGACTCTGCCAGTCATGTGTTACGAGCCGTTCCCACCTTACCTCTGGGTGACGTGTTGGATAGGGGTACACTCAGTGGTTTGCCTTACCCTGGTTCCTCCTCAGACAGGAATATGCTGGAATGTCTCCTGTCTGTTATGCCCGAGTTTTCGCGTCCGAGAGACCACCAAGGAGCCAATACTGATGTAATCACACGAGGGTTTATTTGTCAAGCTTAAGCTTGGGCCCAAGTGTACTCAACACAGCGGAGTAGGGACTTGGACCCCGAACCAGATTACAGTCAGAGTTTTTAAAGACAGAGTAGGGGTGGACTTGGCAGTAGGTGACTGGGCCACAATCACCATCCCTGTGTTCTTGTGATTTATTACAGTGTTAAGCTATCCTATTTCTGACATGATTTATTACCCCATCAAGCTATCCTATTCCTAATTGGTTTTTGGTATGGCGTCTTGTTTTCAAAACCTTAGGTCAGTCTTTCTGGAACCAGGGGTCATTTACTGGTCATGGAGACCTAACATGGCTGCCGGGGCCAAGATGGCTGCACTTATGTCAAGGCTAGACCTGGCTAGTCCTGAGGTGGGTTCAGCCTTGTTTTTCTTGGCCTCCACACTGTCTAGGATGTCGATGCTTATCCTCGTCCCCATACCACCTCCATGTCTACAGCCAGTTATAAACCACCACCTTTTCCAGAGCTCCCAGTGAATAGCTAGGTGCAGCCATGGCCCCAGCTCTGAGGTTCATTCCTGGTTCTGCCTTCTTACCAGTCTGTGATTCTGGACAAGGCACTGACCCTGCTGGCGTCTTCCCCTTCCCCGCTCAGTTTCTCCCTGTGATTCCCAACTCATATGGACACATCCTTATGTAACTCCCTCCCCTGGAGTGTGGCCTGGACTTAGTGATTCACTTCATGCCACAAAAGATGGTAGTATTTCCCCAGGCCCCTTCTGAGATTTGGTTTATATAGCTCATTGCCCAGCCACGTGATCACTCTGACGCGTGTCCTCTCTCAGATCCCCACACTGGAGAACAAGCCCTTGTGTGGAACCATGACACAGACATGTGCACGTGGCCTGGCCCTTGAGGTACAACAACAGACAGAGAAGAACTCAGGCTTTTGATAGCAGCCTGCCAACACTCCTGAGTGAGCTGAGGTTCTCTGTGAAGCAGGTCCTGGTTTGAGATTGACAACAGCCCCAAGGTCTTGAGAGGCTCTTCTAGGAGCCCCCAGCTGAGCCCGGCTGGATTCCTGGTCCCCTGAGATGGTGAGACAGTGTTTGTGGGTTAAGCCACTGAGTGTGGGAAGATGGGGTCCCACAGCAGGAGGAGCCGGGCACTGAGACTATCGAGCTGCCCCAAACCTGTCCCTCCCCCCCCCCCCCCCGTTCTCCTCCTTAGCTTCCCCCAACCACCCTGGCCCCTGTATAACCTCTGAGTCTGCCCCTCTGGCAACTCTGGCAACATCAAGTTCAGTCTCCAACAATCTTTTGCACCCTAGTGCTCTCTGCAGAGCTACATAGACTGGGATTGGTGCAGGGCTGGCTCCTCTCTCTCGTGCTTCAGGAAATCTCACTGTGGCCTCAATACAGTCTTTTCAGACCCCTCACCTGGTGGGAGTTCAGGACCCAGTTGTAGCACCTCCCTCTTTTTCTGTGGAGCAATAGCTCTTTTCATTCATGTTTTTGTTTTCATGTTTTGTCCATCTTCCCCTCTAGACCCTGAGCCCCTAGGGGAGGACCTGTTCGGCTTAGCAGCATTGGCACTGAGTGCTCAGGGCAAAGTGGCTGAATGAACAGGTGAGAGGATCTATCCCACCACTGATCAGCTCAATTGTTAGAGCCTAACTGAATTGATTGTTCGTAAATACTTTTGTTTTTTAAGTAAAGTCCATGCCTATTGTGGGACTCAAATTCAGACCCTGAGATGAACAGCCACATGCCCTACTGACTAAGCCAGCTGGGCACCTCTTTGGAGTTTTAAATATACTGAGTGATAACTATTTAAGTTAACTCAGTGATTTCAGCATTTGGCAGCTATATTACATTATGTTGAATTACCAAATTACTCCCGTAATTTTAGTAGCATATCATCGTAGATCTCCCCAAAGGATAGTGCTGAGTGGCTGTTGGGAGGTTGAACTCCTCTCTGTGGTCATTCAGGACCCCACAGTTCCTCCACCATGGGCCTTCTCCCTCCCTAGGAGGTCATGCACCTCTGTAGCCATTGGTAGGAGGGGAGAGAGGATAAAGAAATGCAGGTGGGTGGGTGTTTCCAGCCAGATCTAGAAGGCCTAAAATGCCCAGCTTTACGCTCATTGTTTATTTTATTTTTTCATTCTTTGTTTTAAAGGCAAGGATTTTTAAGTAGTGATTATGAGAAACCATTTCCCACAAAACATAGAAAATGCTGACCTGAGCGCCTTTGGAAATGTGGTGCTTGCTGGTGCCCACTCAGGATAGGATCTGGCATCGAGTTTGCTTGGCTGCTGGCCTGGCTGGTGGCAGGTCAACTTCCTTGTAGCTTTCTGAGCTAGGTGATCATGCTGCTGGAGGCTGAGACACTGATTTTTTTTTTTAATTTGAAATTTTTGACAAATTCTGGAGAATAAGAGAGATGTGAGAAGATTAGAATAGGGAAAATATCTTAAAGTTCAAAAAAGTTAGGAGTTTTAACCAGAATGTTTGACATCAAACCCTTCTGCATTTCTTTTTTTTTTTTTCCTTTTAAGATTTTATTTATTTGTCAGAGAGAGATCACAAGTAGGCAGAGAGGCAGGCAGAGGGAGAGGGAGGAAGGAGGCTCCCTGCCGAGCAGAGAGCCTGATACGGGGCTCGATCCCAGGACCCTGAGACCATGACCTGAGCGAAGGCAGAAGCTTTAACTCACTGAGCCACCCAGGCACCCCCCTTCTGCATTTCTATAATGGACACAGTAGATGAGGACTTGTGGTATTTAGTAAGGTAAGCAATGACTACAGGCAAGGAGTAGTGGAGAGGATGGATACTTGTTGTCAGGGTTCATGCTGCTGGAGAGGTCCAATTTATGTATTTAAGTAATCTCTTCACCCAACATGGAGCTAGAACTCACAGCCCTAAGTTCAAGAGGTACACGCTCCACTGACCAAGCCAACCAGTGCCCCTCACCTGTCAGATTTCTAAAGATCTAAAAATTGATTAATACTTTCGAGAATGTAAAAAAAACAGGCATGCCTCTCCGGTACTGGTGAAAATACAAATTTTTCATTTGCCTTTGAAGGGCAGTTTCACAATATCTATGAGAAGTACAAATGTCTATGTCCTTTGAACCAGCTTCCCTATTTCTAAGAATTTATTCTTTAGCTACATGCACACATTTAAAAAGTACAAGGTCATTTATTGTGGAATTTTTGTGGTGGCAAAGAATTGGCAATAACCTAAATATTCCTCAGTAAGACAGATTAAAAAAATTAGTGAACACCCATACAAAAGAACACACTATAGCCATAAAAATGAAGACCTATGATAATGTGATTTATAATAAAAATATATATTGGTTTTCATTCTCATTTTTGGTGTAGGGTATTTGGAATTTATTGGAATTTCTGAAGTTTTGAGTGGTGACTCTGTGTGTGTGTGTGTGACTTTTGTTATGCTAATGAGACAACTTTTAGACCCCCCCCACCGCCACCCCCAGAGGGTGTAGGCTGGTTGCCAGGGCAGCCAACCCCTTGAGTAGAGGGATTGGAACTGCCCTGCCTGTGCCTCCATGCTCCCTGCTGCAACAAGTTTCCTCCTAAGTTTATAGCCACTTGGGTAGGTTGAGGGGGTCAGCAGCAGCAGCCAGAGACCTACGCTGTGCTGAAAGGCAAGGGCCTCAGCACAAGCACCCTTTACATTGCTGAGAGCCACCTGTCCTGGTTAGATGGCTCTGGATTGGGATTCTCACTAGAATACCCCACCATTGGCTTGCATGTGCTGTCCAAGGACCTAAATACCTACCCCCAAGAGTGTTTGTATGTGATGGTGAATGCCAAATTTGGAGAAGAATCCAAAGAATCTGTTGCTGAAGAAGACAATGATGATGTTGAATCTATTGCTGAATTTAGATTTGTGCCTAGTGATAAATCAGCTTTGGAGGCAATGTCCCCTGAAATGTGTGAATGCCAACCTTTGCATCCTGATCCTGGGGACAAAGATTCAGATGATTACATTGGAGAAGAATATGTTGTGGGAGCTCATGAACAGGGGCAGGGAGACATCCCTACATTTTATACCTTGGAAGAAGGGTTGTCCATCCCATTCAACAGCAGAAGGCCAAGCCACATTGGAAAGGTTAGAAGAAATGTTTTCTTAGTCTGTGCACAGCCAATATAACATGGCTGGAGTCTGGACAGGGGATTCAGTAAGAGATTATGAAGATGGGATGGAGGCAGACACCACACCAACAGTTGCTGGGCAGTTTGAGGATGCAGATGGTGGTCACTGAGAATGATTTATGCTGCTGTCGGATTCTGCTCATAACTAGGAAAGAATTTGGTGTCTCTTATACTGTGGGGTGGGTGTTGATGAAAGTTTTTTTTCCTTCTCCAAAATTTACCTGAACCAGTTCTTATTTGAGACAGAATATACTGAGATAAAATGTTGTCACCAGCAGTAGAAACTATGACCTTTATTAATAACAAAGGTGAATTAATTTAACCAAGAGGGTATTTGTAGTTTATCATCTACCCTAAAACTTTCTGTTTATAGGTCCTCTCTGAGTAGGCCTTTAGTTCCCACCTTCATTCTATGCATCTTCTGTAATCTGGCATGCCTACGTGCTGAGAATGTGCAGGCACTTGAAGGCCTAGGTAGACTGGATGGGAGGGAGGGAGGCTGAATCTAAGTTATACCCTTTTAGAGCCTAAAGAACCCCTGGCCCCTTAAAAAGAAAAAAAAAAGAGATCTCAGGGAAATCCTGGCCTCTGCTCCTTCTTCACAAGGGTAATAAGGGTCTTTTACTAATTTAGAACCAAGATGAATTCATTCAGGCATCTTTAGGGAGCCTCTTGGGAAATATCCTAGCCACATGAAATACCACTAACACGGATGCTTCTGACTAGCTCTTACTCCTTTCACCATGTGTCACTAGTCTGTTTTGTTCAAACCTCTTAGGTTATATCCTCTAATTTCTAACCTCTTTGGCCAGTTTCCATAACAACAAGTAAAATTGGGATGAAGTCCTCAGAGTACTTCAATGATAACTGTTTTGTCTTTGTAACAGTTTAACAAAGAGATCTAGGTTTTCTATGAAAAAAAAAAAAAAAAGAGGGACTTTTAGTCCCACTTTCCTGACCTCCAGGAAAGAGAGAAGGAGGGGATGGAGGTTGTATCAACTGCCAGTGGTCAATGATATGATCAGTTGTGACTGTAATGAAGCCTTCATAAAAATTCCAAAGTCTGGGGCTTTGGAGAGCTTTTCGGCTGGTGAACACGTGGAGATGTAGGGAGAATGGTGTGCCTACAAGAGGGCATGGAAACTCTGTGCCCCTTCCCATATATTTTTCCATGAGCATTTCTTCCATTTGGCTGTTCCTGAGTTATATCTTCCTTTAATAAACCAAGGATGTAGTAAGTAAAATGTTTTGTGAGTTCTGTGAGTCACTGTAGCAAATTAATCTTACTCAAAGAAGGAGGGTGTTTGGGAATGCCTGATTTATAGCCAGTTAAGCCAGAAGTATAGGTAAAAAGTGGCATCTGAGGGGTGCCTGGGTGGCTCAGTTGTTAAGTGGCTGCCTTCAGCTTAGGTCTTGATCCTGGGGTCCTGGGATCTAGCCTTGCATTGGGCTCTCTGCTCAGCAGGAAGCCTGCTTCTTCCTCTCCCATTCCCCCTTCTTGTGTTCCCTCTCTTGCTGTTTCTCTCTCTCTCTCTCTCTCTCCCTCTCTCTCTGTGTCAAATAAGTAAATGAATAAAATCTTTTAAAAAATATTTAAGTGGCATATGAGTCCAAGGAAGGGGTCTTTTGGAACCCCCAATCTGTAGTTTTTGGTCAGAAGCACAGGAGATCAGGAGATCACCTGTGGTTGGTGTCTGATGTGGTGTGGGGTGGGGGAAGCAGTCTTGTAGGACTGAAATCTTCTGGTACATAGTGTCAGAATTGAGCTGAATGGTAGGACACCCAGTCGGTGTCCTGAACATTGCTTATTGGGGATCTCCACTCCCCCTACTCCAAACACTCTCTGGGAATGATGATCAGAGCATCTATTTCAGACCTTTATGTACTGATATGAAGGGTAGAAATTGGTTGTCTGGGACACAAGGGTAGAAGGGAGAATCTATATCCTTTTATCCTTTTGGAGTTTGAACCACATGAAGATTACCTTGATTTATTAACTATGGATTTTCACCTCATCTTTCCTTCTTGCTTGTAGGTGAAGTTGGTGTTATATGGATAGGTAATTTTAAAAAAGCAGAAAATCAGAAATCTTAGACAACACATTAACAAATGAAGGCCTGCATAATGGGGATTTGATTAAAAAAATGAGATATATTTTTCCCATCTGAAATAAGTCTAGGGGGTAGACATTCCAGGAATGGTATGATGATTATGAAATCAGGGACCTACCCAAACAACTTCTAGGTCTCTGGTTCTCCCTTTATAGGCTGTGGACCTTGCCCATGT
The DNA here is from genome assembly GCF_963455335.1 of Martes martes. Taxonomy (NCBI): domain Eukaryota; kingdom Metazoa; phylum Chordata; class Mammalia; order Carnivora; family Mustelidae; genus Martes; species Martes martes. Next base: position 49,399,344 of record NC_137894.1, on the reverse strand, counting down.
TGCCCAGAATGCCTGCTAGAGCTCCAGCCATCACATCCTCACTGAAGCTGATTTTAAAAACTTGATCCTTAATGGTATAATATGGACAATGCAAGAAGTTCTATATGTATATAAAACTTCTTGCATATATATATATATTTATTTAAAGATTTTATTTATTTACTTGATAGAGATCACAAGTAGGCAGAGAGGCAGGCAGAGAGGGGGGAAGCAGGCTCCCTGCTGAGCAGAGAGCCTGACATGGGGCTCGATCCCAGGACCCTGGGATCATGACCTGAGCCAAAGGCAGAGGCCCAACCCACTGAGCCACCCAGGAGCCCAAGAAGTTATATATATATATATATTTTTTTTTTAAAGATTTTATTTATTTATTTGACAGATTACAAGTAGGCAAGAGAGGCAGGCAGGGAGAGAGAGGAGGAAGCAGGCTCTCCACGGAGCAGAGAGCCCGATGTGGGGCTCGATCCCAGGACCCTGGGATCATGACCTGAGCCGAAGGCAGAGGCTTTAACCCACTGAGCCACCCAGGCACCCCAAGAAGTTATATTTTTATATTACTTTTCTTCCTGATTTAGTTCACACATGGTCAAATCTTAATGAATATTATTATTGAAAGCTTAATATGTAATTGGAATTTGCTTGACATTTTGTAGAACAATGACAAGATAAAAACATAATGTCAGATGTTTTGAAAAAGGAGAACTTCACATTGTTTTATGGGACATAGAATGTTATTGCCTTATCTATAGTTCAAAGGCCAAATCATTCATCCCATTCACTGTGATAGAAATGAGAATGTATTCTTTAGAGGCTTCACAAAGTTTCAGGGTAATTATGTATAGACTATACCTCCCATTCATAAGTATAGTTTTGATAGCTTCCTTTCCTTTATTCTCTTTCTCTTTTACACACACACACACACACACACACACACCCCCTATTCCGTGGCACACCACACAGCCAATATTACTATAAAAATCCACCAGATTAAATCTCGCTTTTGCAGGAGTAACATGAGGAAGAAAAAGGAATGGATTAGGGGTGCCTGGGTGGCTCAGTCACTTAAGTGTCCAACTCTGGATTTTGGCCCAAGTCATGATCTCAGGGTTATGAGATTGAGCTTTACCTCTGGCTCTTTACTGGGTGTTGAGCCTGCCCAAGATTCTCTCTTTCCCTCTTCCTATGCAGCCCCCTCTCCCATGCTCATTCTCTCCTCTCTCTCTCTCTCTCTCTAAAGAGAATAAAAAAGGAATGGATTAGAGTTTTTCAACTTTTAACAATATCTTATGATTTTAATTTGATTTAGTTCTAGAGATTGCATTCTGATCTGCTTTAAAAAAATGGACTCAGTAACAATGCAGACTTGCTTAAATCTATCTCTGTTTTCTCCTTTTTCCTTTCATAACAGTGGGAATAGCCTCTATAATACAAAATCAGCACTAATTTCAAAACTGCAGACTTACTACTTAGAGACATGTTTGTCCTAGCTCTGAAGGAACTGGTCCATTTGGAATTTTGCTCGCCCACTGACGGATAGCATGAACTGATGAGCCGTGGGGGAAGAGATAATTTTATCTCCTTTGGTAGCATAAATAAAAAAGCCTGTGTCTCTGTGGAATCACTATAGTTGGTTTCCCGTGATGAAAGAGTCTGCCTCACTCCAGAATGAGTTATATGAGAGCCAGATTTGGGAGAAGACAGTGTAATATGGCTTTCTCGGGGGGGTGGAGGGGGCTGGTGGCAAAAGAGTTGCTTATTAGATGTTCTCTTTCTTGTCAATGTGGCAGTTACTCTATTGAGAAGATAAAATTGCACCCAGAAATGCAAATAAAGTGAGGAGTGATAACAGATAAGCAATGACCGTTGTGCTCAATGTTTTTGATCCTAGTTCAGGAGGTAGCTAAGCTGGCTAATATTCCCTTATTAGAGACAACAGATGCATCCAGAGTAGACATTACTCTGAAAATTATATTCATTACTGAATATATACACATAATATATGCTATATATATATATATACACACACATATATATATATATTAAAGATTTATTTATTTATTTGAGAGAGAGAGAGAGACAGTGGGGCAGGGAGTAGGATAGAGAATCCCAGGCAGACTCCATGCTTTGTTTGGAACTTGATGTGGGGCTCAATCTTGTGACCCTGAGTTCACAACCTGAGCCAAAACCAAGAGTCGGCAACTTAGCCAACTGTGCCCCCCAGGTGCCCCTATATCATATATTTTTATCAACATCTACATTCTTGAAAATATCTGTGAAGGGCTTACTTGTGGCAACCATGGAAACAAAAGCAAATTAAGATATTAATCCAGTCTACCCCCACTCCCATCCCAAGATAGGTTGTCCAACTGATTTGAAAACAAAATCATTAGCAATTTTTTTAAAAAAATTGCTTTCATTGGCTTCACCACCTGGATTCTGATCAACCTATACAGAATTGTGGACACAAATAGTCATTCCAATATAAATAATATGTTTACAGGCAAAAATTATAATGATGCTTCCATGGGAGAGAATGGCAGTGTAGAAGAGGGAAGAATCTAGAAATTGATGCCACAAAGTTCTAGCTTCAAATCCTGACTCTGCCACTTACTAACTGAGTGATATTGGAAAATTTGCTTCACTCTTCCAAACTTTATTTTTCTTACTGAAAATTGAAAATGGTAATATTTCTCTTTTATATGATTGATATAAAATAAATACATTAATGAAACCCTATGTGTAAGTTGTGTATATAATTTAAATGGATGTATTAAAATAGAAATAATTTAGTTATTTAAATAATTAAATCAATATAGTTAAATATGAATCTTCCTCTTTAATAGGTAGATATTCAAAATGACCATGTTTAGAAGAGTTTACTGTGTGAAATGTTGATGAACACATGGAAGATTATAGTGAGGAAGTTCTACTAATGTCTTCACCTCAGTAGCTTCTGGATTTAGCCAAGACTCTTGGAAACTAGTCTAGCAATAACAAAGAAGGTTGTGGTGTGAACAAGTCTCCTTACTGTGGCTGGGCTGTGGAGTCTGGTTATGGTTGGGGGATCGGAATTCTAGCCTATAACTGTGTGATTTTGAACAGTTGCCCTTACCTTTTTTGCTCTCAGTTCCTTCATTTATAAAATCAGGGAGTTATGTTAGAGTCCGCTTTGGTAACTGCCAGCTCTATTATGGTTTTTTTTTTTTTTAAGATTTTATTTATTTACTTGACAGAGAGAGAGATCACAAGTAGGCAGAGAGTCAGGCAGAGAGAGTGGGGGGAAGCAGGCTCTCTGCTCAGCAGGGATGCTGAGGCAGATGCGGGGCTCAATCCCAGGACTCTGAGATCATGACCTGAGCCGAAGGCAGCGGCTTAATCCACTGAGCCACCCAGATGCCCCTCTATTATGATTTTATGAGGGTGAGATGCTAAGTGCAGAATTAAATATCCTAAAGTTTTCACATTCAGTTTGGCTATCTTTGAACTCATGAGCATTCTTTTGCATGAAATTCATGTGCCTATCTTCCCATTATTCCATACAATTTTGCTCTTGTCTTTCTTCAGTGGAATGGAGACCTGCTATCTTTCAAGTTCTATAGTCCTCTTGATGATCCTTCAGGAGAAGGGAAAAATCTAAGTCTCCTGTAGCCATGGTTCCATCATCTCTGATACCATGTCTTGATACCAGAAATCCAAGGGATATGGGAGGACAGGAATCCATTTTCTTGGGGCTTCTACTTATGGACATGTAGTAATGGGAATTTTTCTTTTCAAAACGAGAATGTCACCTGCATCTTCTAATCTCTCCTTGGGAGGGGGTAGGATAGAGTCAGAGCGGCACAGTTTTCTGCGCTGTCACAAATACTATGAGAAGAGCTCAGAGACCAAAACCTTTTGCTTCAGAGTAACAGCAAGGTGAGGTTAGCAAAGCAGGACTTAGAGCCGAGAGAAATTTGACAAGTTTTTAAATGATTTTGTGATTCATAAGCAGTCTGTGTTCAAAGACTGTAGTAAGATGGTGGTTTAAAGTGAACTTTTTGAGAAGTAAGTGGAGATGCTTTTGGAAAACATCCCAGGGGTAGAATTGGTATTAAAAAGAACTGGGTAAATGCATGTAGATTTTGATGTTGGTAAGGAGACTTTCAGAGGTATATCTATATCTTGTATATCTGGGGACATCTCCGAGATTCTTTGTTTGAAGGAGGTCTGAATTTTTGTGATGAATATCTTCCATTCTCCTTTGGGATAAAACTCTATCAATTACTGCCTCACTCATTGACATCTTTTATTTTATTCCCACTGAATCCATCCCCTAAGTCTGTAAACATGTTTAGAACTTCCCTATAAAAAATTTCTAATGTTGGTCCTGTTGCCTGATTGGGCTACTATCTTATTTCTTTATTTTTTTTTGACAAATTAGGTGCTTCCAATACCTGAACATCCACTCATACTTTTCTTCTTCTTCTTCTTTTTTTTTTTTAAGATTTTTATTTATTTATTTGACAGACAGAGACCACAAGTAGGCAGAGAGGCAGAGAGAGAGGGGGAAACAGGCTCCCTGCTGGGCAGAGAGCCTGATGCGGGGCTCGATTCCAGGACCCTGAGATCATGACTTGAGCCGAAGGCAGAGGCTTAACCCACTGAGCCACCCAGGCGCCCCCACTCATACTTTTCTTCTTGCATTTGGGTTTCTGTATCTGCTTTAGCCTTGTTTGGGCTGACATAACAAACATTCTATAGACAGGTGACTTAAACAAGAAGCATTTATTTTTCACAGTTCTAAAAGCTGAGAAGTCCAAGACCAAAGCACTGACAGATTTGGTGTCTAGTGAGAGCCTGATTTCTGGTTTGCAGATGGCACATGGTGGGGAGGAGATAGGGAGATCCTGTGTCTCCTCCTCCTTTATAAGGGCATTAATCTCATCATGAGGTGCCCACTCTCATGACCCTAATACAACTCTAATTACCTCCTAAGGCCCCACATCTAAATGCCATCAAATTTGGGTTTAAGATTTCATCATATGCATTTTGTAGGGGACATATTCAGTCCATAACACCTACTATATGTGGATCCTATTCTTTCAAAGGTGACCTCATAATGGTTAGTTCAGAATGCTTTTTCTCTTTTTCATAATAGCCTTACTGAGGAATAACTGCCATATAAGAAGCTGAACATGTTTTGTGTATATGTGTATGTAGATACACCCCTGAAACTATCACCACAATTAAATTAATGATCATAACCATCACTGGTCAAAATTTTCTTGTGCCCCTTGGTAATCCCTCTCTGCCCCTTCCTGCCCCTATCTCCCTTTCCCAGGCAACCACTGATATGCTTTCTGTCACTCTTGATTTTTTGTCCTTTCCAGAATTGCTGTAATTTTATAGAGATGGACAGTATGTATGGTCTTTTTGTCTGGCTTCTCTTACTCAGCCTAATTATTTTGAGATGCATTGATGTCATTTGTTGTATCAGTGGTTCACTCCTTTTTATTACTGAGTAGTATTCAGTTTTGTGGATATACCACAGTTTGTATTCCAGTTTATAGAGATGTGATTGTCAGAACAAGTGTAACAGAACAACTAACTGAAAGATGCCTGGAACATCAGCAGCAAAGAGCTGTAGTAGATGATGCCATACCTAAGATTTTCACATGTAATTAAAATGGAAAGCCTAAGTTAGTGAATTAGCTGAATTTATTTTTTTTAAATTTAAAAAGATTTTATTTAATTATTTGACAGAGAAAGAGAGCACACATGGGATTGGGTGAAGGAGAAGCAGGCTCCCCACTGAGTAGGGAGCTGGATGTGGGGCTCAAACCTGGGACCCTAGGATCATGACTTGAGCCAAAGGCAGCCACTTAACTGACTAAACCACCCAGGCACCCCTGATTAGACGAATTTAAACACATTATTTTGGAGTCATTGATCAGAAATTTGGATCATTGAAATTAAAAAAAAGAAAAAAGAAATTTGGACCAAAAAACTAGATTCTCCTGTCACTTGATACAGCATGGTAATGAAGCAGAGCAATGACTTTAAGATTATACAGTTTATTTTCTTAAATAAATTGGGACATGATCTTCTTTTATTTGGCAGTGGTATGCAGAATAGATTAGAAATAGAAATGATTGGCACATAGAAGCCAAAGCAAGAGGGCTGTAGCAGCATTTAGGAACATGAGTTAATAAGAACAATGGCAATGAGAGTGGAGAAGAAGGGGAAACTATGAAATTGATTTCAAAATTTCCAAGGAAGAAATAATATGGCATCTTATTTTTCTAACCACAGCTTAATGAAAGCAATCTCTTAATTATTTTCCAAACTTGTCTTCAGGTAGCAGACGCTCTTCCAATTTTTGTTGGAAGAACACTGTTCTGGGAGACTAGAGTTCTAGACATGGTTCAAGCACACACTTTCTGTGTGACCATAAGCAAGTTGTATAGCCTTCTGTAGCAACTGCTTTCTCTCCTGTAAAATGAATGGACAAAGCGGGTACTATGGCTTCTTCCAGCTCCAAATTTCTTATGTGATAGGAATTTATTATCTTGAATTCCTCCCTAATTAGACGTAAGTTGACAGACCATTTCAGCTGGAAATGAAAAGAGTAAGGGTCCTGATGATGTATTTAACTATAATCTAGATAAAAAATTATCTGTGCACACTGTGTTTTCATAATGAAGGAGCTGTGCACAAAAGAATAGGGTTGTAGGGTACTAATTTGCTTCTGCTCTGCTGGGTCAAATGGCACTCAAGAGGTTAGGTGTTTGTAATCCAAACGTGCACAAAGTTCAGGAAAGGAAGAAGCCTAGAGTTTGGTTACTTTTGACAAATTACAGGTCAATAGGGACCACTTCTTAAGATGACCCACAGGGAAATTCAACTTTTTAATTAATCTTCTGTGGTCTCTGGCCCTTGACAATATCACAGATAAGTCCAGAGGATGCCTCTAGTGATTCATTATAACTCTTGTTTCACTGATTACTCTGTTTCTAAATGTTTCTCTGGGGTAAGAATAAGCAGTTAACAAAGGTATATTGAATTTCCCCGTGGACCTTATTAAAACTGTTGTGGTTATGAGGTGATTAACTTATGTAAATGAATCAATGTGGCCAATGAACCAAGCTATGCACACAGAACATATCCAGGAGGGAGAGAATCCCAAAGCCTAGTCACACTGAGGAGAACACTGTGTAGTATTTAAAGGTGAATTACAGAAGAAAAATGAAAAATGAACCCTGAGAATGATGTCTTTGATACAAAAACACTCAATATGAAGTGACAGACAATTAAAAGATGGTTCTAGAATTTTTACATGTTGCTTTGGCATAGATTGCTTGAGCAAAAGTAAAAATCCTGGGGGTTAGGGGAGGCTGGTGAGGTCAAGAGTCTGTCCTCAAGCTACCACTGTGTACCTGGTACCCATCCTATTTGCAGTCAGCAAATGTCACCAACCCCCTTTCTTGTGCCACTTGCTTTGTCTCAGGGACAGATTAATTTTACTCTGCTATGTAGAATACCAAATTGGAGGGGTGAGTGAGCTAGCCTGAGATTTCAAATCTATGTGAATGTTGGAAACAATTACAGAAATGGAAAGTCAGAAAGAGAATTAGATTTTGTGTGAAAAGGATAAGTTAGAGTTTGGCTTGTTTAATAATCATGTATCTTGAGTATAGAGCATCAGATTTTCCTGTTAAGTGATCATTAGTTTCTTTTGGTCCTAACTCACCAGGAATATCAAAATCAGGGTCATTGTGGCACTTTTATGTGAATTACAATTATTTATAATGTGGTTATGATTACTGATTTTTGGGAAATAAAGTTGCTTAACTACAGTTAGGTGAAAAATTGGAATGGAGATCCACATCTATATGTGTGTGATGTGACTAGTTCTTCTGGGGTTGGGCAGTGCACAGTTGCATGATCATGTACAGAGCCCTGTCAGGTTAGTTATTTAAAAAGAAATGGTTTACCTACTTCCCCCAAGTTTTATCCTTGAAGTGACTACCAGAGATATAGATACTGCTAAGAGATAATGGCAGGAGGGAAAGGTCTGGAAATGGGAACTTATGAGATGGCCATGCAAAGAGAGAAAGTTGGGGAAGGAGAATAAAAAGGAATAGCCTGTGAGGTTTTAGGAGAATCAGTTTTGGGCAGTATCATGAGAGTTCTCAGCATTGTTCCTTCATAATCAAAGGATGGAAAGCATTCCCTTCTGTTTTGTTCTTTAGAAGAGTTTTTGCAGGACTGGAATTGGTTATTTAAGTATTTAGTATAATTTTCCATGAAGCCAACTGGGTCTGGGTTTTTCTTTTTGGTGTATGCTTTTTTTTTTTTTTTTTAATTGTTAACTTGATCTTTTCACTTGTTATAGGTCTACCCAGATTTTCTAATTCTACTTGAGCTGGTTTTGGTAGTTTGTGTCTTCCTGGAAATTTGTCTATTTCACACAGGTTACCTATTTTGCTGGCATATAATTGCTCATAGCATTCCCTTATAATCCTTTTTATTCTTGTAAGGTTGGCAATAATGGTCCATTCCAAGATTTCATCATTTTAATGTTTTCTCGCTTTCTTCTTGATTAAACTAGCTAAAAGTTTGTCACTTTTGTTAATTTTGACAAAGAACCAACTTTGGTTTTGTTTGTTAATCTCTTTTATTTTATGTCTTTTCTCTTATGTCTTATGTCTTTATCTCTTTTCATTTATGTCTACTCTATTATTTCCTTCCTTATGCTTATTTTCCCTCCTTATGTTTGTTTTAAGGTTAGTTTGCTCTTCTTTTTTTAGTTTCTTATGGTGCAAAGTTAGGTTATTGTTTAGAGGTTTTTGTTTTGTTTTGTTTTCTGTTTTTTGGGGGGTGTTTTTAGTACAGGTGTTTATAGATCTAAGTTTTTCTCTAAACACTGCTTTAGTTATATTTCCCAAGTTTTGTTGTGGGATTTTATTATGTTTTTGTTTTCACTCATCTAAAATTAGTTTCTAATTTCCCTTGTGATTTCTTTTCCGACTCACTGCTTAATTTTGGAGTGTCTTATTTAATTTGCACATATTTGTGAATGTCCCAGATTTCCTTCTTTTACTGATTTCTAATGTCATTCCATATGGTAAAAAAAAATTGTATGACTTCAGTCCTTTTAAATTTATTAGTTTTTTCTTCCTTTTGTTAAAATTTCTGTATCTTCATTGTATTTGGTGTGGCATAATTCTTACATTTTTCTTTAGTTCTTTATATATGGTTTTCCTAATTCTTTGAACATATATAAAACAGCTGATTTAAAATCTTTGTCTATTAGGTCTAATATGTAACCTCCTCCAGTTCTTTTTTTTTTTTTTTTTGACTCTTCTTTTTCTCTGTATGAACCATATCTCCTTGTTTTTTTTTTTTTTTTGCATGTATTATCAATTTTTTTTAAATAAAAAAACTGGACATTTGAAATAATGTAATATGGCAAGACTGGAAATCAGATTTTGTTGCTGTTCTTTGTGCTTGTGAGTTCGTTTGTCCACTTTCCTGAACTAATCTGTAATGTCTGTATTTTTTGTCATTTGTGGCAACTGGCATTTCTGTTTGATTAGCTTAATAGTCAGCTCGTGACTGGATAGAAATTTCTTAAATGCCTGGAACCGGGAGGCCTCCTGCCCATTGCCAATGGGCTCTGTGTGCATGTTCGGGCACTCGGAAAGGCCAAGAAAGAGCTGTAAAGCTCTTTCTTGGCCTTTCCTTCTTGCTTTCACAGAGCTTTCAGGTCAGCCCTAGGTGAAAGAGTAGGGCTCTTTTAGATCTTCATGGGTCTTCAAATGGCCCTTGGCACGCATGCAGCCTCTCTATGCTTATGTGTGGCCTTGTAGATTCCCAGGAATAGGTTGGAGTTCTCAGGGCCCCCTAGGGACATCTTATTTCTTCGTTTTTCCCTTTAAGTATTTTGGTCAGCTTCTTGCGTGTTCCATTATTTTAGTTTTCTCAGACAGTGGCAATATTAAATAATTGGTGCTGAATATTTTCAACAAATGCCCCTGAGGAAAAGGTTGTTTGCAGCAAGTGGTCTCTGAGTCAGGTCAAATAAATGCAAATGCTAGCAGTGGAGGTTTGAGGTTTGATGTGCCAGACACATCAGATAATGACAGTTCTCTGAGAATATGTTTTTGGAGAGTTCCAAACCAGTTTCCATTTCTCCAGGGCTTCTAGGCAGTTTTTGTTTGTTTTGTTTTGTTTTTACCATGTTCAGAGGTTGTTGGCTTTCAAGGCTATTGCATAGCTGGGGAGAAGGGGATGAGCACAAGACAAGTTAAAAATGCCATAGAGGTGTTCCCTGTTCTTACCCAAACTCAGCCAGTTTTCTTGAATAAATCCTTCTTCAATTGTTGCAAGCCTTCGGTTAATTTCCAGAGTTCAAAAAAATTCAACTTGATAATTTTTTTTTTGGTCAGTGTTCTCATTGCTTTTAAGGCATGACTTTTTGGAGGTCTTTACTCTGCCATTTCTACCAACCTCCCTCATGCTGTTTTGTTGTGTCTCAGTCAACCTGGGTCATAGAGTAGAGTCTCTTCAGCACTTTCCATGAAAAAATCCAATTACAATGAGTCATTAATTTTCAGCAGGCTTTATAAAAGGCTGTTGGAAGGATCTGAAGAATTCACAGATAAGGTCACTTTGCATGTATGCTGCCTTTTGCAAGCTGAGGACTTCATCATTATTTCCCTTTCTTTTTTTCCTTCAGTTATCTCTCACTTCATCATCGTGTGCCCCTCCCTGTAATAATAAGCATATTCTTTCCTTGGTATTATTTTTTCCCCTTTTATCACTACCCTAAAGAATTGAAGTTCTATTAGGAAGAATTCAAACAGGCTATCATTTTGTCTTGTTAAACATATTATATTTAAGTTCTTTTTTGAATGAGATGTATATAGAGCATTTCATAGTGTCTGTTCAGTCTATTTCAAGGCATTCTGGCTGGCTACTACCCATGAAATCAACAACATCTCCTTCTTCCTCCTTTCTTTTTCCCTCCCTTCCACATCTGAATTCCTTTTTCTCCATTCATAAATATGAGACCTTTTTTTTTTATTTTTTTGGTCACTTGGAGACAGAAGAGAAAATTTTGTTGAGCAGAGGGGCTAAAATAAAGAGAAGAGTGGAGGGGGAAGGCAGACTCCACACCCAGTGCAGGAGCCCAAGGAAGGTCTCAGTCTCATGACCCTGATACCATGACCTGAGCTGAAATCAAGAGTTGGACACTTAACTGATTGAGCCATCCAAGTGCCCCTCAGCTTAGGTCTTGATCTCAGGGTTGTGAGTTCAAGACCCATGTTGGGCTCCATGCTGAACATGGAGCCTGTTTTTTAAAAAAAATGATCACAGTAGCTATATTAGTCCTTCCATTTAATGAATCTGTGCCATTTAAAAAAATATTTTTTAAAAGATTTTATTTATTTATGTATTATGTATTTAACAGAGACAGAGATCACAAGTGGGCAGAGAGACAGGCAGAGAGAGAGGGGGAAGCAGGCTCCCTGTTGAGCAGAGAGACTGACATGGGGCTCGATCCCAGGACCCTGAGATTATGACCTAAGCTGAAGGCAGAGGCTTGATCCATTGAGCCACCCAGGCACCCTGAATCTGTTTTCTCTTAAGTTTGATTTTTCTATCCTAATTTTACAGCCATATTGGTATTCTTTGTTTTATTTGGAAATTTTGGGGTGTTGAAAATATAAATTAAAGTTCTCCGTTGGACATAAATAATTGTCTTATCATTATTAAGGAATCTCCCAGTAAAAAAAAGAGAAAATATTGGGGAAGAAATGAGTTTTCCTCCAAAACAGAGGCTCATAGGGGAATAGAAGAAAAAATAATTAAGATGAAACCAGAGAGGGAGACAAACCATAAGAGGCTCTTAATCCTAGGAAACAAACTGAGGTTTGCTGGAGGGCAGAGGGGTGGAGAATGGGGTAACTAGGTGATGGACATTAAGAAGGGCATGTGATGTAATGGGCACTGGGAATTATACAAGACTGATGAATCACAGGCCTATACCTCTGAAACCAATAATACATTATATGTTAAAAAAAAAAAAAGAAAGAAACGAATTTCCCCTGACCTGAAAAGGAGACTATTAAAAAAAAAAAAAAAGGAAATGAATAAAGCAACCATCTTTAGAGAAATAATTCACTGCATGGAACTTTATGTGTTAAACAACCACTCACCTGAACAAAGAACATCTCTTTTTTTTTTTTTTTTAAGATTTTGTTTATTAATTTGACACAGAGTGAGAGAGGGAATACAAGAAGAGGAAGTGGGAGAGGGAGAAACAGGTTTCCCGCTGAGCGGGGAGCCCCATGCAGGGCTCGATCCCAGGACCTGAGCTGAAGACAGACGCTTAAAGACTGAGCCATCCAGCACCCCAAAGAACATCTTTTAATAACCAGAAAGCTTTCCAAGAAGACAGCTACTTCCTTTGTTAACCTTCATATCTCTATGGAAACTGAATAAAGATGAAGAATTTGAACAAAAGCAAAAGTCATGAAATGACTGACTGTGTGAGAGGCCATGTAAGGGAAATGATGTTCCATCAGTTCCCACGTTATCCACTAGGTGGTGGTGCACATAAAACTCTTTACTGAATAAACTTTGCATTGCCGCAAACACTGTTTACTTTTCTTTTAAAAATAAAATCCCAAGAAAATATGTATATAACAATAAAAACCAGGAGGAGAACTGTTAAGTCTTGCATTAATAACAGAGGGGACAGTGTCAGGCTACAAAAAGAATAGGTACCATCCAAAAGAGATCATCTCCAAATGCACCTTTGGGTCTTCTTGGACCCAATTTCTTTTGGTTACAAAAATGTATAACTGAGAGTTTCTTTCCATATTTGTTCCAGAGACAATCTTGGATGCAGGAGTACATAACAAGTTTTGATGACTATGTTTGTATAGGAATTTTTGGGCCTTTTTAAAAAACTCATCTCTCATCCATCACAATTACAAAGATTAAATGATCATTATTTTTAAGACATTAGCATGTCATTGTATCTCATGTGGTAAATTCAGCATACTTGTTTTGTGAATACATGACTTTAATTTGAATGATGAAGCTGTCTTTCATCAATGATGGGACTCCTTCTGACACTTTGAGAGAAGGAAAGCAAGCTTCTAGAATGAACTTGCCCAACTGTAGTGACCTCTGAAAGGTTACATTCCCTTTGAGGCCATCTTCTCAGAAGAGGCACCTGTGTGGCTCAGTGGTTAAGTGGCTGCCTTCTGCTCGGGTCATGATCCTATAGTCCTAGGGTGGAGTCCTGCCTCTGGCTTCCTGCTCAGGGGGGATCCTGCTTCTTCCTCTTCCTCTGCTTGCTTTTCCCCCAGCTTGTGGTCTCTCTATCAAATAAATAAATAAATCATATCTTAAAAAAAAAAAAAAAAGACCAGCTTTTCAGAACAGAGCACAGTTGAAGCCACTAGTAAGCAGCCTCACAGCCCGAGTTACTCTTCTACACTTGGCAGATTCTGGCTGATGGTGTCCCTGACACAAAGAAGAAAATGCAAAACAGGCAGCCTTAAACCAGCTTCCTGGGGAAAATCATACTTACAGCTGAGGCCTGAGAACAGCTGCACTCTGGCCATGGCTTTACAGAGCACTCTGGAAACAGTGTGGCTGGGGCTCCTCCTTAGCTCTCCCTCGAAGGCTGAGGAGGTTCCTTTGCCATCTGGTCTTGGGAAAACATATGGCACTGTTTTAAAATTTGGGGTCACTTAAAAAAAAAAACAGAAAAGCTAAATTTATTAGTACTCCCCTCCCCTAAAGGGGTAATCAGCAAGTCCAAGAGCAGCATAAAAGTCACAGCCTTCTTTGTTTCCTGCAGTTGCAGAGGGCAAGGACCAAGTGTTTCAGTGTCTCACATTTAGGTCTTCAACCCATTTTGAATTAATTTTTGTGAATCGTATAAGAAAATGGTCCACTTTCATTCTTTTGCATGTTGTTATCAAGTACTTCATCAAAATAAAAGCTTCTGCACAGTGAAGGAAACATCAAACTAAAGGCAAATTACAGAATAGGATATTTGCAAGTGACATATTTGATAAAGGGTAAGTATCCAAAATATATTAAAAAACTTAAGAAACTCAAGCCCCACCCCCAAGAACAATCTAATTAAAAAATGGGCAAGAGACACAAATAGCCCTTCTTCCAAAGAAGACATACAAATGGCCAACAGGCACATGGAAAGATACTCAATGTCACTGATCATTAGGGATATACAGAACTACGATCAGCTATCAAAAACCTGTCAGAATGACTAAAATAAAAAACAGATGAAACAACGGGTGTTGGCAAGGATGTGGGGAAAGGGAAACCCTCTTGCATTGTTGGTGGGAGTGTAAAATGGTGAAGCCACTCTGCAACACTGTATGGAGTTTGGTCAGAGAGTTAAAAATTTTACTGCTAAGTATTTACCCAAAGAATCCAAAAATACCAATTTGAAGGGCTACATGGAGCATTATCTACAATAGTCAAATTATGGAAACAGTCCAACTGTCTGTCAACTGATGAATGGATGAAGGGGTGGTGTGTGTGTGTGTGTGTGTGTGTAATTTCATTATTTTTATGGCTAAGTAAAATACTAAAATAGTGGGATATTACTCACCCTTTAAATAAAAAGAAATCTTGCCATTTGCAGTGATATGGGTGGAGCTAGAATACATAATGCTAAATGAAAGAAGCCAGTTAGAATAAGACAAATACCATATGATTTCAGTCATGTGTAGAATTTAAAAATCAAGTGAGCAAAAGAAAAATAGAGAGACCAAGAGACAGACTCGTAACCACCCATTTTTCTCTATAGTTAAGAGTGGGGATGGGTGAAATAGGTGATGGGGATTAAAGAGGGCACTTGTCATGATGAGCACAGGGTATCTTACAGAAGTGATGAATCACTATATTGTATATCTGCAACTAATATTACACTGTACGTTAACTAGCTGGAATTTAAATCAAAACTTAAATTCATTTTTTAAGTTACCTTTTAAAGTTCATGGTAGAACAGAAATTCATGAAATTCAAGCAAAAATTCATAAGGAAAGAACAGAGATGAGGAGAAAAGAATGTAAGATGAAAAGGAAGTGAGTGAATAAAGCAAAATTTAAATTATTTATTAATAAAATGATGTATTAACATAGTTATTATAATTGAGACAGAAATTCAGCTTTAAAAAATCAAAAAGAGGGGCACCTGGGTGGCTCAGTGGGTTAAAGCCGCTGCCTTCGGCTCAGGTCATGATCCCAGCGTCCTGGGATTGAGCCCCGCATCGGGCTCTCTGCTCAGCAGGGAGCCTGCTTCCTCCTCTCTCTCTCTGCCTGCCTGTCTGCCTACTTGTGATCTGTCTGTCAAATAAATAAATAAAATCTTTAAAAAAAAAAAAAATCAAAAAGACACGAACTATTGAAAACAGTGAGGAAGAAAAGCATGGTTTTTCTAAATAAATGATTACTCTGTTATCCAGGTTCCCCCAACATAGTAATATATTAATAAATAATGAAAATAACCATGGATTAATTTATTTTAATCTAGTTTTATTTAACAGGTGCTTGATGGGTGAATGGTATACTGTGTTAGAAACAGTATCTGATAAATGTGCCAAGGTCATAATCACAGGACAAATGTTATACTGATAAGAAAAAAAAGATTGCGAAGAAGTGTCTATCAGTAGCTGAGATTTATACCCAAGCTTTGTTTTGAGAAACAGGATGAAAATACTAGGGTATGGGCAGAATATACTTCTGTCCATACAACACACACATGTGCATGCATATGTTGACACATGTGCATATGTGTGTACACATACTTTTGATACTTCTTAAAATAATCTAAAATTCTATACAAATGTATAAAACATAGGCCTGTTAAATTCAACAGGGGATGTACTTTTGTATGTATCTATCAATATATACATCTAGTCTATTATCATCTGAACTCTAATAACTTTACAGTCACTAAACGTTAACATAATAAAAAATAACTTTAAAAAGTAGGGACTTATATACAGATAACTCTAACATTAGTTTATGCATAAACCCTTAGGCTTCAGAGTTCTAATACTGATTTTTAAATAAGCAAAAATTTTTTACGGAAAAAGAATTCAATTCATTTCCTGTTTTTAAAGTGTAAAAATCAGAGAGAAAGACGAACCATGAGAGACTATGGACTCTGAGACACAAACTGAGAGTCTTGGGGAGAGGGTTGGGTGAGCCTGGTGGTGGGTATTAAGGAGGGCACGTATTGCATGGAGCACTGGGTGTGGTGCATAAACAGTGAATTCTGGAAGACTGAAAAGAAAAAAAAAGTAAAGTTAAAAAAAAGTGTAAAAATGAAAAAAAGTGGGTTGGGTATAAAATCTAAATGTCTTCACTGTGATCATTCAGGAGCTTAAAATGTCACTCTTGGCAACCTTCAGTCATTAACTAGCATTTAGTGCAAAGAAAGCAGGTACCAGGAGCCCCTTTTGTACCAGGCGAAATACAGATTCCCAAGGATAAAGCCTCAGCCTTGTGTGAGGAATGGGGTGGAGAGCAGGAAGGAAAGGGGGAAGAACTGAGGCTAGGGACATTTATGTACTGAAATCTCTCCTGGGAAACACTTCAATGTGTAAGAGGGAGGATCTGTCTTCTTAACTGCTCAACACAAATGGCCTGAGCCTGTCCTAGGTAAGTTAAACTGTTTCCTGTGCATAGGGCCAACCCCCATCCCACATAGGCACAAATGTAGCCTCTATGAGGAAAGAAAGGCATCCACCAATGTGGCAAGGATTGGTTATCTTTGGCCTTGGTGAACTTGTGCAGTCATAAAGAGTCCTGGTGGAAGTGAGGATCACCCAATCTCACAGCTGTCCGTTTGCAGAATAACAGTGTAACACTGTTGTGCCAGTCTCTGGAATATAGAGTTTGAAGTCCCTCTCTCCTGACAAAGCTGTTGGGAATTTTTCCAGCTTTAAGTCATGACCCAGACATAGAGCAAAATGCTGGGGGTGAAGAACACAGCTGTGAGGATGGCGGTCCATTTGAACTTATGGAATACAGAGTTGCCCAGGCCAGCCTGGAAGACGAAGGTGTTGAGAACAGGAGGAAAATGATGCTGATGTTGAAGAGAATGGCAGTATCCTGGATAACAGCAATTACCAGGATGATGGGAGCCATTCAGAGTAGTTCTGCAAAGGAAATAACAGATCATAGGACAGCAGCAGGAACTGCAGGGAGAACACCAGGCTATCTGGAGCATCTTCCTTTTGTTTGATTTGGCCCCCAGGGGCACATTCCACAGTTTCCGAGAAAATAGCACCTAGATTTCTCCCCAGCAGTGAGGGAGAAGCACTAGTTCATCAGAACCAGTGCTATTTCCCTAGCTCTAAGACAGGGAATTCAAAGACCCCTTCCATTGGTTGTCCCAGGGATGCCATCCTGGCTTCTGCAAACTGGGTTTAAATCTGGGAAGCAGATGATGGTTGCAGGCTCCAACCACACTGTGCTAGCCAGTGGTCTTCAGCTCTCCTGAAGTACTCTGTGGCCAGCCCTGCTGCCTTGTTTGGACCCCTGCTCACCTGGGCCCGCTCCCCTCCTTTCTTTACGTAATTGCTGCTCCCAGCTCCTGAGTCCCCCAAGCGGCTTATGAGGCCTCCTGCCCACACCACAGGGCCTTGCTAAGGGCCAGCCCCAGGGGAAACACTTCACCTCTGCTGCAGTCCTTGTTTTCATATGATGGGCAGATGAAGGACAGGTGGAGCTGAGGTGCTCTTTGTGGAAGAAATGCCTGTGGAGGAAGTGGAGTTGGGAGTCAGCACCTTGGTGTGCTAGGAGCGAGCTGCCCCAAAACCCCGCACTTAATTTCCCAGGCCCAGCAAGTATTTGGTAGTTTCCTGTCTTTTACATTGTTAATCTATTCCAGTTTTCTTCATTACAGCATGTGTGTGTGCGTGTGTGTGTGTGTGTGATTGTTTAAGTGCACACATGTTTATATGTGCATATGTGATAACTTACTGTTTTTCTCCCACCACTCCTAAAATGCAAGCTCCACATCTGTTGGAAATTTCTTCATTTATTTTCTTTTGCTGTATCTGCAGACCCTAAAAACATGCCTGGTATATAGGAAGCACATAGAAAACATATGTTGAACGAATGAAAGATGAATTCAAATGACTTACTTATATTAGCAATCCATATCTCAAATGTATCCTGACCTACTTATGAGATATGAAATGTATGTCTTACATAGAATTAAATATGTGTCTAATCCAAAGACCTATATTTGCAAGAAAGACAGTATAATATTTGCATATTATACTGGAAAAGGATAAAATTTGACTAAACTATATTAAAAGGTACATATTTTATATCAATCTAAAATGCTAGCCATTAAGAAAAATTACTAAATTTATAAGGGTTTTATTAACATTAGAATAGTTACATTATCGAATATGTATATTGGGATTTTATGAAGACAAACATACCCAACTAGGTAATCCAGTCATTCTGAGAAGAAGTTTATTATAAATAAAATCAGGCTCACAACTTTAGGCTTAACATTTTGAAGTAAGGGTCTTTTATCACTTAGGGTGTAAAGAAACTTTTTGTAGAAGGCACTGAGAAATAGTTCACTTGCAAAATCCATATTCAAAAATAAAGATCCTTTGGAAAAAATATCCAGTGGAAAAAACAGAGTCTCTTCAATAAATGGTGCTGGGAAAATTAGACAGCTATGTATAGAAGCATGAAACTCGACCATTCTCTTACACCATACACAAAAACAAATTCAAAATGGATAAAAGACCTCAATGTGAGGCAAAAATCTATCAAAATTCTAGAGGTGAATATAAGCAGTAACCTCTTCAACAACAGCCACAGCATCTTCTTTCAAGATATGTCTCCAAAGGCAAAGGAAATAAAAGCAAAAATGAACTTTTGGGACTTCACCAAGATCAAAAGCTTCTGCACAGCAAAGGAAACAGTCAACAAAACAAAGAGGCAACCCACGGAATAGGAGAAGATATTCGCAAATGACACTATAGACAAAGGGCTGATATCTAAGATCTATAAAGAACTCCTCAAACTCAACACTCAAAAAACAGATAATCACATCAAAAAATGGGCAGACGACATGAACAGACACTTCTCCAAAGAAGACATACAAATGGCTCACAGACACGTGAAAAAATGTTCATCATCACTAGCCATCAGGGAGATTCAAATCAAAACCACATTGAGATACCACCTTACACCAGTTAGAATGGCCAAAATTAACAAGACAGCAAGTAAACAAGTGTTGGAGAAGATGTGGAGAAAGGGGAACCCTCCTCCACTGTTGGTAGCAATGCAAGTTGGTGCAGCCACTTTGGAAAAGAGTGTGGAGATTCCTTAAGAAATTAAAAATAGAGCTTCCCTA
This sequence comes from Martes martes, assembly GCF_963455335.1. Taxonomy (NCBI): domain Eukaryota; kingdom Metazoa; phylum Chordata; class Mammalia; order Carnivora; family Mustelidae; genus Martes; species Martes martes. The sequence continues at coordinate 49,379,919 of NC_137894.1, read as the reverse complement.
TGACCCAGCAATTGCACTACTGGGTATTTACCCCAAAGATACAGATGAAGTGAAAAGAAGGGCCATCTGTATCCCAATGTTCATAGCAGCAATGGCCACAGTCGCCAAACTGTGGAAAGAGCCAAGATGCCCTTCAGTGGATGAATGGATAAAGAAGATATGGTTCATATATACAATGGAATATTATGCCTCTATCAGAAAGGATGAATACCCAGCTTTTGTATCAACATGGATGGGACTGGAGGAGATTATGCTGAGTGAAATTTGTCTAGCAGAGAGTCAATTATCATATGGTCTCACTTACTTGTGGAGCATAAGGAATAACATGGAGGACATTGCGAGAAGGAGAGGAGAAGGGAGTTGGTCGAAATCGGAGGGGGAGATGAACCACGAGAGACTGTGGACTCTGAGAAACAATCTGAGGGTTTTGGAGGGGAGGGTGGTGGGGAGATGGGTGAGCCTGATGGTGGGTATTAAGGAGGGCACTTATTGCATGGAGCACTGGGTGTGATGCATAAACAATGAATCTTGGAACAATGAAAAAAATACGGTTTAAATAAATTTTTTAAAAAAGATTCTTTGGACAGATGGATAATGATGTGAAAGCAGTTTAAGGCCTATTTAAGGTTTTTGAAGTTTGTCCATTACTGCTGATGATAAAGTTGTAGGAAATTTCAATCTTTACCCAAAAGACTAAAGTCAGCATCTCGTTGAAGTATCTTTTTAAAAAAGTAAGTAGGTAGTACTCTGTAATCCTTATTCCTTTGTTCAAGGATCATAAGAAAGTGTGCTGATAAAGAAGAAACCTTTAACCACAAGGATGACTAAACAAAATCAGTAAGCTCTATATTAGTCTCAAGAGAAAAACAATCCATTGAAGTGACTGAGTGTTGCTGACTCAAGAAATCCTTGACTGTCACAGTTGTCTCCAATTTCCTAAATATGATTTTAGGTTCGTGATTGGCTAAAATTATTAACAGTACAATTCTAGATTTTATATATATATACACACACACACATTATATATATATGTGTGTGTGTATATATGTATGTGTGTGTGTATATATATATATATATAATCAGAAGCACATGAGAAAGGTTTATAAAGGTTTATAAAATTTTTCCATGAAATTGTGGTGTCACATTCGTAAGTTATATTCACACTCTGCTTTTTTACTATATAACAGAAGGCATTCATCACCATACAAGACAGCTGTAATTAACTCTTTGCAAGATGGTAGACATGCTTGAACATAGTTTCCCTTTTCTCCAAAGTTTAAACTCTACACAGCAATAATTAAAATGAGTACATTTTTGAGCAATGACCCATGCTAGGGTCAAACTTATTCCATTTATCTCCTTAGGGTTATTTTCTACCTAACTATTGAGTCATGCTAATACACATCCTATAAAGTTTGAAAAGAGGAAAAAAACTAAGTTATTGGATGTATCCTCTGCAGTGCATTTATAAATGTAGCATTTATGAAGTCTTGTCAAGCTCTCTACTCACATTTAATGTGCCTAATCTATACATATAAAATTTGAAGATCAAAGAGGTTAAGCTACGTTTTGAAAGTTGCACACCTAGTAAAGGCCAAAACCAAAATTCAAATCTCGGTTGTTCCACTCTCACATTGTTAGCTAAAATGTTACATTGAGAGTTCTGTCTTGGTGGTTTAAAACTGTTTCTTTTCAGCAGAATGTATATAAGCTAGTGGCCTTAAAAGGAAGAGAGTGGGTGGCTCAGTGGGTTAAGCCTCTGCCTTCGGCTCAGGTCATGATCTCAGGGTCTTGGGATCGATCCCCACACTGGGCTCTCTGCTTAGCAGGGAGCCTGCTTCCCCCTCTCTCTGCCTGCCTCTCTGCCTACTTGTGATCTCTCTCTGTGTCGAATAAATAAATAAAATCTTTAAAAAAAAAAAGGAAGAGAGCGTTTTCCTTTTTATTGATAGTTATGTGAATTAAAAGAATAATTGCACATGGACTATTTAAGGAGACTTTCATGATCAATAGGTGGTTTATATCAATAAAAACGTCACCGACTTCAACCAAAAAGTAAAAACCTATAAAACCAAAGAAAATGGGGGAGATGATGACCATGCAGTTGAAGAAGATGGAAAGCATGTCATTAATGGAACAAGAAAACTGAATCCAGGGTCAGAAATAAAAAAAATCCAAACAAATGAATAATTTGGAGTATACACAAGAACCTTAGAAATTCATGACATCCATCACCTCTATAAATGAGGTTGAAAATATCTGACACGGGATATTTTTTTGAAATTCTATTTAAGATTTCAATTGTATGTAAAGGGGAGTGAAATGCAACTAAATACAATCTATTGATGAAATACAAATAAGTTCATATGTGATTAGTAAATAGAGGAATGAGTATCACTTTCAGATGGAATGTATGTTGATATAAGAATCTTCCCAGCATTTTAATATTTTGTGCTAACAAGTACTAGCAGTTGCATGCAACAGAAAGTGTCCCCTGAAAGCAACAGGGTGCTATACATACATGACACAAATCTCTTCCACATTCATTTTTGCCACAGGCATTGACTTACAAGTGCTATTGGGTGGTCTTCTCTAATCTGCCCATAGTTCAGTACCTTCAGCTCTTCCTTACATCCCCTCTGTTGAGCTATCTTCACAATTTTTTTAGGTAAGATCATATATTTATTACAGTGCTCCACTATTTGATAATCTCCCATGCTTATCTATACTAGTATTTTTCCTTAGGAATCGTTGTTGGTATTCCAGCTGTAAGTTCCACTGATACTGAGTAAACTGTTCCTAATTCTGTTTTTTTCTCCCAACTCTTCCATTTAGCACCATGTAAAAAATTTCAGCAACATATACATTATACCTGATAAATAGGTCTAAACTGCTATGGAAAGATTTTCAAGATACATGTAGACTTTTAAAGAGAATACATCATAGTATGCATAGGGTGATTGCATTTTGGTATGAAGGAGGAAAAAATGAAATTATACATAGATTTGCTCTTGTATCACAGAATATATTTAAAAGCTTTCCAGGTGGATAACACAATGGTAGCTACCTAGGTCTGTATCTCCCAATATTTTTTCCTAAAACGAAAAAGAAAAAGAAAAGAGAATGTACTAAAAATCATGCCTTCAGCTTTCACAAGTTGAAAACAGAGAATGCCTAAACTGTAAAATTAAGAGTAGGAAAAATAGAGAAGTCACTAGATTCTGGTGTACACTATATATTAATCTTGCTGCAAGGTTTTGTGTTGAAAAGAGCAGAGAGGAAGAGAGAGAAGAGGAGGAGAAAAGGGAAGGATGAGAGGGAGAAAGGGGTGGAGGAGGAAGTGCTGTGTGGAGAGAACAGAGGAGCTAGTGATAGATCTAAAAAAAAAAAAAAATCTAAAGTTAACCTAAAACAACTGCCAGTAAAACTATGACAATTATAGTGAAAATACTTTTTTTTTTGAAAATACTTTTTAAAATAAAGCTTTCAGAATTATCACAGCATGATTTTCACAGAAGCAGCTTAGGTTCTTAAATATGAAGTGGCTGTCTTTGAGACACAGAGTATCTGAGAGAAAAAAAGGAAAAAGAGAGGTACCTCTTGGGGGGAAAATAATGGAATATAACTAAGATATTAAACTAGAATCTCAAGTATCCTTTTGAAAATAAATGAAGACCTGAATCTACAAATTAGAGGGCAAACAGGAAAAAATTATCTCAGAATGATTAGGACTTAGAAGTATCCTAGTAAAACTATTAAACTTTGAAGAGAGAGATGAAAAAAATAATCGAGTTCCTTAGCAAAAAAGAACAAATAACATACAGGGCAAAAAAGAATTAGACTGACATTTAATTTTTGAAAAGCGACATTCAGAACAAGACCATAATGGAGCAGGATCCACAAAATATCATTAAAAGAAAGTGTGAACCAAGGATTTTATATCTAGTTAAACATTACCTAAATGAAAAGGTTACAGAAAAAGTTTTAAACATAGATGCATTTAGGGAATTCTTTACTAGTGAGACCTTCTTGGGGAAATTAGAATGAGCTCCATTACAGTAAGAGATGCCTTGGGAAGCTTTAACAGATACTGAACATTTTAATGTATGCAATTTAAATTTAATGCTGAAAAATGGAGATGAGGATGGACTACTAATGTACAAAATCCATAGATGGTGACACAGTACAACTTTTTTTAATGGGAGGAAAAAGGAGATAGAAGGAATTTGGATGAGCTCATTGATTCTTTTTAAATTGATGTATAATATTATATTAGTCCTGGACACATGTATAGGCCAAAGGTAGGAAATAAAGGATCCCATTAAAAACTGACAAACCAGGTATTCAAAGTTTGAATATGGAAACTGGGAACTAAGGGCATTCATGAGTTAGAAGTACAAAGGTAGTAACTAGAATAAAAATGCAAACCTTCCAAAATACACTTTTTAGTTAAAATGAGATTGTGGCATATAAAGAAGCATGAAATTAAAACATAAAACCTCTAATTATAAAATATTATTGCAGAAATAGAGCCAAAAATGTTTGGCAGAAAAATAAATGGGAGCAAATGTAGTTAACCTTTTAATTAAAAAAAGATACTGAATTTCCTCACAAAACAAGATGCGATTATGTTCTTTTCTTTTCTTTTTTTAAGATTTTTTATTTATTTACTTGACAGACAGAGATCACAAGTAGGCAGAGAGGCAGGCAGAGAGAGAGAGGAGGAAGCAGGCTCCCTGCAGAGGAAAGAGCCCGATGTGGGGCTCGATCCCAGAACCCTGGGATCACGACCTGAGCTGAAGGCAGAGGCTTTAAGCCACTAAGCCACGCAGGTGTCCCTCTATTTTTTTTATACATTTGTTTATTTATTTTAATAAACATATAATGTATTTTTATCCCCAGGAGTACAGGTCTGTGAATCGCCAGGTTTACAGGCATGTGTTTACTTCACAGCACTCATCATAGCACATACCCTCCCCAATGTCCATAACCCCACCACCTCTCCAATCCCCCCTCCCCCAGCAACCCTCAGTCTGTTTTTTGAGATTGAGTCTTTTATGGTTTGTCTCCCTCCCAATCCCATCTTCTTTCATTTTTTCTTTTCCTACCTCCCCCCAACCCCCCCGCATTGCATCTCCACTTCCTCATATCAAAGAGATCATATGATAGTTGTCTTTCTCCCATTGACTTATTTCGCTAAGCATAATACCCTCTAGTTCCATCCATGTCATTGCAAATGGCAAGATTTCATTTCTTTTGATGGCTGCATAGTATTCCATTGTGTATATATACATCTTCTTTATCCATTCATCTGTTGATGAACATCAAGGTTCTTTCCATAGTTTGGCTATTGTGGACATTGCTGCTATAAACATTCAGGTGCACATGCCCCTTCGGAGCACCACGTTTGTATCTTTAGGATATATACCCAGTAGTGCAATCGCTGGGTCATAGGGTAGCTCTATTGTCAGTTTTTTGAGGAACTTCCACACTGTTTTCCGGAGTGGTTGCACCAGCTTGCATTCCCACCAACAGTGTAGGAGGGTTCCCCTCTCTCCGCATCCTCGCCAGCATCTGTCATTTCCTGACTTGTTAATTTTAGCCATTCTGACTGGTGTGAGGTGGTATCTCATTGTGGTTTTGATTTGTATTTCCCTGATGCCAAGTGATGTGGAGCATTTTTTCATGTGTCTGTTGGCCATCTGGATGTCTTCTTTGCAGAAATGTCTGTTCATGTCCTCCGCCCATTTCTTCATTGGATTATTTGTTCTTTGGGTGTTGAGTTTGATAAGCTCTTTATAGATTTTGGATACTAGCCCTTTATCTGATATGTCGTTTGCAAATATCTTCTCCCATTCTGTCAGTTGTCTTTTGGTTTTGTTAACTGTTTCATTTGCTGTGCAAAAGCTTTTGATCTTGATGAAATCCCAATAGTTCATTTTTGCCCTTGCTTCTGTTGCCTTTGGGGATGTTCCTAGGAAGAAGTTGCTGCGGTTGAGGTCAAAGAGGTTGCTGCCTGCATTCTCCTCAAGGATTTTGATGGATTCCTTTCTCACATTGAGGTCCTTCATCCATTTTGAGTCTATTTTCGTGTGTGGTGTAAGGAAATGGTCATTTTTCTGCATGTGGCTGTCCAATTTTCCCAGCACCATTTGTTGAAGAGGCTGTCTTTTTTCCATTGGACATTCCTTCCTCCTTTGTCAAAGATTAGTTGACCATAGAGTTGAGGGTCTATTTCTGGGCTCTCTATTCTGTTCCATTGATCTATATGTCTGTTTTTGTGCCAGTACCATACTGTCTTGATGATGACAGCTTTGTCATAGAGCTTGAAGTCTGGAATTGTGATGCCACCGACTTTGGCTTTCTTTTTCAATATTCCTTTGGCTATTCAAGGTCTTTTCTGGTTCCATATAAATTTTAGGATTATTTGTTCTATTTCTTTGAAAAAAATGGATGGGATTTTGATAGGGATTGCATTAAATGTGTAGATTGCTTTAGGTAGAATAGACATTTTCACAATATTTGTTCTTCCAATCCATGAGCATGGAACATTTTTCCATTTCTTTGTGTCTTCCTCAATTTTGTTCATGAGTACTTTATAGTTTTCTGAGTATAGATTCTTTGCCTCTTTGGTTAGATTTATTCCTAGGTATCTTATGGTTTTGGGTGCAATTGTAAATGGGACTGACTCCTCAATTTCTCTTTCTTCTGTCTTGTTGTTAGTGTAAGGAAATGCGACTGATTTCTGTGCATTGACTTTATATCCTGACACTTTACTGAATTCCTGTACAAGTTCTAGCAGTTTTGGAGTGGAGCCTTTTGGGTTTTCCACATATAGTATCATATCATCTGCAAAGAGTGATAGTTTGACTTCTTCTTTGCCAATTTGGATGCCTTTAATTTCTTTTTGTGGTCTGATTGCTGAGGCTAGGACTTCTAGTACTATGTTGAACAGCAGTTGTGATAACGGACATCCTTGCCGTGTTCCTGACCTTAGCGGAAAAGCTTTCAGTTTTTCTCCATTGAGAATGATATTTGCGGTGGGTTTTTCATAGATGGCTTTGATAATATTGAGGTATGTGCCCTCTATCCCTACACTTTGAAGAGTTTTAATCAGGAAGCGATGCTGCACTTTGTCAAATGCTTTTTCAGCCTCTATTGAGAGTATCATATGGTTCTTATTCTTTCTTTTATTAATGTATTGTATCACATTGATGGATTTGTGGATGTTGAACCAACCTTGCAGCCCTGGAATAAATCCCACTTGGTCTTGGTGAATAATCCTCTTAATGTACTGTTGGATCCTATTGGCCAGTATTTTGGTGAGAATTTTCGCATCTGTGTTCATCAAGGATATTGGTCTGTAATTCTCTTTTTTGGTGGGATCCTTGTCTGGTTTTGGGGTCAAGGTGATGCTGGTCTCATAAAATGAGTTTGGAAGCTTTCCTTCCATTTCTATTTTTTGGAACAGTTTCAGGAGTATAGGAATTAATTCTTCTTTAAATGTTTGGTAGAATTCCTCTGGGAAACCATCCGGTCCTGGACTTTTGTTTGTTTGAAGATTTTTGATGACTGTTTCGATCTCCTTACTGGTTATGGGTCTGTTCAGGTTTTCTATTTCTTCCTGGTTCAGTTGTGGTAGTTTATACATCTCTAGAAATGTATCCATTTCTTCCAGATTGTCAAATTTGTTGGCATAGAGTTGCTCATAGTATGTTCTTATAATTGTTTGTATTTCTTTGGTGTTGGTTGTGATCTCTCCTCTTTCATTCATGATTTTTTTTTATTTGTGTCCTTTCTCTTTTCTTTTTGATAAGTCTGGCCAGGGGTTTGTCAATCTTATTAATTCTTTCAAAGAACCAGCTCCCAGTTTTGTTGATTTGTTCTATTGTTTTTTTAGTTTCTATTTCATTGATTTCTGCTCTGATCTTTATGATTTCTCTTCTCCTGCTGGGTTTAGGCTTTCTTTGTTGTTCTCTCTCCAGCTCCTTTAGGTGTAGGGTTAGGTTGTGTATTTGAGACCTTTCTTGTTTCTTGAGAAAGGCTTGCACCGCTATATATTTTCCTCTCAGGACTGCCTTGGTTGTGTCCCACAGATTTTGAACGGTTGTGTTTTCATTATCATTTGTTTCCATGATTTTTTTCAATTCTTCTTTAATTTCCTGGTTGACCCATTCACTTTTTAGAAGGATGCTGTTTAGTCTCCATGTATTTGTGTTCTTTCCAAATTTCCTCTTGTGATTGAGTTCTAGCTTCAGAGCATTGTGGTCTGAAAATATGCAGGGAATGATCTCAATCTTTTGGTACCGATTGAGACCTGATTTATGACCCAGGATGTGGTCTATTCTGGAGAATGTTCCATGTGCACTAGGGAAGAATGTATATTCTGTTGGTTTGGGATATAATGTTCTGAATATATATGTGATGTTCATCTGGTACAGTGTGTCATTTAAGGCCTTTATTTCCTTGTTGATCTTTTGCTTGGATGATCTGTCCATTTCAGTGAGGGGAGTGTTAAAATCCCCTGCTATTATTGTATTACTGTTGATGTATTTCTTTGATTTTGTTATTAATTGGTTTATATAGTTGGCTGCTCCCACATTAGGGGCATAGATATTTAAGATTGTTAGGTCTTCTTGTTGGACAGACCCTTTGAGTATGATATAGTGTCCTTCATCATCTCTTATTATAGTCTTTGGCTTAAAATCGAATTGATCTGTTATAAGGATTGCCACCCCAGCTTTCTTCTGATGTCCATTAGCATGGTACATTGTGTTCCACCCCCTCACTTTAAATCTGGAGGTGTCTTCCGGTCTAAAATGAGTTTCTTGTAGGCAGCATATTGATGGGTTTTGTTTTTTTATCCATTCTGATACCCTGTGTCTTTTGATTGGGGCATTTAGCCCATTAACATTCAGGGTAACTATTGAGAGATATGAATTTAGTGCCATTGTATTGCCTGTAAGGTGACTGTTACTGTAAATTGTCTCTGTTTCTTCCTGATCTACTACTTTTAGGGTCTCTCTTTGCTTAAAGGACCCCTTTCAATATTTCCTGTAGAGCTGGTTTGGTGTTTGCAAATTCTTTCAGCTTTTGTTTGTCCTGGAAGCTCTTTATCTCTCCTTCTATTTTCAATGATAGCCTAGCTGGATATAGTATTCTTGGCTGCATGTTTTTCTCGTTTAGTGCTCTGAGTATATCATGCCAGTTCTTTCTGTCCTGCCAGGTCTCTGTGGATAGGTCCGCTGCCAGTCTAATGTTTTTACCCTTGTATGTTACAGACTTCTTTTCCCGGGCTGCTTTCAGGATTTTCTCTTTGTCGCTAAGACTTGTAAATTTTACTATCAGGTGACGAGGTGTGGACCTATTTTTATTGATTTTGAGGGGCGTTCTTAGCATCTCCTGGATTTTGATGTTTGTTCCCTTTGCCATATTAGGGAAATTCTCTCCAATAATTGTCTCCAATATACCTTCTGCTCCCCTCTCTCTTTCTTCTTCTGGAATCCCAATTATTCTAATGTTGTGTCGTCTTATGGTGTTGCTTATCTCTCGAATTCTCTCCTCGTGGTCCAGTATTTGCTTGTCTCTCTTTTGCTCAGCTTCTTTATTCTCTGTCATTTGGTCTTCTGTCACTAATTCTTTCTTCTGCCTCATTTATCCTAGCAGTAAGAGCTTCCATTTTTGATTGCACCTCATTAATAGCTTTTTTAATTTCAACTTGGTTAGACTTAGTTCTTTTATTTCTCCCGAAAGGGCTTTTATCTCTCCGGAGAGGGTTTCTCTAATATCTTCTATGCCTTTTTCGAGCCCGGCTAGAACCTTGAGAATCATCATTCTGAACTCTAGATCTGTCATATTACCAATGTCTGTATTGATTAGGTCCCCAGCCTTCGGTACTGCCTCTTGTTTTTTTTTTTTTTTTGTGGTGAGTTTTTCCGCCTCGTCATTTTGTCCAGATAAGATTTGCTTTCTCCTCCTCTAGAATTCCGCTGTTCTTGGTGAGTGAAGTTGGTCTTGGCTGGGTTTCTTGTTGATCTTCTGGGGGAGGGCCCTGTTGTAGTGATTCTCAAGTGCCTTTGCCACAGGCGGAATCGCACAGCCCTTGCCAGGGGCCAGGCTAAGTAATCCGCTTGGTTTCGCTTTTGGGAGCTTTTGTTCCCTGAGCGCTTTCCATAGAGTTCCGGAGGACGGGAATGAAGATGGCGGCCTCCCAATCTCTTGGCCTGGAGTTGCCGAGAGCTTGGGGTCCTGCTCCTCAGTGCGCCCTCAGAGGAAAGCGCCCAACCGCCCCTGCCTTCCTGGCCTCCGGTCGCACCTGGAGGAAAGCAGTCAATTGCTGGCACTTGGAGAAAAGCGCCCGGTCGCTTCCGTCTCCGTGGCCTCCGCCTGCGCTCTGAGCCCACCCAGCCTGCGACCAGCTCAAGGTAACCCCAGGCTGAGAGCTCACTCCTCGGCTTTGTCACTGTAGCCGGCTTCCCTGCTCTAATACCTGCGAGCTCTGTGGCACTCAGACACCCCTGGTCCTTCTGTGACCCCGCGGGACCTGGGGTTACGCTGACCCCGCGTGGGCTTCCCCCCAGTTTAGCCTCTGGAGCGATGTCCCTCCATGGAGCAGACTTAAAAGTCCTGATTTTGTGCTCCGTTGCTCTGCCGCTTGCCGGGAGCCGGCCCCTCCCCCTGCGGTCTGTCTTCCCATCGCTTTGGATTCACTTCTCCGCAGGTCCTACCTTTCAGAAAGTGATCGATTTTCTGTTTCTAGAATTGTTGCTCTTCTCTTCGATTTCCCGTTGGATTTGTAGGTGTTCGCAATGGTTAGATAAGCTATCTAGCTTATCTCCTGCTACCCGATGTCGTCTCAGCCTGCTACTTCTCCGCCATCTTGACTCCTCCCCCCCTCTATTTTTAATTTCTTAAGGAATCTCCACACTCTTTTCCAAAGTGGCTGCACCAACTTGCATTGCCACCAACAGTGGAGGAGGGTTCCCCTTTCTCCACATCTTCTCCAACACTTGTTTACTTGCTGTCTTGTTAATTTTGGCCATTCTAACTGGTGTAAGGTGATACCTGAATGTGGTTTTGATTTGAATCTCCCCGATGGCTAGTGATGATGATCATTTTTTCACGTGTCTGTGAGCCATTTGTATGTCTTCTTTGGAGAAGTGTCTGTTCATGTCGTCTGCCCATTTTTTGACGTGATTATCTGTTTTTTGAGTGTTGAGTTTGAGGAGTTCTTTATAGATCTTAGATATCAGCCCTTTGTCTATAGTGTCATTTGCGAATATTTTCTCCTATTCCGTGGGTTGCCTCTTTGTTTTGTTGACTGTTTCCTTTGCTGTGCAGAAGCTTTTGATCTTGGTGAAGTCCCAAAAGTTCATTTTTCGCTTTTGTTTCCTTTGTCTTTGGAGACATATCTTGAAAGAAGTTGCTGTGGCTGTTGTTGAAGAGGTTACTGCTTATATTTGCCTCTGGAATTTTGATAGATTCTCACCTCATGTTGTGATTTTTTTTATCCATTTTGAGTTTATCTTTGTGTATGGTGGAAGAGATTGGTCAAGTTTCCTTCTTCTATTAGTAGCTGTCCAATTTTAGGAAAAAACTCTTACTCTTAGGTAAAATAAGATAGCCCATACATAGCACAGACCACCGTGTTTGGAACTTTTGTTCCCTGTATGTGTTTCAGCAGTAATCAGAGTTCTGATCTTCAGAGAAACTTAGGTGAGGTAACTTTAAAGTCCTCAAATCCCAATTACTGAATGTAATTAAAATGTGAGCTTCGGTGTTGGTAATTTTTCAGTGGATACCATGATCAAATAATCAATTACTTTTGATTAACTAATCTGCTCCCTTTTTTTTTTTAAAACCAAGATCCTTGAAAGCCTGAGGCCACAGGTGGATAATTTTCTCTCTCCTACCCATTGGGGGAGATAGCAAATTACCTCTTGTGCAAATCCCTGGCCTTTGAACACTAGGACTATATTAGTTTAGAAAAATAATTGTAGTCTAGATAAAGCTAAGATTCTTCTTTCCTAAGAGCAAAGGAATAATATAGCAAATTAATTTTAATACATTATTTCTAAAGCCTACATGGCCAGAGGTATGATATAATAAATCTAAGTTTAAATTTTAAATTGGTTTTCAAAAGTCTTTTTAACAGAGCTAAAACATGACACAGACACACAAAAAAACTCCATTTTTAACATCAGAGGAAACTATTTGTATGTGCATGTCTTCTAGACCTCACACCCATATCTGGGCTAAAGAAAATGTTGAATAATGACTTATTAAAATAAAAGAGAAAAATATTTAAAACTCTAGAAAAAAATGCACCCCTATATAACCTTCCCTTTTCTAAACTATGTATTTTAAGTATTAAACTCAGTCATTATTCATATTAATTTTGCTTTTGGTTTCTAGGGACCCAAGAAGTAAAAACTGTAGGAAAAAAAATTAAGAGAAAAAGTCAAGAAGTCTTGACTTAGGAGGATAAAAATAGAGTAATTCAGATTTTTCTTCCAGAAAGGAGTACTTGTGTTCTTTCTCTAAGCACACCATTTGTTGACAGCCCAACTGTATAATTTACAGGACCCAATAGAAAATGAAAATGTAGGGCCTTGTGTTAAATAACTAACATTTACAAGACAAGCACAGCAGAGCATGAAACCAAATGTGAGGTTCTCCTCAGCTTGGGGCTCTGTGTGATGCCTGAGTTGCACACCCATGAAACCTGCTACTTAGGTATTTTCCATGTAATTGCTTCTGATTATAAAATGGCTTGTCAATTCTTTGCCTTCTTCTATTTTAAAACCACACTAGCTCTTATTAGAAAGTAATGAATATTGATTAAAAACACTAAGCGTGTTCATAATTTTTGATGTGAAAGAAGAATAATGTTATAATGCATCTGGTGAGTTTATTGGTTGGCAGATATATTCAAGAAAATTATCCTTGGTTAATTCTTTATAAATACTGGCTGAAGTAAAGCCAATGAAGAGCTTCCTAGTTAATTTGATATCAGTTGCTCTATAATTGATTTATTTAGATAAAATCATTTAGCCCTTGTCTATTACACTTAAGAAAGTATTTTATCTAATATCACTGCAATGTGGACTAAGTTTTGTTAAGTACCCACTGACAAGTTGAGACCAACTAAATGTAAAAAGAAGTTAACACTATAATATTTATATGAAAATTGTTAAATTTGATTACAGGCAGAACATGTGAGTAAATTGAAAGTGAGTAAAGGTTACTACTGAAAATGATGTTAGATGTATTTTAAATTAACATAGGAAAACTATCACTTTATGGCCCATAAAAATAAATTTCACCTATATTTGATGTATATCTGTAATAAGTTATTAATTTCATAATTAAAATTTCAAAAACAGACATGTATACAGTGCATTGATTTGTCTTTTCATATTTAATATACAATGGGTATATGAATGACACACACAAAAAATGAGGGATCATAAATGAAAGCCGGAATCATAGCCCAGTCCATGATTACTTCTCACAAATCTGACTGTTACCTCCATATCACTGAATAACATGGTCTGTGTTCTTTGTTTATCTTTAGAAATTTTCTCATGAATTACTGCTAGGATGGCTAAGAGTGCAGATCAAATTCACCATCCTGTCCCTACTAGTACCATTTTAATTTTTTTATTTCTGGGATATTTAAAAGATACATTGTAACTTCTATTTTTTGACCTAACTGGTTTACATGCTGCCTCTTGATTTGCCTCTCAGATGAAAAAATTTCCTCTGTCTCCAATTCTTTCTCCTTCCCATCAATGCTTTTCTGGCAGTTATAATCTTTGCTTTCATGTTGTCTAGGTTGATTAAAATTTACACTGCTGAATATTAAGGTTTTCAGCCAATATGAAAAGCAATAAATATTAAAATTCTATGACTTAGAACCATGCTACTTGTATAGGGATTAGTATACTGATGCCAAACTTGTTTCTCTGTGGGTCAGTGTCCTAGCTCTGAGCTGCTCAAGAATAGAACTCACGTCTTGTTGAGATGGATTCTGTCTTCTTACTCATCATCAAGGCCTCAAAAGGTGATTTGTTACAGTTATTTTATATTCAAATCAGGTTTGTCTTATTTGTCTTTTTCCAGAATTTCTATTTCACTTTTATGCTGTCCTTATTGACTGAAGTAATGTGAGCTTTCTTTTCTTCTTCTTCTTTTTTTAATGTGAGCTTTCTTTAGCGTGGACTATTTATTCCATACATATTTTTTGGTATCTAATCACTTCCTTTTCAAGACTATTTTTCCTCTATTTTATTTTATTATTTTTTTTAAAGATTGTGTTTATTTATTTGACAGACAGAGATAACAGGTAGGCAGAGAGGCAGGCAGAGAGAGAGGAAGGGAAGCAGGCTCCCTGCTGAGCAGAGAGCCGGATGTGGGACTCGATCCCAGGACCCTGGGATCATGACCTGAGCCGAAGGCAGAGGCTTTAACCCACTGAGCCACCCAGGTGCCCCCTATTTTTCCTTTAGATTTCACTGAACTTATGTTCTTATTTTAATGTTGTATTTCAAGGTCTCCTTAGTGCACATACCAAGTTACCGTTTCCGTTTTGCTGGAACTCTAGGTGAACTTCACTATTGTGGGTATAGCCTTCCTTTATTTTCCTTTTAACTTATATTTCTCTTATTAATATGTTCAGACAACATCCTTAAAAAGAAATGAAGTTAGAAAAAGAGGCAGGCAGGCAGGAAGATACACAGAGCATGGAAGACACAGGAGGAGAGAAAACAGGAGATAAAATTTCTGTCTGGTGGTCTTGGTAGACAGAGAATTTTAGGTTCCAAATCGTATTTTACAATCAAAATATTGAAGATACACCACAATTTTATTTGTAGATTCCACTCTGATGAAAATCTGATGCAGTTCTCTGGTACTCTCTCTCTAGAAATTTAATGCTCTGCATTTCAAAGTTATGTATCAAGGAGAAGATTTATTTAGTTATATTTTCCACCTATTCTCAAGGGCACTGAGCAGTTCCTTTTATTGTGAAATTCGTGAGGTTTTCTTTCCCCTCAGCTTTTACAAATGACTTCTCTTCCTGCTGTAGGTATTTCTCCTTCTCCATTTTTTCCCCCTCTTCTCTGCAGCTCAAATTCATATCATTCATATATGGACACTATTGGAATGCTGCATTAGGCTACTTTTCTCTCAAAATAAATCTCTTTCAGTCTTTTTTTAAACTCTGAATAGAATTTCCTCCTTTTTTTGCATTTTTAATGTTAAAATTAAAAAAAATTTATTATTAATTATTTTTATTAACATATAATGTACTATTTACCCCAGGGGTACAGGTTTGTGAACTGTTAGACTTACACACTTTATGACACTCACTATATCACATACCATCCCCAATGTCCATAACCCAACCACCCTTTCCAGTTGTTTTAAAATTTTTAATTTACATGAGTATACAATTTCAAAACTTTCTTCCCCACCCCATCCTACCTTTTTTGTAGTTAATTTTGTATAATATTCTGGCTTTATGTAACCAGTACATTTTTTAGTCATTCTGAAAATATGAATTTGAAATGTTTAAATTTTCTCTTGAAGCCTGCAAATCTAATTGTTTTCATTCCTTTCATGTTATTAGTTCTTCTTGGTCATTTCTTAGTCTGCTGCTGATTTGCATCATGCATGTGGCAATAAGAAGATAATTTAGATTCTGGAACCAGCATCCACCATAGGATCTCTAATTCTTTCAGGAATTGTGATAAATTTTTATTGAGGTGTGTAGTTCTCCACTGACCTGGGTAGTCTGTGCCACTTAATCTCTGTCCTCTGTGTAATCTAAAATGGCCAGATACAGGACCAAGAACAAGTGGACCTATTCCACTTGTTCCATATATGGACTTCCTAGAAACCACTCTCCATCCCTGCTCCGCCCCACCCCCAAGCTTTCTGTCTGTCTTGCTTTTTTCCAGAGCTGGATCCAAGATCCTTTCCAGATGACCTGCCTACCACTTCCTCCTCTGCTTCATCAGTAGAGAAGTGTCCACCATCTCTTATTCTCCCATAAATAGATTTAATTCTGTTACCCACTGTGCTCTCTATCCCCAGCTTACTCATACATCCCCAGATTTCTTGTCTGTGACAAGTACATTTAATGACCCTTATTTTTAAAGGGGTCTGAAGATGGACATGGGTCAATGGATGTGCTCAGACCCCTCTTCAACAAGTATCTTTGTTCCTATTTTATCCGTTCCTCTTTGGAATTTTCATTTTCTAGTTTTTAATGAACTTAATTATTTTGAAGCTACTGCCTATTTAGAAATAGCACAGTAATTTTCAATTAAGCTTAATTTTAATTTTAAAAAATGTATTACTTGTTCTGTCGCCATTTCTTCTTAAATCTCTTGTTTTCATTCTAGGCTTAGTTTTGTCTTATCATAAACCATGTGTAATACTTTCTACCATAGTCTACCAGTAGTAGTTTCTTGTGCATTCTTTTGTCTGGAAATGTTCTTTTTTTCCTTAGTCTTGGATGATACCTTAGTGGCATATGAACACCTAAATTGTTGTCACTGAGCACATGGGAAATGTTCTCTAGGGTCTGGTCTGTATTGTAAACATGAATCCTGACATTGATCTAAATTTTTATCATGTCATGTTTAGAATTACTACCCTTTCTCTCTGCTTTATTATTCTTTGCTTCAATTTTCTCCTCTTTTTACTATAATGTACACATATAAGGAATTTACCTGTGTGTGTGTGTGTGTGTGTGTGCGCGCATGTGTATATAGAGAGAGCGAGCGAGCGAGAGATACATGTATCTCTCTATCTATATATTTATGGAGAGAATAACTTAAGCTTCCTTAATGTGAAGATTAATATTTTCAAAAGTTCTAGAAAACTTTTATTATTTCTTTTAATACTGCCTCTCAAAAATTTCTTATTTCATTTTGTTGAATTTATACTATAATTTTACATTCTATTTTGGTGTCTCTTATCCCCTTTATTCTATTTTTTTAAAACATATTTTTATTATAATGTATTATTTGTCCCAGGGGTTTAGGTCTGCGAATCATCAGGGTTAAGCATTTCACAGCACTCACCATAGCACATACCCTCCCCAATGTCCACAACCCAACCACCCTCTCTCTACCCCCATTCCCCCCAGCAACCCTCAGTTTGTTTTGTGAGATTAAGAGTCTCTTGTGGTTTGTCTCCTTCCCTATCCCATCTTGTTTCATTTTTTTCCTTCCCTACCCCCCACAACACCCCACTCTGCCTCTCAAATTCCTCATATCAGAGAGATCATATGATAATTGTCTTTCTCTGATTGACTTATTTCGCTCAGCATAATACTCTCTAGTTCCATCCACGTCATTGCAAATGACAAGATTTCATTTCTTTTGATGGCTGCATAGTATTCCATTGTGTATATATATACACCACATATTCTTTATCCATTCGTCTATTGATGGATATGTCAGTTCTTTCCATAGTTTGGCTATTGTGGACATTGCTGCTATAAACATTTAGGTGCACATGCCCCTTCAGATCCTTACATTTGTATCTTTAGGGTAAATACCCAGTAGTGCGATTGCTGGGTCATAGGGTAAGTCTATTTTCAACTTTTAGAGGAACCTCCATGCTGTTTTCCAGAGTGGCTGCACCTGCTTGCATTCCCACCAGCAGTGTAGGAGGGTTCCCCTTTCTCTGCATCCTTGCCAACGTCTGTGATTCTTGTTAATTTTACTTGTTAATTTTAGCCATTCTGACTGGTGTGAGGTGGTATCTCATTGTGGTTTTGATTTGCATTTCCCTCGTGCCAACTGATGTGGAGCACTTTTTCATGTGTCTGTTGGCCATCTGGATGTCTTCTTTGCAGAAATGTCTGTTCATGTCTTCTTCCCATTTCTCAATTGGATTATTTGTGTTTTTGGGTGAGTTTGATAAGTTCTTTATAGATTTTGGATACTAGCCCTTTATCTGATATGTCATTTGCAGATATCTTCTTCCATTCTGTCAGTTGTCTTTTGGTTTTGTTGACTGTTTCCTTTGCTGTGCAAAAGCTTTTGATTTTGATGAAGTCCCAATAGTTCATTTTTGCCCTTGCTTCCCTTGCCTTTGGTGATGTTTCTAGGAAGAAGTTGCTGCAGCTGAGGTCAAAAAGTTGCTGTCTGGGTTCTCCTCAAGGATTTTGATGGGTTCCTGTCTCATATTGAGGTCTTTCATCCATTTCAAGTCTGTATTTGAGTGTGGTGTTAGGGAATGGTCCAGTTTCATTCTTTTGCATGTTGCTGTCCAACTTTTCCAACACCATTTGAAGAGACTGTCTTTTTTCCATTGGACATTCTTTCCTACTTTGTCGAAGATTAGTTGACCATAGAGTTGAGGGTCCATTTCTGGGCTCTCTATTCTGTTCCATTGATCTATGTCTGCTTTTGTGCCAGTACCATACTGTCTTGATGACAGCTTTGTAATAGAGCTTGAAGTCTGGAACTGTGAAGCCACCAACTTTGACTTTCTTTTTCAACATTCCTCTGGCTATTTGGGGTCTTTTCTGGTTCCATATAAATTTTAGGATTATTTATTCTATTTCTTTAAAAAAAAAAGGATGGGATTTTGATAGGGATTGCATTAAATGTGTATTGCTTTAAATATTTGTTCTTCCAATCCATGAGCATGGAACGTTTTCCCATTTCTTTGTGTCATCCTCAATTTCTTTCATGAGTACTTTATAGTTTTCTGAGTGCAGATTCTTTGCCTCTTTGGTTAGGTTTATTCCTAGGTAACTTATGGTTTTGGATGCAATTATAAATGGGATCAAGTCCTTAATTTCTCTTTCTTCTGTCTTGCTGTTGTTGTATAGAAATGCAACTGATTTCTGTGCATTGATTTTATATTGTGACACATTTTGAATTCCTGTGTGAGTTCTAGCAGTTTTGGAGTGGAATCTTTTGGGTTTTCCACATAAAGTATCATATCTGCAAAGAATGAGAGTTTGACTTCTTCTTTGCCTACTTGGATGCCTTTAATTTCTTTTTGTTGTCTGCTGAGGTTAGGACTTCTAGTACTATGTTGAATAGCTGTGGTGATAGTGGACATCCCTGCCATGCTCCTGACCTTAGGGAAAAGCTCTCAGTTTTTCCCTATTGAGAATTATATTTGCTGTGGGTTTTTCATAGATGGCTTTGGTGATATGGAGGTATGTACCCTCTATCCCTACACTTTGAAGAGTTTTGATCAAGAAAGGGTGCTGTAGTTTGTCATATGCTTTTTTCAGCATCTATTGAGAGTATCATATGGTTCTCGTTCTTTCCTTTATTAATGTGGTTTATCACATTGATTGATTTGCAGATGTTGAACTAACCTTGCAGCCCAGGAATAAATCCTACTTGGTCACAGCGAATAATCATTTTAATGTACGTTGGATCCTATTGTTAGGTTTTGGTGAGAATTTTTGCATCCGAGTTCATCAAGGATATTGGTCTGTAATTCTCCTTTTTGGTGGGGTCTTAGTCTGGTTTTGGGCTCAAGGTAATGCTGGTCTCATAAAATGAGTTTGGAACTTTTCCTTCCATTTCTATTTTTTTTTTTTTTTGGAACAGTTTCAGGAGAAGAGGTATTAATTCTTCTTTAAATGTTTGGTAGAATTCCCCTCGGAAGCCCTCTGGCCCTGGGCTCTTGTTTGTTGGGAGATTTTTGATGACTGCTTCAACCTCCTTGCTGGTTATGGGTCTGTTCAGTTTTTCTATTTCTTCCTGGTTCAGTTTTGGTAGTTTATATGTCTCTAGGAATGCATCCATTTCTTCCAGATTGTCAAATTGGCAGGCATATAGTTGCTCTTGTGTGTTCTTATAATTGTATTTCTTTGGTATTTGTTGTGATCTCTCCTCTTTCATTCATGGTTTTATTTATTTGGGTCCTTTCTCTTTTCTTTTTGATAAGTCTGGGCAGGGGTTTATCAATTTTATTCATTCTTTCAATGAACCAGCTCCTAGTTTCGTTGATTTGTTTTACTGTTCTTTTGGTTTCTATTTCATTGATTTCTGCTTTGATCTTTATTATTTCTCTTCTCCTGCTGGGTTTAGGCTTTCTTTGCTGTTCTTTCTCCAGCTCCTTTAGGTGTAGGGTTAGGTTGTGTACTTAAGACCTTTCTTGTTTCTTAAGAAAGGCTTATATCACTGTATACTTTGCTCTCAGGATTGCCTTTACTGTGTCCCACAGATTTTGAACCGTTGTGTTTTCATCATCATTTGTTTCCATGAATTTTTCAATTCTTCTTTAATTTCCTGGTTGACCCATTCATTCTTTAGTAGGATTCTCTTTAGTCTCCATGTATTTGACTTCTTTCCAACATTCCTTTTTCTAGCTTCAGAGTATTGTGGCCTGTGATGTCCATCTGGCCCAGTGTGTCATTTAAGGCCTTTATTTCCTTGTGGATCTTTTGCTTGGATGATCTGTCCATTTCAGTGAGGGGGTGTTAAAGTCCCCTACTGTTATTATTATTGTCGATGTGTTTCTTTGATTTTGTTATTAAAATTGGTTTATATATTTGGCTGCTTCCATGTTAGGGGCATGTTAGATATTTAAAATTGTTAGATCTTCTTGTTGGACACACCCTTTAAGCATGATATAGTGTCCTTTCTCATCTCTTATTGTAGTCTTTGGCTTAAAGTCTAATTTATCTGTTATAAGGATTGCCAACCCAGTTTTCTTTTGATGTCCGTTAGCATGGTAAATTGTTTTCCACCCGCTCACTTTAAATCTGGAGGGGTCTTTAGGTCTAAAATGAGTTTCTTGTAGGCAGCATATTGATTTTTTTTAATCCATTTTGATACCCTGTGTCTTTTGATTGGGGCATTTAGCCCATTTACATTCAGGGTAACTATTGAAAGATATGAATTTAGATGCCATTGATTGCCTGCAAGGTGACTGTTACTGTATATTGTCTCCATTCCTTTCTGGTCTACTACTTTTAGGCTCTCTCTTTGCTTAAAGGACCCCTTTCAATATTTCCTGTAGGGCTGGTTTGGTGTTTGCAAATTCTTTTAATTTTTGTTTGTCCTGGAAGCTTTTTATTTTTCCAATGATAGCCTTCTATTTTCAATGATAGCCTAGCTGGATATAGTATTCTTGGCTGCATATTTTTCTCATTTAGTGCTCTGAATATATCATGCCAGTTCTTCCTGGCCTGCCACTTATCTATGGATAAGTCTGCTGCCAATCTAATATTTCTACCATTGTATGTTACAGACTTCTTATCCCAGGCCACTTTCAGGGTTTTCTCTTTGTCACTAAGACTTGTAAGTTTTACAATTAGATGATGGGGTGTGGACCTATTTTTATTGATTTTGAGGGGAATTCTCTGTGCCTCCTGGATTTTGATGCTTGCTCCCTTTGCTGTATTAGGGAAATTCTCTACTATAATTCACTCCAATATACTTTCTGCCCCACCCCCTTTCATCTTCTGGAATCCCAGTTATTCCAATATTGTTTCGTCTTATGGTATCACTTATCTCTTGAATTCTCCCCTCGTGGTCCACTAGTTGTTTGTCTCTCTTTTGCTCAGCTTTATTCTCTGTCATTTGGTCTTCTATGTCACTAATTCTTCTGCCTCATTTATCCTAGCAGTAAGAGCCTCCATTTTTAAAAAGATTTTATTTATTTATTTGACAGACAGAAATCACAAGTAGGCAGAGAGGCAGGCAGAGAGAGAGGAGGAAGCAGAAAGCCCAATGTGGGGCTCGATCCTAGGACCCTGGGATCATGACCTGAGCTAAAGGCAGAGGCTTTAACCCACTGAGCCACCCAGGCGCCCCAGGAGCCTCCATTTTTTATTGTACCTCATTAATAGCTTTTTTAATTTCAACTTGGTTAGATTTCAGTTCTTTTATTTTTTTAGAAAGGGATTTTATTTTTCCAGAAAGGGTTTCTCTAATATCTTCCATGCCTTTTTTGAGGCCAGCTGGCACCTTGAGAATCATCATTCTGAACTCTAGTTCTGACATATACCAATGTCCATATTGATTAGGTCCCCAGCCATCAGTACTGCCTCTTGTCCTTTTTTTTTTTTTTTTTGTGGTGAGTTTTTTTGTTTTGTTTTGTTTTGTTTTGTTTTGTTTTTTATTTGTGTGTGTGTGTATGTGTGTGTGTGTGTTGAGTTTTTCTGCCTTTTCATTTTATCCAGATAAGAATATATGAATGGGAGAATAAAATGCTAAGAGAGTGGCAAAGACCCCAGAAAATGTATGCTAACCAAACCAGAAGAGACCCAAAACCAGGAGGAGAAGAAAGGGGAAAAAAGAAATAAAATTTAAAAATAAAAAATAAAAAATATATATATTAGACTGGTGAATAGAACAGAGCCACCCACTTGACTTTGGGTGTATTCTAGTCTCTTAGAAGAAACTACCTACCAAAATTTTAAAGAAAGAAAACTTATATATATACAAAAATAAGGGTAAACACAATGAAGGGATGAAATATGACTGTAAAGATGAAAATTTTTTAAAATTCTGAAAAAGGAATTGATAATTTGGTTGGAAAAAGAAAAAAAAAAGGACAGAATGTGCTCAGGCTGGAGACTAGAACAAAGCCATGTGCTAGATTTAGGGTATATTTTTTGATCTATTAGAAGAAATTGATCTATTAGGTATATTTTGATCTATTAGAAGAAATTGAATCTTTTGATCTATTAGGAGATCTATTTGATCAATTAGAAGAAATTTTGATCTATTAGAAGAAATTGAATCCCAAAATTTTAAAAGAAAAAGAAACCTATATGTATACAACAAATAAGGTTAAATACAATGAAGGGATAAAATATGACTATAACAACGAAGGTTTAAAAAGATTTTTTTTAAGAAAGATATTGTTAAGATAAACTAGTTAAAAAATGTTAAAAGAGGAAAGAGGAAATGTTAAAAAATAGAGAATAAGAAAAAAATAAAATTAAAAAAATTTAACTTTGCAAGACTAAAAGATCATGGGGAAAAAGCCATGAATTCTATGTGTTGCTTTCTCCTAGATCTGGAGTTCTGCTGTTCTCCTAGATTGATGAACTTGGTCTTGCTGATCTTCTGGGGGAGGAGCCTGTTGTAGTGATTCCCAAATGTCTTTGCCTGAGACAGAATTGCATCACCCTTGCCAGGGACCAGGCTAAGTAATCTGCTCGGGTTCGCTCTCCGGAGCTTTTGTTCCCTGAACGCTTTCCACACAGTTTTGGAGGATGGGAATGAAGATTGCGGCCTCCCAGTCTCCAGCCTGGAGGAGCCAAGAGCTCGGGGCCCCACTCCTCAGTGTGCCCTCAGAGAACAACCAATCACTCCTGTCTCCCTGGTCTTGCGGCCATGCTCTGTGGGGCTTAGTTGACAGCTCTGTGTTCACCCAGCCTGTGACTGAGCATTTCTATCTCTGGCACACAGCTCCACTCAGAGTCTCCAAACCCAGCAGATTCCTGCTGTGCATTCCTGCGCCATTCCTCCTGAAGGAGGAAGGAGGGGGTCTCTCTGGATCTGCCACTTATGGAGTCCCTGATCTAAGAGCAGTGGCCTGATTGTGCCTTGGATCATTGTTTAAAGCAACCCCAAGCTGAGAGCTAGGGCCTATGGACATGGCAGGCTCCATCTGCCAGCGCTGAGGCGGACCCCCCAGGGGGCT
This sequence comes from Martes martes, assembly GCF_963455335.1. Classification (NCBI taxonomy): domain Eukaryota; kingdom Metazoa; phylum Chordata; class Mammalia; order Carnivora; family Mustelidae; genus Martes; species Martes martes. The sequence goes on along the minus strand of NC_137894.1, from coordinate 49,356,270 downwards.
GAGTAGAGGGCAGCCTTGGCCAGCATTTGGAGGTGATCCAGGCCGCGCATGCGCCTGGTGCTTAGAGTGCTTTCTTCCACAGTTCCCACCCTGACCACTGGGGACCCTGGGCCAGGCCAAGGCGGCTCCCCCAACTGCTGGAAGCGAATTTGCTGGGGGTTTCTGGCAAATTCTCATGAACTTTCTGCCCAAATCAATATCAACTTGGCCATGTGCCTGCCTGGTGTTTGGCGCACTTTCTTGCTAGGTGTGTATGGCAGCTATGCAGGACCATGGGCCGGAACCATGCAGCTCCCCTGAGGGCCCCCGGGGATGTGAGCTTCCCAGGGGTAGAGTACAGAGAGGGGTGAGCCTGACTGTCAGGCTTCACGTTTGCAGGCCGGGGAGAGGGGTGCCAAAGTTGGGGGTAGCCTGAGGAGGGCATGCATGTTTCTCCCACTCTGAGGGTTTTGTGCAGCTCCAAATGGCACAGTTTCCTCCTGGGGGGCAGGCAGAGTCCTGGGGTGAGGCTCAGGGGTCCCCAATCTGGAGGGCTTGGGAGCCAGGCCAATGGGACAGAAGCCTGAAAACTCAACCTAGGGTTAGGGTTAGGGCCTAGAGACATGGCAGGCCTGATCTGCTGAAGCTGAGGAGGGCGCCCCGGGGGGCTTAGTTGACAGTGGGGTTCAGGTAGTACGTCAGACTCTGGGTTTGTGGCCAGGGTGGCTGCCGACCCAGAGGGGGTCATGAACGTATCTCCCACTTTGAGGGTTCTGTGCAGCTCCAAATGGCATGGATTCCTCTTGGGTGGCAGGCAGATTCCTGTGGTGTTGCTCAGTGGTCCCCAATCTGGAAGGATTGGGGGCCAGTCCTCTGGAGATGGAGGTCTTAAACCCAACCTAGGGTTAGGGTTAGAGCTTAGGGGCATGACAGGCCTAATCTGCCTGCACTGAGTCGGGATCCTTGGACGGATGAGCTGAGGGCAGGGGTCAGGTGGCACATCAGGCTACGGGTTTCTGGCCGAGGGGACGGAAAAGGTGGTGTGGCCTCAGGGGGGTAGGCAGCTTTATCCTGCTCTGAGCGTTCCGTGCAGCTCCAAACTGCAAGGTTTCCTCCTGGGTGGCAGGTGGAATCCCAGGGTGTGGCTCAGTTGTCCCCAATCTGGAGGGCTGGGGCCAGGCTTCTGGGGACAAAAGCCTAGCAACCTAAACTAGGGTTAGGGTTAGGGCCTAGGGGCATGGCAGGCCCGAACTGCTTATGCTGAGGCAGGCTCCCTGGGGGGCTGAGTTGAGGGCCGGTGTCAGGCGGCAAATAGGTTCTGGATTTCTGGCCAGGGTGGCCCCAAAAGTGGGGGTGGCCTCAGGAGAGCATGCTGGTTTATCCTGCCCTGATGGTTCTGCATGGCTCAAACAACAGGGTTTCCTCCTGGGTGACAGGAAGAATCCTACGGTATGACTCACTTGTCCCCGAACTGGAGGATTTGGTGGCCAGGTCTCTGGGGATGGGAGAATGAAAACTCAACCTAGGGTTAGGGTTAGGGTCTAGCAGCCTGGCAGGCCCAATCTGCCTGCACTGAGGCAGGCTCCCCAGGTGCTGAGTGGAGGGTGTGCATCAGGCGGTGCATCAGACTCCATGTTTGTGGCCGGTGATACACTGAATGTGGGAGTACCCACTCGGGGGCATGCAGGTTTCTCCTGCTCTGAGGGTTCTGCTTAGCTCCAAATGGCATGTTTTCCTCCTTGGTCACAGGTGGAGTGTGGGCTGTGGCTCAGGGGTCCCCAACTGGAGGGGTTGGAGGTCAGGCCTCTGTGGACAGAAGCCTGAAAACTCAACATAGTGTTAGAGTTAGGGCCTATGGGCATGGGAAACCTCCTGCTCTGAGGGTTCTGTGCAACTCCAAATGGCACGGTTTCCTCCTTGTTGGTAGGTGGAGTCCTGGGATGTGGCTCAGTTGTCCCCAATCTGGAAGTATTGGGGGCCCGGCCTCTGGGGAACGGAAGCCTGAAAACCCAATCTAGGATAAGGGTTAGGGCCTAGGGGCATGGCAGGCCTGATCTGCCGGCGCTGAGGTAGGATCCCGGGAGGCCTGAGTTGAGGACGTACATCAGACTGTGCTTCATACTCCAGGTTTGTGACCAAGGGGACAACGAATGTTGGTGTGGCCTCCAGGGGCATGCAGGTTTCTCCCGTTCTAAGGGTTTTCTGCAGCTCCAAATGGCACAGTTTCCTCCTGGGTGGCAGAAGGAATCCTGGGGTGTTGCTCAGGGGTCCCCAATCTGGAGGGCTTGGGGGTCAGGCTTCCAGGGACAGAAGCCTGAAAAGCCAACCTAGGGTTAGGGTTAGGGCCTAAGGGCATCGCTGGTCTGAATTGCCTGCTCCGAGTCAGGTTCCCGGGGGGCTTAGTTTAGGGTGGGGGTCAGGCAGTGCATCAGACTCCAGGTTTTGGCCAGGGTGACTGCTAATAGTGGGGATGGCCTTAGGGTGGAATGCAGGTATCTCCCACTCTGAGGGTTCTGCGCAGCTCCAAACAGCACAGTTTCCACCTGGGTGATAGAACCCTGGGGTGTGACTCAGAAATCCCCAATCTGATGGCCTTGGGTGCCAGGCCTCTGGAGACGGAAGCCTGAGAACCCAACCTAAGGCTAAAGTTAGGACCTAGGGGCATGACAGGTCTTATCTCCAGGCGCCGGGGCAGATGATCCAGGGTTTTAGTTGAGGGCCGTGGTCAGGTGGCACATCAGACTATAGGTTTGTGGCTAGGGTGGCCGCTTACAGTGTGCGGGTGGTGTGTGGCCTCAGGGGGGCATGTAGATTTCTCCTGCTCTGAATGTTTCCAGAGTTCCAAAGGCCATGGTTTCTTTCTGGATGGGAGGCAGAGTCCTCTCGAATTGCTTCGGTGTCCCCAGTCTCTGGGGCTTTGGCACCAGGTCTCTGGTGACAGATCCCTCAGAGCCCAACCTAGGGTCAGCCTTGTGGTCAAGTTTAGGGATACAGGTTAGGGTAGGGTTTAGGGGTTTGCTAGGGTTAGGGTTAGGTTTAGGGTCACGGGTTAGGGGCAGGGGTTAGGGGTTTAGGGTTTAGGGGTTTGCTAGGGTTAATTTATTTGCCTTTAATACAAGATGTCCATGCTTAAATAAGACATTTTCTCAGAGTATTTTACAGTGAGTAAAAGTTAGCATGTAACCCAAATAGTTACAGAGAAGAACCAAATGTTCCAAAGCAACACTTATGACAATATTTCCTGACATTTACGTTTTATGGTCAAAATAATTAAAAATTGAGTTGCTCTGTGACTCTTCTCCGAGATGAATTTGCTGGCCCTGTCTTTCTGGTCTTGGCTAAAAGCTTCTTCTCAGTGGGCTTCCTTAATGGGCCTCTCTGAATAGAATGGCTCTCTGAGCCCTTAGCCTGCATTCCTTCCTATCATTGATCCATTGATTATATCCCACCCTATTTGCAAGCTCCCAGGTGGGACTAGAGATATACTTTTGCACTAAGTAGATACTCCATAAATATTTATTAATTGAAAAGTATGACTTTCTTTTTAATAAAAAATATCCACGTTTTATCAGTGGATATTTTTAAAACCATTTCAGAATATATATGGAAAAATCTATTGCTCCATGAATATACATCTGTCAAGGCTGTGGCTTTATTATGTCCTGTGTCATGTTTCCCTGAGCTAGCCAGAGTGCTCATTACCCATGTATGAAGCTCAGCTTCAGTCCTTAGGGGTGAGTTCTGTGAAGGCACTGGGGACATTTGGGGGGGCTTGTCCTGCTGGACACCACATCATCTGGGGCCAGATGTGATGTGAGCATTCCCTCTTTCCCTAGCTTTTCCCATCTTCCTCTACCCTCTGTCAGCATCTGGGTTTCCCACCAACTATATCTTTGCAGACAAACTCTGAGATGGCCCATGGCTTGGGATGCCATTGACATCACAGAGTCTTGTTATAACCAGTTTCAGAGGTTTCTGTGGCAGTAACATGACCTTTGTTCCCAGAATATGCCCCATGAAGAGTCCCCTGAGAGTCTGGGAGTCCAGGAAAGATCAATGGGTGATTGTGGCTCTAGCTGAAGCCACTCTGGGGAATCATGCTGGAGGCCATCTCCCATCTCACTCTGGCTCTTCCGCTGATTGCCAATACGACCTAGGAGAGTCCCTTCATCAGGGCTTGAGGCTCATGCTTTCTAAAAAAAGGAAATGTTTTTAGATGAATTGATTCATTCAAGACTACGGAATGAACTCCTAGGAAGTTCTGGGCAATCTCCAAGATGGATTCTGTCTCAGGAGTTCTGACTCCCATCATCCCCGCTCCCATGGAGTTCCTCCACTGGACACAATGGCTGTTCCATGGAGATTCCCCAGGGCCACACTGGACTAACAAGTTTCTTCAGGGTGTGCCCCCAGGCCATCTGATGTGGCTGAGGGGCCAAGAGCAATTCTGAATCCAAACCAAGGTTTTGGCTGTGCTGCCTTCCTTGCATAAAAAGAGCAGTGCCTCGGTCAGGCCTTCACTGCAACCGCTGAGCCGACTTAGTGAGGGCCTTGCCCCGTGACAATGGAAGGGTACTCAGAGTCCACAGTTAAGTCATGCAGTGCAACAGGTGACTCTATATCAGGGTAGATGATGCAAGGTACGGTTTCACAGCAAACATGACAAAACACATTTAAATGACAGAATAGGATGTAGTTAAACTACTCTATACTATTACAGTGATGCAAAAAGTGAATGATTGGGTCAGAAAGGGAAATGGGAGTTCCAAGAAGCAGGCTGGAGTTGTCAGGGGGTAGGGAGTGTCTCATGGAGGAGGGGACCAGGAGGCTTGTCACGGGTTACAACAGTGCAGCATCAGGGTGTGTGCTCTGCCTGATGCATGACCCCCAGGGGCACTGGGGACATTCTAGCTCCAGAGGATCTACAGACTGCAAATTGGTCTGAGCAGAGCCTCCTGGTAGGTCTTCTTTTTTCCTGGGTGTGGCTCTTCCTCTGCTTTTGGAGACTGTTGATTCTCCTTTGTTTTCCTCGGAGCTGCACTATTTTGTGTGGATTCAATGCTGTTAGTTGACACAAATTCTTCCTGAAGAGAAGTGGAATAGAAGTCATCCTTGTTTCCTAAGTAGACCTGAATAGACTCAATAGTAATCACCTCTTCCCAGGCCCCTGGGCCTTCATCTGCTCACCAACTCCAAGATTTTTTTTTTCAACTCCAAGGTTTTCAAAACATCTTCTGTTTTTAATAGGTTGAAAGAATTAGTTTGGTTTTAAAAAATTTCAATGAAGTCACACTTTTCATAATCTATACAATGGTCTGTAAACACTGAATGAACAAGGTTTGATGGGGTGGGGCACCTGGGTGGCTCAGTGGGTTAAAGCCTCTGCCTTCAGCTCAGGTCATGATCCCAGGATCCTGGGATGGAGCCCCGCATCAGGCTCTCTGCTCAGCAGGGAGCCTGCTTCCTCCTCTCTCTCTGCCTGCCTCTGCCTACTTGTGATCTCTGTCTGTCAAATAATAAATAAATAAATAATCTTAAAAAAAAAAAAAAGGTTTGATGGGATGAAGGAAGAATTGGCTTTGCAGTGAGATTTGGGGCAATGTTTACTCACTGTTGCCTCGTTGTGGCCACTCTCCACGTAGCACGTAGCCGAATGTGTTCCCATTTACTGGATTCAAGGGAGAATAAGACCCAAGAAGGTTGGTCCCTGAATTCCTTAGCTCCTAAAAACCATCCTCTAATTTATGAGCAATATTCTAAATCAAGTACTCTTAACTAGATATTAGGGTTAGGGTCAGGGTCAAGTTGCATACATTAACTATGGACATCTTTTTTGTATGCCAATCTTACCTGCCTAAGGTGTTTTTAAAAAATAAAATGGGAGAGGGTTTTGTCACCAAAACACTGAGCACATTACCTGTCCTGGGAAATAAGTCACTAAATATAATTATTGTTTCATCATAGCTGAGGACCAGGAGCTGGTCCTACAGGTACTAGGCAGGTAGCCTCTGTGGCCAGCTGGCCATCTCCCCACCAACACCCACACCCAGCTCAGCACATTCTATGCTCTGCCCAAGGGCAGCAAACAGATGGACCAGGTGCAAGTGGGGCTCCCTCCTGTCAGGCCTGGCTCACTTCCAACAGGTATACAAGTGGGCCAGCTTGTTAGGGTCCGTGATCAAAGGAATGAGACTGATGCAAAGCGAAAGTCCAAGCAAAGCTTTATTTCGCGCCAAGCATCGAAAATCAAACCGATTGGTAGGGGCTGTCTCTTACAAAAAGACGACGATGACGACCCCGACAAGGCCGCTCCCAAGAAGGCTGCTCCGGACGAGGCCACTCCAGAAGAGGCCACTGCCGACGAGGCCCCCGGACAGGGCAGCTCCCTGGAATGAGGCTGCTTCGGCGAGGCCATTCCCTGCACGCCGCTGCCTACAACTATGATGACCAGGATGACCATGACGCTCCGACTCTCCTGAAGACTACCCTGACGGCTATACCATTGGCTATTCTAACGGCTATCCTAACAGCTATTCTAACTCCTGCTACTACTCCTACTACTCCCCAGCCTCACAGACTAACCTTTATATGGGTGGTTGAGCCCGGCCCACACACAGGTGGCCAATGGGATTTCAACTCACCACAGTAAATATATGCGCGCCTCACTTATTGGATGTCTCCATCTGGCCTGGCCCGCCCCTATATCCGGGGTTTGCAACTAAGTTCTTCTGGCTAACCAGGCCCTTACGTTCAGCTCACATACACATGACTTGTTCTTTTGGTTCCTTGCCTCAGCCTCCTCTTTCTGTCACCCTGGTCCTGAACCTTTAGCTCCTGTGAGAATTTGGGTTTGCAGATTTCTGTTGACATTTTGAAGTACAGATCTGTGTTGCCTTTGTTCCTTGTCCTTGGGTCAAAGAGGAAAGCAGGAAAAGTCATCATACTCTGAAGGCAGGGGAAAGAAATATCAAGTGTGCTCTGCCCCCAGCATCTCAGGTTTGAAAGCAATGGCCAGCTACGTACTTCATGTTCTACACAATCAGCTTTAGGGACTCACAGATGCATGTGAAATGAAATTGTACTGAAAGAAATCTCATTACCGGACTTCTGCCTTGCAGAAGACAGTTTAGGGACACCGCCCCTCACCTGCCCTGTCATTTCCAGTCTGGCCAATGCCCAGTCACAATGACACGTGTAGCCACACAAGGGCATAACTATGACATCCTCCTGGACCACTCCTTGTCCCCCTGCCCCCCGGACTGGCCAACTCGACACCCCCAGTCCTTCTGAGCATCCCCCGTAGTGACACGGGTGTGATCATCCTCCCGGAGCATTCCCTGTCCCCAGGGCTGGCCATCCCTGCACACCCCCGGCCCTCCTGGGTGTCCCCTGTCATGGCACTTGTCACACAAGCTGTCATTTGTTGTCTCTCAGTCTGTCCTTTCTGCTTAGAGTAGATCTCTCTCACAGATGCCTGGTTGGATGACAGGTGGATGAATGGTTTTGGGATCTTTGGTCCTGGAACAGCAGGCATCCCTCAAAACCCTGAGGGGCAGGGGGAGTCTCTGTCCCTCTTTGTGCCCCCAGCCTCAGTGGAACCTAGTGTTCAAGACAAGGGACTTGGGAGTCCTCCCAGATTAAGTTTGTTCTATGAAGGTGAATTCCTTCCGAGATCATTGCAGAACCAATTGTGTGGCCATTCCTGTGGGACAGAAAGCATGCTACTGTATTGTATTCTTCTTGCACACTGTGGCTAACAAAGAGGAAACACATGCTCACCCTCACAAGTTCACACTTACTCCTCTGTTTCTGAGCATTACTACCATGTAAACGACAGTGAGTTCCCGTTGGGCTGCTGACCTGTAGACTTGCCATTCAAGGTGTCAGTAGAGGAGGATGGAGATGGAGTTCTGGCTAAAAGGATGGAAGTCCTTGCCTCTGGGGGTGAAGAAATTAAATTTTACCCGGAAGATGCTATGTTCTACTCAAAGACGTGACATGGCCCTAGGATCTTTGAGATCAGGGATCAACACAGAATTTTCTGGAAAGTCTTCCATAAAGATTTTTTGTTAGGTGTTGCAGTCCAGGTGGTGTCTCTGACAATGACTCCACTCTTGCATTGTGGCTTGAAAGCAGCCACAGACCATCCATAACTAACCTTCCAGACACATTTGATTCAGAGAATACAGGGGGAGGTCCCATTTGGCCCATGGGAGGTAGTTTCCCACACCCCAGATTTGCAACATGATGGATGATGGGGGAGAGGGCTCTTCTTTTCCAATGGCAGAGTGGGGGTACACCGGGATCTATCCTGCCTGACCCTGGCCCCTCCACTTGAAAGGAAAAAAAGATGGTAGTGAGATTGGCCAACAATTAAGGCCTCAGGAATTTTCCTGCCTTTCTCTCTAGGCCCCTAGCTTCCCACAACACATTTGTCTGTGGTTGAATTCCATGTAGGTATTGTTTGGCTGAGTATGTTCCCATTGCCTGGCAGATATATCTTGTGGGTTATATACCACACAGATGCTCATCTTGTTCAGGCCAAGACCATGAGTGCATTTTGGGGTTCTCCTAGTTAGTGGAGGATCTAGCATGTGTGGGCTTCAGGATGAGTCTGATTCAGCCCTCAGCAATGTTATGGAGCACCTGGCTCCTGGGCCCTCTGTGGAACTGGGATAGGCCTGGCCTAGGCCACTTCTGTGGTCGAGATGGAAAAGCCCCTGGCCTGGGTGGTCCACCCCATGCTTGGCTCTCTAGGCTGAGACCCGAGGTTCCTCCCACCTTTTTGGCTGGAACCAGGTCACATGCCCATGAATGAGCCAATCCCTGGAGTCAGGGAGTGGAGCCGTGGAGAGTGGCACAGGTTGTTAGGACCTCTGTTGCAATGACTTTTCTAATAAAGTATTATTTTTAAAGATTTTATTTATTTGACAGAGAGAAATCAGAGAAATCAGAAGTAGGCAGAGAGGCAGGCAGAGAGAGGGGGGCAGCAGGCTCCCCACTGAGCAAAGAGGGTGCTTTTTCTGAGGTTCATATTCAGTATCTTTTTATTGCTTCTGATAGCCCTCCTTGTACTTGGTATTCCAATGAGCAGTGCATTACAACGTTGCCTGCATTTCCCCCGTGTGTTGATGGGGATTTGAGAAAGGAAAATGTTGGCAGTGGTTCCACAAATTGTACACTGGAAGAGCCAAATAATAAAATTTTATTTTTGACCCAAAGTAGGAGGTATCCTGCTGTGATTCTTAGTTTAAAGTAGGGGAGGGGGCCCTCTTTTGGTACTGGTAGTGAGTACCGTAGGCCTTCCCTGGGAACATTATAAGATTCTGTTGGAAACTTGGTCTTTGTCATTGTGGAAGAATCAGGAGTCGGCCAGTTATTTGTTTCCTGTTTCATTTTCCATGAACAGTTCCACAATATTTGGGTTCACACCTCTACCATTGTGAAATCACCCTAACTTTGGCAGCAGCTCACCCTTCTCTGCCAAGGGTATGTTTGAGCCAAGACAAAAGTGAATTCTGGGTGACTGTGAGACCCTAGGATCAGAATGCTGTCGGTAGGGAGTTACTGACATCTTAAATTCTAAACCCTCTCTTGACACCCAGGGGAAATGAATTTCAGATTTAGAAAGTTCAGATAGAAATTTTGTTTCCATGATGACAACTGAAACATGAAAATGTGTCATCCCTAAACCTAATCTTAACTCCTAACTTTAACGGTGAAACATAACCTGACCTTAAAGCCCAAACTGGAACCCTGAATCCTGAAATTGAACCTGAAGCCTGAACTCTGAACCTGAGCCCTGGATCCAAGCCCTGAACCATGAACCCAAACTCTAAACCAGAACTCTGAGCCATGAACCCTGAACCCAAATCCCAGCATGAACCTGAACCCCAAATTTGACTTTGAACTTTATCCCATAAGTCCTGAGTCTTAAACCCTAAATCATAAACCTAAAACCCTAAGCTCTAACTGTTCCCTTGGCCCTCACTCTAAATCCTCACCCTGACCCTAAACCCGAAGCCTGACCTAGAACTCTGACTGAAACCTGAACCTGAACCCAAATTCAAACCCTTCACCGCACTTTATGCATTCACCGCTGATGGATATTTGCACTTTCTACCTTTTGATTCTTGTGAACACTGTTTGGGTTGGGGGCTAGGGTTAGGGTCTTGTATTAGGGTCAGGGCCAGGATTGAGAGCAAGTTCAGTTCAGAGTGTGGGTTTGCGTCAGAGCCAAGGTCATGTTCGGTGCCACCGTTTGGGTCAGGGACTGTTGCCATTCCATATTGTTTCCAATTCATTGTTCCTTAGCTATTTTTGGAGAAGTTGGAGGGATATTGGGCTCCATGCAGCTTGAATTTCCAGAATGAAATGGTTTCAGCTGGACCCTGGGAGGGAGCAGGTGCTTCCATTGAAGGGTGAGCTCCCCTAGTCCTGCAACTGCCTCCACGGCCTACAGAGGGTGCAAGACCCTAGCTCCGGCCCTGAGCCTGGCCTGCACAACCCTAGCTGGGGCAGGAGCCTGGCCTCCTCGGGACCCATTGTGGAGATTTCTGGAGGATGTGGGGCTGCTCCCACACCGACAGGACAAACTGGGGAGGATGTGCGTCCACATCCACACTGACAGGACCCATTGTAGAGGGCGTGGGGCCACGTCCACACTAACAGCAGTCCAGTCCCCTCAGGACTGGCCACTGGAGGAGAAGGTGAGGAGAAGCTGCCTGAGCTGGGACTGGTGAGGTGGGGTGCATGGTCTCAGAACCCCACGGAGGAAGGGTGCGCTGTGTAGACACTGGGGCTTCTGTGGTTTTGTGTGTGGCAATGTGGCTTCCCAGGGTGCTGTGCGTGAGGCTGTGGGGTCTCCCCTTTCTGGGCTCAGATGCGCGCCCTGGGTCCCCCATCTGTGTTTGTGTGCATGCGGATTCAGTTCCTGGGGCTCCTGAGACAGTCTGCAGTCAAGGACCGGGCACCTGGCTTGGTGCTCCCCCCGTCTTGGCTGTGCAGGGTCCTTCCCATGTCCACACCTGCTTCAGAGTTGTTCCGGAGTCTGGAAGTGTGGGAGTGACAGCGCAGACTCTGTAGACGGCTTTGGGGAGAGTAACTATTTTCCCAGTGTCAGTTCTTCCCTGAGCACAGGGTGTCTTCCCATCTCTGTGTGTCTCCCTCCCTGTCTGTCATCAGTGTATCACGGCTGTCAGAGGACAGGTCTGTCACCTTTTTGGTTCAGGGGGCTACTAGGTATCGTGTTCTTTTGGATGCAGTAGTAAATGAGATGGTTCTCCATAGTCTCTTTCTGATGGTTCCTTTGGAGCACATAGAAATGCAACTGATTTGTGTATATTGATTTTGTTCCTGGCAAGTTTCCTGGATTTATTGGTTCTGTTTGCCTTAAACTCAAACTGCCAGTTATTTGACCAGCAAAATGGGTTTATTTGGGAATAGCAGAGAATGGCAATCTGGGATGAACAAGCTACGGTCACATCACAGGCAAGTGCAAGAAACAAAGGAGAGGAACATTATTTCATGGAGAAGAAGGAAGAATTTGGGAGGGTTGCTTGGAAGGAAAGTCCACTGGAGAAAGGCAGGGGTTCAGGGGGATGGAGGATTTTCACTGGCCGAGCTGTGGGGATGGTGGATCTCTTTTAGGAAATGAAACCTCCAGCTTGCCCTGGCTCTCCCGTGGGGGATTGTAATGTGGGGTCTGTAACGGGCACTGAGCGCCAGGCGCCCCCTTCCAGCCTCCCCTTCTGGCACCCCAGTCCACTTTACTGAGGCTTCCCTTCATGCTTTTTCACAGTTCTAACCAGGTTGTGGTGGAGCTTTGTGGAGAATTGGAATTCCAAATCCAACTGCTTCTACTGCACCCAACACACAGGGGAGCCTGATTTAATCCTCCCACGAGTCTCTTGCTAACATGTGGCCTCCTCCAAGGGCGAGTGGCCTCTCCATGGTGGGTGAACTGGATCTGGGAGGGCTTGGCCTCCATCCCAAAGTCTGATGTCCTCTCTGCTTCTGTGACGTGGTGCTGACATGGGTGTTCAAAAGAGTCATTTACTCCGCGGTGATTTCAAATCTGCAGTAACTTGTCACAGCAGCACTAATATGCTGTATCTCCACACTCAGACTCCCCAGCTGTTGTTTCTTTACCACGTTTACCACTTCACACAGGCTACTTTGGGGCATTTTACCCCAAACAGGGACAGTGTCCCACGGAACCACCACATAACCTCAAATGAGGAAATCATGATGGTTCCCACATTTGAACCCAGACCACAGGCCCGCTTCAGCTGTCACCACCTGCCTGATAGTCTGAAATGTCTTCTCCATTTGGATCCAGTTTTCTTCCTCTGGAACTTCTTCCAGGACTTTCCCTTATTTGGGTAACCTTGATGGACTTAAGAGGCACAGATGGTTCCCATCTGAGTGGCATTTCTATATGGCTTATGTCACTGGGGCTGTTTTCAGTGTCTATCCACACAGTGACATGCATCAGTCCTTCATTCACTTTTTCCACAGTGACTGAACATAAGAACATTGATCCATTAAAACATTTCAGGTACACAATTCTCTGGCCTTAGCTGAGTTCCCACGGTTGTACATCACTCTCCAGAACTTCCTCATTCTCCCTGAGGGAACCTGTATGCATGAAACACCAATTCCGCATTGTCCTTTCCCTTGGCCCCCTGCAGCCACATCCAGCTTTGTGTCCCAGACACCTCATCCAAGTGGGATCATACAGTATCTGTCCTTCCATGACTGGCTGATTTCACTCAGTGTAATGACTTCCATGTTCAACCCGTGTTGTAGCCTGTGTCAGAACTCCCTTTGTTTTTAAGGCTGAATTATGTTCCATGGTGTATAAACCAGATTTTGTTTATCCATTGATCTGTCAGTGGACACTTTGGCTTTTGTGAGAAATGATGCTCTGAATATGGGTACTTCTGCTTTCCATTTTTGTGGGCATATAGGCTGCAGTGGAATTCTGTGTTTAATATTTTAAGGAACCACCATATTTCCCCCCCCCACACACACAAATGAGCCATTTTACTTCATTCCTTCATAGGGCAGAACAAGATAGCCATTTATGGATCTACCTCGTTTTGTTTATCCTTTTCCCCATGGATAAACATTTGCATAGTTTGTGGTTTTTCCCTATTGTGAACACAGATGCTATGTATATTCCTGTACATTTTTGTTTGTTTGAGCCAGTGTTTTCACTTTTGGACATATATATCTAGGAGTACAATTGTTGAACCATATGGTAATTCTGCTTTGATCTATTTGAGTAAATGCCAAACTATTTTATATGTAGACTGCACCATTTTTCACAAGCAAGGTTTAAGGGTTTCAATTTCTCAACATCTTTTTGTTATTTTTCATTTTCTTGATCATAGTGATTCTACTTGTGTAAAAGGACATATAATTGGTTTATATTTTCATTTCCATAAAGACTAATGATGTTTAACACCTATTCATGTGCTATTCGCCATTTGTATGATTTCTCTGGAGAAGGGTCTTTCCAATTCCTTTGTCCATTTTAAAAATGGGGTTGTCTTTTTGTTGAGTTGTAAAAACTCTTTATGTATTCTGGGCAACAGACTCTTATTAGATAAATACACTTGATCTTAGCCAAAAGGCTGAGAAGCGATTATTATTAGATAAATAATGTACAAATATTTCCTTCCATTATGGGGGCTGTGTTTTCACTTTTTTTTAAAAGATTTTATTTATTTATTTGACAGATAGATCACAAGTAGGCAAAGAGGCAGGCAAAGAGAGAGAGAGAGGAGGAAGCAGGCTCCCTGCCGAGCAGAGAGCCTGATGCGGGGCTCAATCCCAGGACCCTGAGATCATGACCCGAGCTGAAGGCAGAGGCCTTAACCCACTGAGCCACCCAGGTGCCTCCTGTGTTTTCACTTTCTGGATAGTATCTTTTGATGTACAAATATTTAAAATTTTTTAAAAAAATTATTTATTTGGGAAAGAGATCATGAGCAGGAAGGGCAGAGGGAGAAGGAGAGAGAAACTAAAGCAGATTCCATGCTGAGCTAAGTGCCCAAGGCCGGGCTTGATCTCACCACCCTGAGATCACAACCCACGCCAGAACCAAGAGTTGGATGCTTGACTGTGTCACCTGGGCGCCCCAAGATAACTGTGGTTTTTTTTAAGCAATTTTCTTTATGGTTTTCTGGTTCATGAGGTCACATGGTACATAGCTAAATTAGTTTCCCAGTTCATATGCCACTTGGGAAACTGACAGAGAAACTTAAGGAAAACAAATCATAAGAATGTTTTTCCTGCACTTCTACCATTTAGATAGCAAAAATAATCTATTTCTGAACACAATTACATATTTAGACAACCCCATTTGATACACAAACCTTTTCATAACTGGAAAATCAAAATGGCTCAGATCTTTGATAAAGAAAAGAACAAAAGAGCAGCAGCAAAGTGAACCTCTACCTCTTTTTGAAGTTGAACGTTTTCCCATCCCAAAGACAGGAACTCTATCTGCAACGTGCCTCATTCTTAAACTTTTTCACATCTTGCTGTAAATCTTCCTTTAGATATACTTCTGATGTTCTGTAACTACATGATTAGTACTGTCATTATCTGCATATAATGGCTTCTGGAACAAGTCTTTTGTTTTCTTGTAAGTGTTTGTAACAGCAGAAATATTATGCCTTTTTATTTGACTCTTTTGTCTCATCTCACTGAAGCGGACAAGCCAAGAATCAAAACGGCTTCCCGGGTTACTAGTCTGAGGTATACATCCAATGTCTAATTTACAATCAGTGCTAGTTTGGTTTATACTTTTTGCCATTTGCATGTCAAACTCTTGGTTTTCTTTCACTTCGAATGTAACCCGTGGGTTCCTTACTTTTTTATTTTCTCTATCACTATCAAAACTCTCATTTTTGTTAAAAATATGCTCAAAGTCTGATTTGTTATCATTTTCATAGTCTGATTTATTTTCACTTAAAGATCAGAAGATGACCAGCAACTATAATCCAAGGATGAATGAGAAAGAACGACATTTTCGAGTCTAGACTCTTTCTGTTCAGGTAATGCCCAACAGGCACTGCAAATGCATCTTTTTTCTCACAATCAAGTCTATCATTTGTCAAATTAGAAGGTATTTCCATTAAGTTTACTCCTTCTTTAAAGTGACCATGTAGTGACTCTTCCTTAGGATAGGCAGTAATGTTGTTTTTTTCATAGATATATACAGAACATTCCACCCTAAAACAACAGAATACTCATTCTTCTCAAGTGCACATGGAACCTTCTCCAGAATAGACCACATACTGGGTCACAAATCAGGGCTCAACCGATACCAAAAGACTGAGATGATTCCCTGCATATTCTCAGATCACAATGCTTTGAAACTGGAGCTCAATCACAAGGAAAAGTTCAGAAGGAACTCAAATACCTGGAAGCTAAAGACCACCTTGCTTAAGAATGCTTGGATCAACCAGGAGATCAAAGAAGAACTTAAACAATTTATGGAAACCAATGAGAACGAAGACACTTCACTCCAAAACCTATGGGATACAGCAAAGGCGGTCCTAAGGGGGAAATTCATAGCCATCCAAGCCTCCCTCAAAAAAATTGAAAAATCCAGAATACACCAGCTGTCTCTACACCTTAAAGAACTGGAGAATCAACAACAAATCAAACCAACTCCACACGTAAGAAGGGAAATAATCAAGATTAGAGCAGAGATCAACGAGGTAGAAACCAGAGATACAGTAGAACGTATCAACGAAACTAGAAGCTGGTTTTTTGAAAGAATCAATAAGATCGATAAACCATTGGCCACACTAATCCAAAAGAAAAGAGAGAAAGCCCAAATTAATAAAATTAAGAATGAAAAGGGAGAGGTCACAACTAACACCAAGGAAGTAGAAACAATCATCAGAAGCTATTATCAACAGTTATATGCCAATAAGCTAAGCAACCTAGATGAAATGGATGCATTCCTGGAAAACTATAAACTCCCAAAATTGAACCAGGAAGAAATTGACAACCTGAATAGACCGATATCTAGTAACGAGATTGAAGCAGTGATCAAAAACCTCCCAAAAAACAAGAGCCCAGGACCTGACGGATTCCCTGGGGAATTCTATCAAACTTTCAAAGAAGAAATAGTACCTATTCTCCTGAAGCTGTTTCAAAAAATTGAAGCAGAAGGAAAACTTCCAGACTCTTTTTATGAAGCCAGCATTACCCTGATCCCCAAACCAGGCAAAGACCCTACCAAAAAGGAGAATTTCAGACCGATATCACTGATGAATATGGATGCTAAGATTCTCAACAAGATCCTAGCAAACAGGATCCAACAGCACATTAAAAAGATTATCCACCATGACCAGGTAGGATTCATCCCTGGGTTACAAGGATGGTTTTTTTCACAAATTTCACCAAACATCTGCTTTAACTCTCTGGTGATGAGTTTTAACTTATTTTTCCACTCTAACTTGTCTTGTTTGGTCCACATGTCCTCATACTTTTGAACAGAGGGATGTTCTGAATATAAAAATATATCATCCTCTCTATCACATTCCTTATTTCTGGTTCTTGAGCCATTTTTCACAGATACAAAAGTCGAAAGTTAAGTTGCTGTATTTGATTTTCAGATGTCCTTTCTGTTGGCATACATGTTTGTAAAATGACTTTATCCTATTTTCACTTTCATTAAGACTTTCTTCCTCTTCTTCTGTTGTCATTTCTGTCTAGTTCTGCTGAAAAGTCTTCTTTGTGCTCTTTGTTTTCTGGTAGCTGTGATTCGCACACATCATGGAATTTAGAATTTTCTAACATAAATACAGCTCCAATATTATTAAACCTTTTTTTTTTTTATCTATTAAGGTCATCTGTTTAAACTCTGGATGCCAACCACTTTTTGGTCACTGACTGTAATACAGATGGGTGTTTTTCATTAACTTTCAAATCCCTGTATCTTTGACAAATTGCACTATTTTGGTTCAAACAAGTAGACTTCCAATTGGACAAATCAGATTTGGATGTTTCTTTTTCCTCCATTTCTCCTGGTTTATTAGGAAGAGAATCGTTTACTTCAACACCAGGCTTCAAGTAAGAATATTTTCCTGGAGAATCTGATTTGGATGTTTGTTTTTCCTCCATTTCTCCTCCTTTCTTAGGAACAGAATCTTTCTCCTCAACAGTAGGCTTCAAGAAAGAATATTTTCCCAGAGAGTCTTCTACTTGTTCATTTAATGTACTTGTCCCTTTCTGATCTGCATTTCCAGATAAATGATCAATGTATTTCTCTGGAAGACCCTCAGAATTACTCTCAGAATCCCAAGGTGATTCTTCATTTTGTTCTGCAAATCCTAATGCTGACAGCATATCATGTCTATCATTTTTATCTGCCCTGTCAGCAGAAGTCAAACAGTCATTAACTGTTTGCTCTTGTGGAACACTTTCAATAATACCATCGTCCTTTTTTCCAATTGCTGGCTGCGCCTCTCCTTCCTTTGTAAGACCAAGGCCTAACAATGTGAAAGGAGGTCTTAGAAGAGAATCAGGTGATGGCAAAGCAGGAGGAGAAGAGTCACAGACTTCGACTGATGATTTGGAAGGATTGGCAACCCTATCTTCACATTTGTTATCAGAGCTATCATCCTCAAATAGAGTTTTATCTCCCGGTGATACAAGGCCAAGTTCTGTTTCCAAATTCTTGAAATGCTGTGAAACATTCATTAGTTTTCTTAAGTTTGGTTTTGAGGTATTCTTCATATTCAAACTTAAGTCTTCATCATCTGATGTAGGCCATGAAGCATTATTGATGAAGTTCTAGAATCTAGGTGAGGTTCTGTGGAGTGAGGTCCTGAGTAGATGACCAAGAAAGAATTCTTGAGACATCTTTGGTGCAAAATGGTGGTCTATTAAAGCACAGGGACAGGACCCGTGGGCAGAAAGAGCTGCTGCTCTGCTATCCTGTGGAGTGGCTGATTATATACACAGGAGTTGGGTAGGTGAGGACAAAGGGGGTGTTCAGAAGACTGTCAGGATGCTGGAGGCCTGGTTATTGTCAAGCCAAGGCTGTTTTTATCTCTAATGAGACACTAACATGAAGAGAGTTGGGAGTTTCCTGGTGGAATGGTACATTCCTCCTATCAAGCGTCCTTGTCAATGAGCTTTAGGTTTAGAAGAAATTTAACTTTATTTATATTTACTTTCATCTCAGCCTCCTTCAGTTTTATGGAGGGGAGGGTGATGTTAGGGCTTTAGGAACTGAGTTGCTTGTCTCTGGAAGTTAGGCTATTGATAAGATAGCTTCTTTGTTGTAAATCACTAGGACGTTTGTAAACCAAGGGAAACTCCTGTCTTGCAGGATTGTGATCTCTGCAAGTTAACTATTTGTTTTTCTTTTTACGGCAGACAGGAGTGCCTGAGGGATGTCATACATGTCACTAAGGTGGGGGGAGAGTGGGTGTAAGGTGCCAGCTTTTGCTTTGTCCTCAGTCAGCCTTCTGCTCCCTCATCATTCCCCCCTGAACAATTTTGACCCTTAAATCTTTAAGGTAGTTGAAGGTGGAAGGTCTCATCTTCTGTAACATCTTCCTGCTGTATAGGGGCATAGAGTTGTCCCTATTTGGGTCAACATTGATCAGTTGAGGAATGTGTAGGGGAGTTACAAAAGACGGAGGCAACTGAATCCAGCGCTGACAGTGAAGAAGTGTCTCTGTGCTTGGTAAGGATTATCTGTCATGGTGAAGTCGTTGCAGCAATGGAGTCTCGGCACCAAGTAGAGAAACACTGAACAAAGCAACACATTAAGATTAATAAGGCTATAAGAATGAGAAGCCCAAAAAGAAGATTTTTAGTTGTTGGCCATAGTCCTCCTTTAAACTTAACCAGTCACTGAGAGAGAGAGAAGGATCCTGTAGAGCCTCAATTTGGGTATTCATATCTTTTATTAATCCTGGGACATTTTTGTGATACTCTGGGATGTACACACAACATTCTGCTTTGATAATTGCACATGTGCCACCCTGTGCTGCTGTCAGGACATCTAAGGCCATCCTATTTTGTAGGACTGCCTTGTGCATCTGTGAGACTTCGATATTAAGTAGGGAGATGCTATTTAGTGAATCACTGAGTGCCTTTGCAGTATATTTATTAAGGGCTTCTACATGCCAAATGACATCCTCTAGTCCCACAGATTGAGCAAAAATGGATGTTAAGTGATCATACCATTTAAAAACAGATCGTGTCCATATTTGCTTTAAATTGGGGAGATTAGCTGGAGTGGTGATGGTTTTAGTAATGAGTCCATGAATCCAGGCAAATCCTAAGGTACAGCGATCTATCCACCCTGGAGGAAGCCAGGGCCACAGGTTAGTTCCACATATCCAGTGGGTTCCATTTGAAGCTGACCATTTAATCCCAGGTCGCCTTACCCAATCAGTAGCAAACCAGTCAGGAGCCTGGAGTACTATTATTTGGGAACACATTTCTAATGATAGCCACCCTAGATGTCGTGTGTTATTTGCCCAAGTATCATATGTATGATTGTTCCCAGCATAAAACTGCCTTTTGACCGAGCTGTCCAATAGTGGGTGTGAGCCACAAATATGTGTCCCAGATTTGATATATGCCATCCTCAGTATAGCAATAAGGAGGGTTTTGTAACTTAGGCCCATATTTGATTGGGGAGTTATGGCTTGACAGCAATCCCCTTTCCTTCCAAATAGCTCCATGAGCATGATGTTTGATTGTTAGGGTGGGGTTAAGGTTAGGGCTTAGGGTTAGGGTCTCCCTGTCCTCCGCTGTACAGAGCTCATTCTTCCCCAGTAACCAGCAGAATGATATTCTCAGAACATAACCTTTGAGCCTCTCTGTGATCCACTCCCCATCTGCCTGTCCTCTCCAGCCTTTCCTCTCCCACTGTATCCCCCAACCCCGTGGGCCTCCCAGGTGTGTGGTCCTCCCATATGTGCCTCGGGCCTGACTCCAGGCCTTTACATTCTCCCTGCCCTCTGCCAGGAGCACTCCTCTCCCCCTGCTTCATGTCTGCCTTGTTCCCCTGTTGGCTGGACCTGGACTTGCCCCCAGTGATCTGACTCGTGTCTGCAGGTGTGTGTGGCCTTGTCCCCTATTTAAATATAGTGCCCACTTTCCCTGTGTGAGTGATTTACTAAGCTGCCCAGTATGGGTTTAGGCACAGGGAAGTAGCCTTAGTGCCTGTGTGAAAAAATCAGTCTCAGGGCACCTGGGTGGCTCAGTCTTTAAGCATCTGCCTTCAGCTCAGGTCATGATCCCGGGGTCCTGGGATTGAACCCCGCCATGTTGGGCTCCCTGCTCAGCAGGTAGCATGCTTCTCCCTCTCCCACTCCCCCTGCTTGTGTTGCCTCTCTAGCTGTCTCTCTCTCTGTCAAATAAATAAATAAAACCTTAAGAAAAATCAGTCTCAGAGGGGCTCACCACCCTTGCTGACAATGGGGGAGCTGCTGTCCCCACAGGTAGTCCCCTCAGAGAGATAGGACTTCTGACTTCTTGGAGCTTAGGAGATGTAGACCTAGACCTGGAAGCTTCCACTCTTGGACTCACGGCTGGGGTCTAAGCAAGCCCCCTCTTCTAGTGGTCCTCTTTCCCCTTCCCTGCCCATGGGCTGGACCTGATTCCTGATCTGGGGGAGTTCGAGCATGACCGCTCCTAGGAATAGCAGCAGTTGACTGATGGACCTTGTCAGCAAGAGGCCCAGAAGTCTTAAAGGGAGGACCCTATGGGAGTGGGGACAGCTCTATGGGGGCCAGTGACAGCCCCCTCAAAGCAAATTGGGGCAAGAGGCCAGCCCTGCTAATTCTAGCCAGTCTGTAGGCCATAGAAAGGAGGGCTGTGCCCAAAGGTGCTCCATTCCTGGCAGGTGGGGACAGGACCTGCTGTGGGTCGGCCAGGGGAGGGCACCTGCAGGGTTTGCCTGGGAGCTCGGCACAGGGGGAGCATTCCCGGCTCCAGCATGCTGATTGTGGGGTTGGTTTCCTACCTCTGACGCCTCAGGCTCCCCTTTGTATGATGGGGTGCTGATGGCCCCCATCTCTGGGAGCGGAAGGTAGGGAGGCCCCACAAGCAGACTTGCTTGGGACAGGCTGGGAGAGTGGCTGTAGCTTAAAGCAGCTCAGGGCTTGCCCCCTTGAAGAAGGTGCACACGTCCATGGCCCCCAGCTCTGGGATCCTGCTGCCAGGCTCTGACAGTGACCCTCCTCCCGCCTTGTCCCTGGTCCCTGTAGATATGTGGTCTTCCTGGAGCTGTCCCTGCAGAGGGCAGAGAAACCCATCATGGTGGGACACAAGGTCACCTACTAGGTTGTCACCGACCAGCGGGCTGCTGGGCCTGTGTGCCCCCCTGGGAGGGCTGGAGGGTGGTGGTCCTCCAGGTCCCCAGCGCCCCACGCTGGCAGGATGTGTTCATGCAGCACATGGCAATAATCTGCTGCTTCTGTGAGCAGCATTTTCTCTGTGAGGTGGACGACCTGGTGTGTGCAGATGTGGACATGAAGTTCTGCGACCATGTGGGCATGGAGATCCTGTCCCCCCTCGTTGGCACCCTGCACCCCAGTTTCTACCGGGTGTCCCATGAAGACTTCAGCTACTAGCGCCAGACACAGTTCCAGGCCCACATCCCCAGGGACCAGGGCGACGTTTACTACATGGGGGTCTTTTTGCGGGGTTTGATGGTGGAGATTCACTGACTGACCTTGGCCTGTTACCAGGTGATGTGGGTCAACCTGGCCAATGGGATTGAGGTTGTGTGGCCTGACAAGAGCCACTTGAACAGGTACCTGCTGGACCACAAGTCCACCAAGGTGCTATCCCCAGAGGATCTGTGGGACCCGCGATGTGTGGGCTGTCCCCTGAAGGACCTGTGGGACCCATGGTGGCTGGGCTGCCCTCTCCACCCTTCAGGAAGAAGGTGAGATTCTGGCCATGCCCAAGAATCACCAGGACATCCGGGACTCATAAGGGGCTGTCCCCATCTCCATCAGGGGGTGCTGTCCTGAGCAGAGATGTCAGAAGAGGTTCCTACTTCTGTCCCCCTGAGGAGACTCTGGAGCCCAGCTCTGCCCATACTGGCATGTCCAGGGCCCCCAGCTGCACCCGCACACAGGAGTCCTGCCTGGGGACACAAAGTCCTCTCTTTGTGGTCACTACAGTTTGATAAGTTCTGGCTCATTTGCAGCTGTGAATGGCTCCAGTTTTATGTCGGATGTTTTTCTGTGTCAATGCTGAGCAACCATGTTTAAAAAGAACAATCAAGGGAAAAGGTTTTCTTCCTGGTTCTAGACAGACATCAGCCGATGGGGGTGGGAGTGGTCCTGCAACAGCCGAGGAACCAGGATGGCCTCGGGTCGGGTCTTCCCTCCCAGTTCCTGCACCTTGCCATGGCCATGGGGCTTCAGGGGCAGGGCTGCACCAAGCCACCTCTCAGACCTTCAGTCCCCTGACTGCCAGAGGGCTTGGCTGTGGCCACTAGCTCAGCCTCCAGGAGCATGGAGCCCTCTGAGTTATGTATGGTTTCTGCCTTGGTTTTATTTTTTATTTTTTAATTTAATTTAATTTTTAAAAATTTAAATTCATTAGCCAACATATAGTACATCAGTAGATTTTAATATAGTGTTCAGTGATTCATTAATTGCCTGTAACACACAGTGCTCATCACAACATGTGTGCTCCTTAATACCTGTCACCCAGTGCAAATTAATTTACAATGGCAAAAAGCAAATCAGTGGTTTCTTGGGGATGGGAGTGAGGAGGAATGAAAGGGAAGGATTAAGGTGTGGGAGGAAACTTTTGGAGCTGATGCATATGTTTATTACCTTGATTGTAGTAATGATTTCACTGGTGTTTACATGTGTCAAAACGTCAAATTTTACTCTTTAAATATGTGCAGTTTATCATTACATCAATAAAGCTATTTAAAAAACAAAACAAAACCAAATACCTGTCACCTAGCTACCCCATCCCCCACCCCCCTCCCTTCTGTTACCCTCAGTTTGGTTCCCAGAGTCCAGAGTCTCTTCATGGTTTGTCTCCCTCTCTGATTGCTTCCCATTCAGTTTTCCCTCCCTTCCCCTGTGGTCCTCTGCTCTATTCCTTATGTTCCATGTATGAGTGAAACCATATGATAATTTTCTTTCTCTGCTTGACTTATTTCACTCAGCATAATCCCCTCCAGTTCCATCCATGTTGATGCAAATGGTGAGTATTCATCCTTTCTGATGGCCGAGTAATATTCCATTCTGTATATGTGTACCACATCTTCTTTATCCATTCATCTGTCGAAGGACATCTAGGCTATTTGGCTATTGTGAACATTGCTGCTATGAATATTGGGGTGCAGGTGACCCTTTTTTCCCTCTACATCTGTATCATTGGGGTAAATACTCAGGAGTTCAGTTGCTGGGTTGTAGGGTAGCTCTATTTTCAACTTCTTGAGGAACCTCCATACTGTTTTCCAGAGTGACTGCACCAGTTTGCATTCCCACCAACAGTGTAAAAAGGTTCCCTTTTCTCCACAACCTCACCAACACTTGTTGTTTCCTGTCTTGTTAATTTTAGCCATTCTAACTGGTGTAAGGTGGTATCTTATTATAGTTTTGATTTGTATTTCCCTCATGTCTAGGGATGTTGAGCAATTTTTTATGTGTCTTCTCTTATCCCTCATTTGGCTCCTCAGCCGGAACATGGTCCCAACTAATCTGCAGCTTTGAAGACCAGTTCAGTCCAGATGCCAGGAACATACCCCGGGGGGCTTGGCCTCACCTATCCCATCTATCCTGTCCACATCAGGTGCCTGCACTCCCCCCCCCCACCAGTAGGCCACCTGCTCCTCTCACAAATGTCCCCATCTCAGGAGAGGGAAACATCAAGTCCAGACCCTTGGATTCCTCTGTGACTTGTTGCTTTCCACCAACTCTCTCAGTAGTGAGTGGCTGCTGGAGGACATTTGATGTCCAAACCATTTAAAGGCATATGTGAGTCTCTGCTGCCTAGGGCAATGGATAAGAGTTGGGGCAAATAGAAACCAAGCAGAACCACTGGAAGAAAGGCTGAGTGAGGAGGAGCTTTAGGGAAGAAGGGCCTGGAAGCTCTGATCTAGTCCCAAGCCCCTGGGACACTGCATGCATGGGCTGGGTGCCTACTCAGGGCTGACTTGAGAAAGCCCGAGGTTCTGCCCTCTGGTGATTGTCAGACTTGGCAAGTGGAAGTGAAGGCCAAGGCAGAGTGGTAAGAGGCATGGCTGGTGCTGAAGGTGTATCATGACACCCACACACCCAGAGCCCTCCTTCCCGTCTGCAAAGACTGGAGGGTTTTTTCCCCCCCAGAAAGAGGGCAGTTTCCAGATGTTTAAGGAAATCTCACCCAGTCAACAGTTACCACTACATTCATAGACAAGACACTTCTGTGGCTACACATGACAAGGGATACAGATTTGACAAAATCAGTTCAGAAATGTCTGAGTCAACAGAAGAACTGCAGTGAGAGGAGCAGCAGCAGTGAACCCTGGGGAGGGGAAGAACTGGTATTTGTCTTGCTACATTGCACTATTCACAGTGTCCCTGATCCAAAGACAGAGAGATGAGTGGTGGTGATACAGGAAAGGAATGTATTTCAGGGCAGCTGACACCGGAAGGCTGAGGACTGGTATGGTCTCAAGGTGTTGAGAACACTCCTGGGCTTTTATATGAAGAAAATCTAGGACAGGAGTTGGTGGGCAGGTGCAGGGGGTCAGTAAATTTCCAGTTATTGTCTTGGGGTCCATCACGCAGGGTCTTGCTGGTGTTGGGCAGTGGTTATTTCTTGAGGGGTGGTTTTCCTGCCCGCCAGGTCTTTGACTTGAGTTAACAGATAAGCCCGAAGGAGGGACATCATCAGTTAGGAAGTACAGATGAAGGTCAGAGTGGAGGTGGGTAAAGGCCTCTTTCACTCCAAGAGCAGGGGAGCTCTGAGCCTCTGCTACACACCTTGCCCTGCTCATCACTTCCAGCTGCCTGGTCCTGAGTTCTGTCCTTTTAATGATCTGGTCATCTAGTAAGTAACATGTTTCTCTGAGTTCCATGAGCCACATGAGCAAACTATTCAAACCTGAGGAGGAGGTTGTGGGGCCCTCCAATCTGTAGCCATAGCTCAGAAACACGGGTGACCTCTCTGTCCAGCCACTAGCTGACCACTAAGTTAACAGCACAGGAATTCAGTGGCCACAGACAGCAAAGAACACAGACTTGACAAAGTTCATTGAGAAAAGTCACTAAGCCAACAGTAGCAACCACGATGAGCAGCAATAATGAAGCCTGGTGCCGGGGAGGTCTGATATTCAGGATGCTTCATTATAATATTCATCATCACACCCTGCATTTGTCACTGGGGCCAAGTCCCCTGGCTGGGGGTCAGGGAGCTTCCTAAATGTTCCACCTGCCTCTCCCTGGCTCCCCCAGCCCTGCACAGCCCTGTGCAGCTTCCCAGCAGAGGGTGGTTTTAACCAAGGTTGGGAAGACAAGATGGATTTTCCTGACTCCACCTGCCACCACCCCCTTCCAGGGCTGCAAGAGAGGAAAGTTTTCTTCAACTCCTCTTAAGGTCCCTGGCTGGGTTTAGAAATTGATGAAGACAGATGAACAGGAAAAAAAGCTGGTAAAGTGTAGTGATTTTTTTGGTGGTAGCCTCACAAGAACAAGGGGCCGGCAAAGGCAATTAGAGTAGACAGTTCTATGTTTTAGGCAAAGAAGCAATTTATGTATGAAGAATTGGGAGACACATGGGTTTGAGCTAGGGCTGGTAAATGGTAAAGAAGTAACTAGGAAGATAAAGGTTAGTTTAACCAGGTTTGTTCCTATAGCCTTTGTGGCCCTAAACCCCTTGACTCTGGTGATAAGCATGTCCTCCCTGCAGTCTGGGGAGAAAGTGCCACATGGGAGTATTCTGACCTGCTTCAGGGAAGAGGGGCTGACTGCTGGGGATCAGAGGGAACTTCCTGCTTCTGCTCTATGGAAAATTCTATCAGTTTCTATATTTAACTTGCCAAGGTGCCATATTTGGGGTAGTGTGTCCTGACCCTCACTGGCCTGGTGTTGTACTCCATCTCCTCCCAGTATCCAGGGCATTGAATGCACTGCTGTGGAGACCTCCCAGCCCTGGAGCAGCCCCTTGTCCAGGGAGGCACCTGCCTCCAAGGAAGGGTTCCCTATGACTTCCCACATGGGTGCCCTATTGCTAAGGGTGGCCGCCCCTCCTTGGGGAGATTGGGTAAGAGTGTGCAGATCTTATTTTGAGAAACTGACTTCATTTCCTGCAAATGTCTACCCAGTAGTGGGATCATATAGTTCTGTTTTTAATATTTAGGGGAAACTCCATACTTCTCCAAGCATGGCTATGCCGGCCAAGGTCAATTCCAGATGATTTTACCCATAAACCAGAGATTTTTCAAGATCCTCTCCTGCAGAGAACACGAGAACACTTTCAAGGCCTTGCAAAGTATACTAATCATAGGAACAACCCAGTAACTCAGAAATTATTGAAATGAAGAACTAGTTCTCCTTCTTACATTCCTGGCTAGTGTGCTGGTCTGTGGCTCAATCCCACCTCAAACAGCTGGAAGATTGACCTCCCAGGTTGGCTGCCACTGACATGACTACTATTTCTAGAAATTCTTTGGGGTGTGACCGGGTTTCCCTACCTGTTCACAGATCAAGTTGGCAACCTCTGACAGCAGAGCCACGGGTCCTCCAGGCATGGTCTGGGAGGTGATGGGAGCTGCCCCTAGGCAAAACCATCTGAGATTCCCACTGTCCCTACCTGACCTTCACATGCTTCTCAGTTACTCCTGTGCCTCTGCTGTCTTCCTGGAACCCCGACTGGCTGTTTTTGGACAGCTCATCCAGCAGTACCCTCACTTTCTGGGAGGGGGATTTACTGGAATCCGCAATGTGTCCTGCTGCCCCACCTGGATTGCTTTTTGAGGGCACATTGTCCGGGCTGTCTGAGGACCCAAGACCATGTCTGGAGGGGTTCTAAGCAGAGCTGGTGGGACGGGAGGGCTCCAAGGGACAGAGGCAGCTTTCCAGAAAGCTATCTGGGGTCCCTGGCATTTTACCATTTTTGAATCAAAGCCCTGTGATCTTTAAATTGCCAGCAATGTTACAGCATGGGCCAGAAAATCACGTCTCTGTGCGACCACCACCACCTAAACTATTGGCCATTTCTTGCCCTTGAGCTGAGTACAAAGGATTGGGAGTAGGAGCTTGAGGGGAGGTCCTGGGCCACACTTTGTGTTTGGGGACACAGGCCATCCAGACAAGCTTGTACTGAGCCTCAGGAAGGGGCCTGTGTGGAGACCCCAGCTGTAGACACTGCCGTCCGCTGATGCCCCCTCAGTCCGCCGCAGTGTACCTGCTGCTGGGGGAGCGCCTGCCCCCTCCTCTCTACCTAAGGACTCTCTCCTGCACCAGCCTGCTCCTCCCCTGCCAGTCACTGCCAGCCTGCAGCCTGGGAGGGTGGATACCCTGACGACCTCCAGCCCTGGGGACAGATCCAGTGCGGGTGGGACGTGGTCTCCCAGCAGGCCTGAGCACCAGGCCCCCACGGTGCTCACTGGCCTCCTAGGGGCTCACTGTGCCATGTCCTCCCTCAGACTCCCTGGGCCCAACTCTTCCTCTGCTCAGGGACCACGCTTGGCCCAGGCTCCACACGCTGCAACTGGTAGCAGGTCATGTGGATCTTCTGGACTCCTGCTTCCATGCCCATGACATGGGCATAGCCTGGCCTCACAGACTCATCAGAGGAGAGCCAGTGCAGTAAGAAGCAGGCCGCTTCAAGGGAGATGTCAGGTGGCCCCAGAGGGAGAACCCAGGCCTTGCACAAAACACAGGGCTTGTGGAGCCCTGTGTGGGATGTGGGCACCAAACCCAGGGGGCATGGGGAATCCTGGTGAGGGTGGCCCTGGTGGGGGGAGGGGAGACCACAGAAGGGTCACAGAAAAGGCAGAGACAAGGAAGACGACAGGACAGAGCTTTCCAAAGAGGTCGATGGAAGAGTCAGAGGATCACAGAGACCCTTGGGAAAACTTGTAGGCCCTGGAGATGTTGGCTGAAATGCTGTCATTTGGTCAGAAAAGTTGTGTCACAAACCCCAGTCCACACTGGATGATTTACTTTTTGTTGCTTCTAGAAATCAGGGCCTATGGGCCATTAGCACTCACACTGCATGAAGTCTAGGATATATTTACTTTTCATCACTTTTTAGGACTAGATTTTTCTAGATGAAGTGCTAAGCATGGGTGTCCCCATTCTTTGTGCAACCAGCCTTTGTTTTCAGGAGATTCCTGGTGCTCATCACCACTGCTACCCCCAAGGACTGCCCCCGTCACCTCCCACAGTGGAGATGACCATGTGGTTTGGGGGGGGGGGTGCTCACTGATGAAGCCCCAGTGCTCAGTACAGAGCAGGGACCCCAGATCTTCTGCTGAGTGAAGGAGGGCATGAGGGAGGGAAGGTAAAGAGGGAGGGAGGAAAAAGAGGGAATGAAGGAAAGGAGGAAGGGAGGGGAAAGAGGGAGGGAGGGATGGGGGAGGAAGGGAGGGAGTGAGGGAGAAAGGGAAGGGAGAGGAGGAGGATGGCAGGGCAGGAGTGTTGAGAGTAAGGGAGGAGAGATGGGAGGGAGGCAAGGAGGGTGATGGAGTTCGGGAGGGAAGGGAGTGGTGGAGGGGGGGAGAGAGGGTGTAATGAATGAGACGGTGAATAAATGAGCTAGGGAAGGAGGGAGTGAAAGAGCAGAAGTCCGGTCCATACATCAGGAGCCATTATTTGGGGTGAGATCTGAGGGCGTCACAGCCTGGGCCCTGGATGTTGGCTCGGGGCACATCCATCTGTCCTCCCAGTGCTGACCTTCCTTCTCCTTGGCCCTGCTGCCACCCTGGATCCTCTCCACCTCCTCAAACAATTCCTAATGTTCCCAAGAGCAGGGTGGTAAGAGGGGGGTCTCAGGAGGGGCTTCCTGGATCCTGTGCCCGGATGACACTGGGACAGTAGCTACAGGACATTCTGTCATGAGTCCTGGGACCATGGATCCCATCCATCTTGAGCATTAGCATTGTTCCATTCCCTGCTCTCTCCACCGCTGCTGTGCTGAACACTGCTGACAATACATCTGTGAAAAATTGTGCTGGAGTTTCTGGGGCTGAGTCTGAGGCCGAGCACTGCTAGATGATGGGTGCACCTGTGGCCTGGGATGAGTGCTGCTCACTGTTCTCCTGGATAGGGGTGCCTGTCACCCTTCTCTCCAGGGGACCTTCATTGGACCTCTGGTTCTTCACATTCTCCCCCAGGCTGCCGGTCCCCAGACCAGACACCTGCCACTCTGAGGGTGACCAGCACTGCCTCCATAGGGTTTCCTTTGTCAACGCCCTTCCCCAGGAGCTCCTGCATCTCTGACACATACTCCCCATGTGCCTGTCCCCCCCACCTGGACTTGCATCCATTTGGTCTCTGTCCCTGTGGAACCCTGTGACTTGGAGCCTGGTTTGGAGCAGAGTCAAGTGAAACTTTTCTCTGGCCTTGGGTTGTGAGCAATGTGTTTGCCCTCTGTAGAGTATCTTCCAGCTTTCTGCATTTCTCTGGTTTCTGTGTGGGCCACATGAGGAACCAGCCGTGTCCTGCCTGGGGTCAGGCTGTGGTGTCCCAGCAGGAACAGGGGTCTTGACGCCGAAATTGTGCCCATAATTCCTAAAGGGGCCTCTATGATTACATCTCATCTGTAATCCATCAGGGGTTTCAGTATCAAATAAGGGAAATTCTATGTCACTAAACACAGAAAAAAATGAGTCCCCTTTGAAAATAGGTGGGCAGACACAAAGGCACATATTGTGTGATTCTGCCTACAGAAACATCCAGAACAGGTAAAGGAACAGAAGGAGAAAGCAGCTTAGGGGTTTCGAGAGGCCAGGCTGGAGGAGAAATGGGCAGGGAGCACTTTGGGTTCAGGGTCTCCTTTGGGGAAGGAGATATCCTGCAGCGATGTTCTGTGGTGTGGTGGCACAGTGTTGGGAATGTACTTAATGCTCGTGATGTGTTTAAGTGCAAACAAGTAGTTTTACTTAAAACAAACAATAAACAGTATGCAAAACGTGGAAAGATAATATAACAGTTAGTATGTACCATAGAGAAAGAATATACAGGTAGAGGATGAAACATTCCCGTGGACCGTAAGGGTCGGGCGATAGAATAAGGGATAACTGTACGAGGAGCAGGGCTGTGGGCTCTGGATGTGGCTCTGGGAGCCCTGCAGGAGCAGGAGCAGGGGCAGGAGTTGAGACGGGGCAGGGACAGGAGCAGGGACAGATACAAGAGCAGAAGCACAGGCTGGGGCAGGGGAAGGGGGAGCGGGTGTGGCAGGGTCAGGAACAGGTGCAGGGGTGGGAGCAGGGGCTGGGGCAGGAGAGGGGGCAGGGACAGGAGCAGGGGCTGGGGCAGGAGCAGGTGCTAGCTCTTCTGGGACAACGTCAGGCTCTCTGTGGTCAGGTGCCTCGTCACCTGCTGGCTCCTGGTCTCCTGCTGAAATCTCTCCAGGCACCACCACCCCCCTCCCCCCCGGAGCTGCGGATGAAGTTGGGGCCAGCACTAGCTCTTCAGAGCTAGACCCAGGTATCCAGGCCCCCACATTCCAGAGACATCCCCCTGCCCAGCTCATTTCGTTGGAGATCCTGGAACTAAGAACATGTTTACATGTCTTTGCAGAGATAGTGCTCAGCCCAGGGCCTCTCAGAGAAGCTACAGCCAGGAAGTAACCCTCACCAGGACATCTCCCCAACTGCAGTCCACCCGCTCGGTGCTCTGAGCCCATTCCTTGCTCCTGGCCTCACACCAGCTTCTGGGATCTCCTGCCTGTGGGACCTAGCACTGTCCCATCCCTAGGCACCCACACACACCTAGCCCAGGCCTTCTCACCCTTGGGCTCGGCCTCCGTGGGCTCCAGGTCCTGGACCACAGTCCGATGTGGTACCAGCAGGGACTGGCCTGGGCAGTGTCAGAGGCCTTCAGTCAGTCACCAGTCCCTGCTCCTGGAGAGCCCCCTGTGGTCGCTCCCTGTGTGAGGGAGATGGAGCAGGTGTCTGCCAGCCTCCTCCCTGTTTCATCCTCCCTGGGTTCTGCAAAGACAGTGACCAGTAGCCGGTCCGGATACATCAGAGCCTTGCATGGCCATCCTCACTGTCCTCGTGCCCAGTCCCCCTGCTGCTCCCAGATCAGACACAGACCTGTGTGTGCACAGCCCCACACCTGGGACAGGGACCCCTACCTACAGGACACAAGATAAACCCCTGGGAGAAGCTCACAGCCTCCCACACCCTGTCGCACCCAGCCAGCCTTGACCTATGGTGTGTACATGACCTGCCCACTGGGCATCTGAGCCCCTGTCAACCTGCTCTTGAATGTAATAGGTGCACCCCACATGAGCCTTCTTTACAAACACACACACACACGCACACACGCACATACACATGGGGAGGAGACCTGGGGCTGCACAGGTTGGATCAGAGCATATGGGCCTGGGGGCTGGCTCTGGACCTCATGGTGTCACCTTTTTGTACTTCCGGCCAAATGGCCAGAGATGTTGGGGAGCCCTGATATGACATCCCCAGCAAGGTAAATTGTTTGCAGGGTGTGCTTTCCTCTTTCTGCAGCCTCTGGACTTTGGGATGCAACACGTAAACATGTTCTTCTTTTGAGGATCTCCAACAAAATGAGCTGGGCAGGGGGCTGTCTCTGGAATGTGGGTGCCTGGTTACCTGGGTTCCAAATTCTGTTGGGCTCTGTTAGGGAAGTGAGATCACCACTTCCTGGGGACCCCTTATCTGACTTCCGCCTCACACCAGAGCCCTCTGAGGACCCCCCTCCCCCAGCTGCTCAATGCTCACCCTCTATGCCATGCCCCGTCCATACAGTGACACCCACAGAGCCTACCCACAGCCTCCGTGAGGCCTGGGTGCAGATGGTGTTCCCGCTGTGAGGACACAGAGCTGGGTTCAGACCAGGCCCCTGCTTATGCTCAGGACTGTGACCCTGGACAGACCATGTGCCTCTCAAGGCCTTCCCAGGCTCCCCATCTGCACAGTGGGGTCTTCTGGCTTCTACTTCTAGGGATGCCATCAGGGGTAGGACCTCTACATACGTTCCTGCTATCACAGGAGGCTGGGACATGCACGTGGCAATACAAGAATGAGTGGGGGGCTGGGCGGGCATAGAACACAGCTCAGAAGGGCCTGGGTCTGCTCTCAGGTCTAGGCAAAACCACCCTCCTCTTGTCTGTCTCCAAGCCCTCATGGGAAGGTCGCAGTGAACTGATTCTGACCTCGTCCTGTCATGACACAGACTTCCACGGGCTCCCATTAGGTTTAGGCCCAGTCCCAGGGCCTCGTCTGTACCCATGTGGTGGGCAATCCCCACAGTGGTTTCTGGCATTCCCAAATCCTGATCACACATCCCAGTGGAATTCTCTCCCCTCCAGGGTGGATGGCCTGTGTGACTGTGCTCTAAGGAATAGAATGGAGTAAAATGAAGGGATGTTGTTTCCAGCCTGACTGAAGAAAGTCTGTGACTTCTCCTGGTTCCCGCTCATGTGTTCATTCTTTGTCTCTGTCTTCTTTCTGTGTGTCTCTGTGTCTGTCCCAGGAGCAGGACCTGGGGGCGCTGGGGATGATGTGAGAAACCTCAGAAGCCTACCTTCTCCCCACTTCCCTCTCCTGTCCTGGTGCTTTGTTCCTTCCTAAGGCCTCCTCACCCTGACCAGAGCACTGACTATGGAACCTCTTCCAAATGGGGACACTGAGGCTGCAACAAGAAGAGTCCTGACCTTGGTCCCCAGACCAGTGGTCCGGTGCTCTGCCACATTCTGCAAACCCAGGTCCTCAGCCCCCCAAGCCCCTAGGCTGTCCTCTGCTCAGAAGGACCTCGAGGGAGTACAAAGCTTTTTCCCAGGGCTGGGAGCACAGTAGGTCAGGGATGAAGATCCAAGACCAACAGACATTTCTGCAAGTCTTTGGGACCCCAGGGACACCCCCTCTCTACAGCCCAATTGACAGAAGAGTAAGCTGAGGTGTTTTGTGCTTTAGCCCCATCTGGATTTGGGGGGGTATCTCTTCCTACTTCCAGTAGCCCAGGATGGTGATGGACACCAGACCCCAGACCCTGTCCTCTCCCAGTGTCCTGGCAACCCCCCTGGGCCCCTTGGGGACCCCCGACCATCAGCCTGGCCTGTCTCCCGACTCCATGCTACGGATCTGGGTGGCAGGCAGAGTCCTCCGGTATGGTTCGGGGGTTCCCAATCTGGTGGGCTTAGGGGCCACACCTCTGAAGACAGAAGCCTGAAAACCCAACCTAGGGTTAGGGTTAGGGCCTAGGGGCATGGCAGAACCATTCTGCTGGCGCTGAGATGGGCGCCCCAGGGGGCTTAGTTGAGGGCATGGGTTAAGCGACGCATCAGCCTCTGGGTTTGTGGCCCAGGGGGCCTTCGAAGCTTGGGGTGCCCTCAGAGGGGCATGCAGGTTTCTCCAGCTCTGAGGGTTCTGGCAGCTCCAAACGGCACGGTTTCCTCCTGGGTGGCAGGCAGAGTCCTGTGGTGTGGCTCAGGGTTCCCCAATCAGGAAGGCTTGGGGGACAGGACCCTGGGGACAGAAGACTGAAAACCCAACTTAGGGTTAGGGTTGGGGCTCAGGGTCATGGCAGGCCCAGGCCCTCTCTGCCTGTTCTGAGGCAGGCTCTCTGGGGAAGAGATTTGAGGGCGAGGGTCAGGCACCGCCTCAGACTCTGGGTTTGTGTTGGCAGGACTGTTGATGCTGGGGGTGGCCTCGGGGGGCATGCAATTTCCCCGGCTCTGAGGGTTCTTTCCAGCTCCAAATGGCGGTTTCCTCCAGGGTGGCAGGCGGAGTCCTGCAGTGTGGCTCAGGGGTTCCCAGTCTGGAAGCCTTTGGGGCCAGGGCTCTGGGGACAGGAGCTAGAAACCCAAGCTAGGGTTAGGGTTAGGGCTTAGGGGAATTGCAGGCCAATTTGTTGACACTGAGACAGGTGCCCTGGGCAGTTTTCTGAGAGGGAGTGTTAGGCATCTCCTTAGAATCTGATTTTGTGGCCAGAGGGTACGCAATAGGTGGGGATGGCCTCAGGGGGGTATGCAGGTCCCCCCCACCCTGAGGTTTCTGGCAGCCCCAAAAGGCACAGTTTCCTCCTGGGTGGCAGGCAGAGTCCTGCGTTAAGCTCAGGGGTCCCCAATCTGGAAGGCTTGGGGGACAGGCCTCTGAGGACAAAAGCCTGAAAATCCATCCTAGGGTTAGGGTTGGGGCCTAGGGGCATGGCAGGCCTGCTCTGCCTGTGCTGTGCTGTGCTCACCAGGGGGCTGAGTTGAGGGCTAGGGTTCATGGTTGCTTCAGACTGTTTACTTTGTACTGAGAGGTGCCGTCGATTCCGGGCATGACCACAGGGGCGCATGCTGGTTTCTCCCACTCTGAGAGTTCCCTGCAACTCTGAAGGGCATGGTTTCCCTCCTGGGTGGCAGGCAGAGTCCTGCGGTGTGGCTCAGGGGTCCCCAATCTGGAAGGCTTGGGGGACAGGCCCCTGGGGACAGAAGCCTGCAAACCCAACCTAGGATTAGAGTTGGGGCTTAGGGGCGTGGCAGGCCCACTTTACCCATGTTGAGGCGGGTTCCCTGGGGGACAGAGTTGAGGGTGAGGGTCAGGTGTCGCCTCAGACTCTGGGTTTATGCCCAGCCGGGCAGTCGATGCTGGGGGTAGCATCAGAGGGCATGCATGTTTCTCTTGCTCTGAGCATTCTGCTTAGCTCCAAATGCATGGTTTTCTCCTGGGTGGTAGTTGGAGTCCTGGGGTATGGCTCAGGTGTCACCAATATAGAGGGCTTGGGTCCAGGCCTCTGGGGACAAAAGCCTAGAAACCCAACCTAGGGTTAGGGTTAGGGCCTAGGAACATGGCAGGCCCAGTCTTCTGGCGCTGAGACGTGTGCCCCAGAGGGCTGAGTTGAGGGTGAGGGTCACGCAGAACCTCGGACTCTGGATTGTACCCAGCCAGGCCATTCATGCTGAGGGTAGCCTCAGGGGCATGCATGTATCTCCCGCTGTCAGGGTTCTACGCAGCTCCAAATGATGCAGTTTCCACCTGGGTGGCAGGCAGAGTCCTGGGGTGTGTCTCAGAGGTCCCCAATCAGGAGGGCTAGGGGGCCAGGCTTCTGGGGACAGAAGCCTGCAATCCCTGAGGCTACCCCAACCTTCGGCAGCCCCCCTGGTCACACACCTGTAGCCCATGAAGCCTGTCCTCAACTCCACCCCCCGGGGATCCCACCTAAGCGCCGGCAGATTGGACCTGCCATGCCCCTAGCCCCTAACCCTAATTCTAAGTTGGGTTTTCAGGCTTCTGTCCCAAGAGGCCTGGCTCCCAAGCCCTCCAGTTGGGGACCTCTGAGCCACAAACTAGGACTCCTCCTGACACCTGGGAGGATACTGTGCCATTTTGAGCTGCACAAAACCCTCAGAGTGGGAGAAACCACTATGCCCCCTGAGGCCACCCTACCTTTGGCGCCCCACTGGGCCACCAACATGGAGCCTGAGCCCCTCC
Source organism: Martes martes (assembly GCF_963455335.1). Classification (NCBI taxonomy): domain Eukaryota; kingdom Metazoa; phylum Chordata; class Mammalia; order Carnivora; family Mustelidae; genus Martes; species Martes martes. Next base: position 49,320,653 of record NC_137894.1, on the reverse strand, counting down.
CTCAACTCTGGCCCTGGAAGCTCCCCTCAGCTGTGGCCCTCAGGGGAGTCAAGTGGGACCGACCCAAGTTCCCAGATGGTCCAACATGCACGGAGCGAGAAAGCGCTGTAAACAGCAGGTGCTAGCGAGGCCCGAATCACCGTACAATGCCAGCCAATTCTCACGCGCTTTCTACCTAAATCAATATTGATTTGGGCAGAATGCTCATGAGATTTGGCCGGAAACCCCTGGCGAACTCTCTTCCAGCTGTGTGGGCCTTCAGGGAAGCTGCCTGGGCCTGGCCGGAGGTCCTGAGTGGTCGAAGCCCAAACCCTGTGAGAAAGTGCTCTAAAAGCCAGGTGCACAGGTGGCCAAACTCTCCCTCTACTCAGCCCCCTAGTGTTTCATTTTCAGCGCAGGCAGATAGGGCCTGCCATGACCCTAGGCCCTATCCTGAATCCTAGGTTGGGTTTTCAGGCTTCTGTCCCCAGGGGCCCGTCCCCCAAGCCCTCCAGATTTGGGACCCTGGAGTCATACCCCAGAAGTCTGCTTGCCACCCAGATGGAAACTGTGCCATTTGGAGCTGTGCAGAACCCTTCAGAGCCAGAGAAACCTGCATGCCCCCCTGAGAAGAGCCCCACCTTCTGCAGCCCCCTGGCTATAAACCCACAGCCTGACATGCCACCTGACCTCGCCCTCAACTCAGCACCCCAGGGAACCTACCTCACACTGGCAGAACGGGCCTGCCATGCCTTTAGCTCAGCTCACCTCAAGGACCCCTGTCAGCTCTAGGCAGACCTGGAACTCCCATCTGCCACAAAGCTCTGGGATCCCCCTCCTTCTTCCAAAATTACACTGGCCCAAGTCTTTCATGAAAAAGGGAAAAGGCTACCTCCTGAATGCTTAAGAGCTCCTTTCCTCTTCTATCATATTTCTCTCCACTCGGAGTGGGAGAAACCTGCATACCCACCTCAGGCCACCCTCAGCTTTGGTGCCCCCATCTGCCCAAAAAAGCCAGAGCCTGAGGCTCAGGCTCACACCCTTACTCAGCTTTGCCCCTGGGGAGCTTGCCTGCATGGGGTGGGGGGGGGGGCTTTAGCAGCCCCGTGGGTCGAGCTCATGGCTCCTGAGGCCACAACAAGCACCTGGCAAGAAAGCGCTCTCAGCACCCGCCAGCGCGCGGCTGAACCGCTGCAGCCCAATGCCCGAAATTCTCACGAGCTTTCTGCCCAAATCGATGTCCCAATTCATAGAACCACAGATGTCAAAGCCTGCAGAAGCCTGAGATACCACCTTACACCAGTTAGAATGGCCAAAATTAGCAAGATAGGAAACAATGTGTGTTGGAGAGGATGTGGAGAAAGGGGAACCCTCTTACACTGTTGGTGGGAATGCAAGTTGGTGCAGCCACTTTGGAGAACAGTGTGGAGATTCCTCAAGAAATTAAAAATAGAATTTCCCTATGACCCTGCAATTGCACTACTGGGTATTTACCCCAAAGATACAAATGTAGTGAAAAGAAGGACCATCTGTACCCCAATGTTTATAGCAACAATGGCCACGGTCGCCAAACTGTGGAAAGAACCAAGATGCCCTTCAACGGATGAATGGATAAGGAGGATGTGGTCCATATACACTATGGAGTATTATGCCTCCATCAGAAAGGACGAATACCCAACTTTTGTAGCAACATGGACGGGACCGGAAGAGATTATGCTGAGTGAAATAAGTCAAGCAGAGAGAGTCAAGTATCATATGGTCTCACTTATTTGTGGAGCATAACAAATAACATGGAGGACAAGGGGAGATGGAGAGGAGAAGGGAGTTGAGGGAAATTGGAAGGGGAGGTGAACCATGAGAGACTATGGACTCTGAAAAACAACTTGAGGGTTTTGAAGGGGTGGGGGGTGGGAGGTCGGGGGAACCAGGTGGTGGGTATTAGGGCACAAATTGCATGGAGCGCTGGGTGTGGTGAAAAAACAATACCGTTACGTTGAAAAGAAATAAAAAATTAAAAAAAATAAACCACTTAATTGACTTCTACTCTTCCACGTGTAACAAATTTGACACTCAGGAGGGAGAAACTGTTTGTGCTATTCACACAGTGAACTAGGGTCACAGCTGAGCCTGAAACACAGATCTCTTTGCTCCTGGGCCATGACCCCATGTTTCCTCTTTATGTCACCTTCTCCAGCCTGTGCAGGCTGGACCTGTACCCCGCCTTCCCTTCTGGGTCCCCACTCCATCTGGTTCTTCTCTGGATTGTATATTATCACTTCATTGGCCCTGGTGGGTGCTGATCCAAACTGAAACAGTAAACCCCTTGAGGGAAGGACGCCAACCGCCCCTCATGGCGAAGTCCTGCTGGGCCAAGCCCCACTCCAGGCACATGGTAGGGGCTGAACCAGCCCTGCTAACTTACCAGCCGGAGGCCTTGATGCCTGGTTGACTAAATGGAGCTCCCTTTTCCAGCTAATGCACCCTCTCAGGGTGAGTGTTTCTGGAAGGCGAGGTGTTCTTTACTAGCCCAGCTATTTCCCGGGCCATTAGCAGGAGCCACAACCAGAGGCAGGAAGGCTACGTTGCTTTTTTTTTTCTCCGTTTCCTTTTGTTTTCAATTTTCTGCCTGTGGAAGATTTCTTCCCCCTCCCTTCTTGAACAGCCCAAGTTGCTAAATTGCCCATAGCCAGCAACTCCTACAAGTTTAGTCCTTAAGTGTTACATTTCTGGAAGAGATACTCCACACAAGGCACTCCTCTGCAGGAGGGGGCCAGACAGGCATGCTAAAATTACATTTCCATTTCAGTTCCTATGTTTTTAAGCTGTTATTTTAGCGTTTCTGACTAGTTCACAGTTGACACCCACTGATGGAAAATTAAATGAAACTTGGCCAAGAACAAGCCTTGCCTCTCCTCCCCAGGCTGAGAACTAGCTCCTTTTTAAAACAAGGCGCAGCTGTGGAGGGCAGAGAGCCACCCCGATTTGGAAATTTGAGATCTGCTCCACAGCCCTGGCTCTGTGCTCCCCCAGCCCTTGGACCCGGGTTGAATCACTGGGCCTTCTGACCCTCATTTGTCTCCTCTGGAAATGGATGCAGTCTCATCTGTAAATCCTACCTATAGAAGCCAGAGTTATGGTGAGGTTCTAGATTATGTAAAAATACAGGGCCATCCATGGACAACTTGAAAACTGTACCATGAAAACTCTTGACGCATAGTAGGTGCTAAGTAAATCTTAGTTATTTTTTGGCCTTAGTCCTTTTCTCTTAGCCATCCGATATCCTTTGTGTCAGTTTATTGTGGTTAACTATGCGATTTAATATGAGAACTACAGGATACCTCTCTTTTCTGGGTAACAGATCAGGCCACGCCCCCAAAGAGAGGTACACCAAGGCCATGGGGTCAATCTCAGTTCAGCCCTTCCAGCAGCACCCTATTGTCCTGGGGATCTGGCCCAAACTCCAGGACACCACGTGTGGTGTGAAACAGCTCCCACCTTCCTCTTCCCCTCTGGCTATATCCCCACCTGGAACCTTTGGTGATGTACTTCCATTTGCCTGATAGAGGCTTTCCCTGGCTAGGTCCTCTTCAAACTGCTAGACAGAGTTTTCTAGATCCTGCCTCTGGCCTCCCACCATGCCCTATGCCTTCCCCTTCAGGTCACCGTTAATGGTCTTGTTCCCCTAGACTGTGAGCCAGGAGGCATGGACTGTATCCTGTTCATCTTTTATCCACAATGCTTAGCAAAGAGCAGGAGCTCCAAAAATATCTCCTCAAAGACTAAGAGGATTAATTAACACATATAAAATAAATAAGAGGAAGATTCCATACTTAAAGATAAATTCTCCCTCCAGGGGATATATAAATTCAATGCAATTGCAAACCCATATTCTACTAGGGTCTTTATGAAACCTGAAATGCTAATTCTAAAATTTGTCTAAAGAGTAAATTCATGAGAATAAACAAGATAAGCTTGAGAGCCTGCTCTGAAAAATATCAAGATCTGTCAAGAAGCTGTATCAATTAGAACAGTTCATGGTGGTAGAATAGGCCATCAGATGGAAGGGTCAGACTAAAGAGCTCAGGTATCGGGAATCAGCCAGGATGGGCTATGCTGTGATAGACAGCCCCCAAATCTCAGGGACTTAACACAGGAAAAGCTGATTTCTGCCTCAGGGCACGCACCCATTGCCCGATGGTGGGGAGGCTCTGTTCATTGAAATCATATGGGAACCAGATGACAGAACAGCCACCACCTCAAATATTGCTATAGAAGGTCTGGCCTTAGACTGAGAAGTCTTGCGTTAGCTCTTACAGGCTTGGTCCTGAAGTGATCCAATCCTTTCTGCTCACAGCTTAGGCTAGAACTAGTCCCACGGCCCCACCCAACCCCAAGCAGTACAGAGGGAGTGAAACCCTGCCATCTAGGAAGTGAAGGGAACCAAAAGGGCACCGTGGTGAAGGACACGAGGACTACACACTACTTTCACCAGTTAGTTCACGCCCCTACCCCCTGAAAAAGTCTTTTTTAAAAATTTATTTATTTTTTAAAATTTATTTGTCAGAGAGAGAGATCACAAGTAGGCAGAGAAGCAGGCAGAGAGAGAGGGGGAAGCAGGCTCCCTGCTGAGCAGAGATTCCCCATGCAGGGCTTGATCCCAGGACCCTGAGATCATGACTTGAGCCGAAGGCAGAGGCTTAACCCACTGAGCCACCCAGGTGCCCCAAAAGTCTTTTTAATTATTAAAAAAGAAGAAAATATAGAGAAATTTTTTTTATAATCTTAAGGAAGATGCCTTCCTCTTTAAGGTGTGAAACTCAGAAGCTATAAGAGCAAAGAATGACAGATTTAATCGCGTGAAAAAATATAAAAATTTTGCAAGGCAAAATAATCTATAAATGAAGATAAAGGATAAGTGACAGACCAGAGGAAATATTTGTGCCATCATACATAACTGACAAAGGGTTAATATCCACAGTATACAAAGAGCTCTTAGAAATCAATAAGATGAATTAATATGTAGAATACATGTCACATGATCATCTTGTTTAGCGGGTTGGGAGAAATAGACATGCTCATATATTTATTGTTAATAGTATGAACTGACTTTTCTTTTTTTGAGAATATTTTGAAAATACTTATCAACATGTTAAATGTACATACATTCCATGCAGCAATTCTTCTAGCCCTCCTATAAAATATCTGTATTTGCACAATGTTATCTCATACAAAATGTCCTTTATAGGGGCGCCTGGGTGGCTCAGTGGGTTAAAGCCTCTGCCTTCAGCTCATGATCCCGGGGTCATGGGATCGAGCCCCGCATTGGGCTCTCTGCTTGGCGGGGAGTCTGCTTCCCCCTCTCTCTCTTTGCCTGCCTCTCTGCCTACTGGTGATCTCTGTCTGTCAAATAAATAAATAAAATCTATTTTTTAAAAAAAGTGTTTTTTTTAAAAAAAGTGTTTTTTAAAAATTTTTATTTATTTTTATTTTTTTAATAAATATATAATGTATTTTTATCCCCAGGGGTACAGGTCTGTGAATCACCAGGTTTACACATTTCACAGCACTCGTCATAGCACATACCCTCCCCAATGTCCATTTCCCCACCACCCTCTCCCATCCCCCCTCCCCCCAGCAACCCTCAGTCTGTTTTTTGAGATTGAGTCTTTTATGGTTTGTCTCCCTCCCAATCCCCTCTTTTCATTTTTTCTTTTCCTACCTCCCCCCAACCCCCCCACATTGCATCTCCAATTCCTCATATCAAAGAGTTCATATGATAGTTGTCTCTCTCCCATTGACTTATTTCGCTAAGCATGATACCCTCTAGTTCCATCCATGTCGTTGCAAATGGCAAGATTTCATTTCTTTTGATGGCTGCATAGTATTCCATCGTGTATATATACCACCTCTTCTTTATCCATTCATCTGTTGATGGACATCTAGGCTCTTTCCACAGTTTGGCTATTGTGGACATTGCTGCTATAAACTTTCGGGTTCACGTGCCCCTTCAGAGCACCACGTTTGTTTCTTTAGGATATATACCCAGTAGTGCAATTGCTGGGTCATAGGGTAGCTCTATTTTCAGTTTTTTGAGGAACCTCCACACTGTTTTCCAGAGTGGTTGCATCAGCTTGCATTCCCACCAGCAGTGTAGGAGGGTTCCCCTCTCTCCACATCCTCGCCAGCATCTGTCATTTCCTGACTTGTTAATTTTAGCCATTCTGACTGGTGTGAGGTGGTATCTCATTGTGGTTTTGATTTGTATTTCCCTGATGCCAAGTGATGTGGAGCATTTTTTCATGTGTCTGTTGGCCATCTGGATGTCTTCTTTGCAGAAATGTCTGTTCATGTCCTCTGCCCATTTCTTGACTGGATTATTTGTTCTTTGGGTATTGAGTTTGATAAGCTCTTTATAGATTTTGGATACTAGCCCTTTATCTGATATGTCATTTGCAAATATCTTCTCCCATTCTGTCAGTTGTCTTTTGGTTTTGTTAACTGTTTCCTTTGCTGTGCAAAAGCTTTTGATCTTGATGAAATCCCAATAGTTCATTTTTGCCCTTGCTTCTGTTGCCTTTGGCGATGTTCCTAGGAAGAAGTTGCTGCGGTTGAGGTCAAAGAGGTTGCTGCCTGCATTCTCCTCAAGGATTTTGATAGATTCCTTTCTCACATTGAGGTCCTTCATCCATTTTGAGTCTATTTTCTTGTGTGGTGTAAGGAAATAGTCCAATTTCATTTTTCTGCATGTGGCTGTCCAATTTTCCCAGCACCATTTGTTGAAGAGGCTGTCTTTTTTCCATTGGATATTCCTTCCTGCTTTGTCGAAGATTAGTTGACCATAGAGTTGAGGGTCTATTTCTGGGCTCTCTATTCTGTTCCATTGATCTAGATGTCTGTTTTTGTGCCAGTACCATACTGTCTTGATGATGACAGCTTTGTCATAGAGCTTGAAGTCTGGAATTGTGATGCCACCGACTTTGGCTTTCTTTTTCAATATTCCTTTGGCTATTCGAGGTCTTTTCTGGTTCCATATAAATTTTAGGATAATTTGTTCTATTTCTTTGAAAAAAATGGATGGGATTTTGATAGGGATTGCATTAAATGTGTAGATTGCTTTAGGCAGAATAGACATTTTCACAATATTTGTTCTTCCAATCCATGAGCATGGAACATTTTTCCATTTCTTTGTGTCTTCCTCAATTTCTTTTATGAGTACTTTATAGTTTTCTGAGTATAGATTCTTTGCCTCTTTGGTTAGGATTATTCCTAGGTATCTTATGGTTTTGGGTGCGATTGTAAATGGGACTGACTCCTCAATTTCTCTTTCTTCTGTCTTGTTGTTAGTGTAAAGAAATGCGACTGATTTCTGTGCATTGACTTTATATCCTGACACTTTACTGAATTCCTGTATAAGTTCTAGCAGTTTTGGAGTGGAGCCTTTTGGGTTTTCCACATATATTATCATATCATCTGCAAAGAGTGATAGTTTGACTTCTTTGCCAATTTGGATGCCTTTAATTTCTTGTTGTTGTCTGATTGCTGAGGCTAGGACTTCTAGTACTAGGTTGAACAGCAGTGGTGATAACAGACATCCCTGCCGTGTTCCTGACCTTAGCGGAAAAGCTTTCAGTTTTTCTCCATTGAGAATGATATTTGCGGTGGGTTTTTCATAGATGGCTTTGATAATATTGAGGTGTGTGCCTTCTATCCCTACACTTTGAAGGGTTTTAATCAGGAAGGGATGCTGCACTTTGTCAAATGCTTTTTCAGCCTCTATTGAGAGTATCATATGGTTCTTACTCTTTCTTTTATTAATGTATTGTATCACATTGATGGATTTGTGGATGTTGAACCAACCTTGCAGCCCTGGAATAAATCCCACTTGGTCGTGGTGAATAATCCTTTTAATGTACTGTTGGATCCTATTGGCCAGTATTTTGGTGAGAATTTTCGCATCTGTGTTCATCAAGGATATTGGTCTGTAATTCTCTTTTTTGGTGGGATCCTTGTCTGGTTTTGGGATCAAGGTGATGCTGGCCTCATAGAATGAGTTTGGAAGTTTTCCTTCCATTTCTATTTTTTGGAACAGTTTCAGGAGAATAGGAATTAATTCTTCTTTAAATGTTTGGTAAAATTCCCCTGGGAAGCCGTCTGGTCCTGGACTTTTGTTTGTTTGGAGATTTTTGATGACTGTTTCAATCTCCTTACTGGTTCTGGGTCTGTTCAGGTTATCTATTTTTTCCTGGTTCAGTTGTGGTAGTTTATATGTCTCTAGAAATGTATCCATTTCTTCCAGATTGTCAAATTTGTTGGCATAGAGTTGCTCATAGTATGTTCTTATAATTGTTTGTATTTCTTTGGTGTTGGTTGTGATCTCTCCTCTTTCATTCATGATTTTATTTATTTGCGTCCTTTCTCTTTTCTTTTTGATAAGTCTGGCCAGGGGTTTGTCAATCTTATTAATTCTTTCAAAGAACCAGCTCCCAGTTTTGTTGATTTGTTCTATTGTTTTTTTAGTTTCTATTTCATTGATTTCTGCTCTGATCTTTATGATTTCTCTTCTCCTGCTGGGTTTAGGCTTTATATGTTGTTCTCTCTCCAGCTCCTTTAGGTGTAGGGTTAGGTTGTGTATTTGAGACCTTTCTTGTTTCTTGAGAAAGGCTTGCACCGCTATATATTTTCCTCTCAGGACTGCCTTGGTTGTGTCCCACAGATTTTGAACGGTTGTGTTTTCATTATCATTTGTTTCCATGAATTTTTTCAATTCTTCTTTAATTTCCTGGTTGACCCATTCACTTTTTAGAAGGATGCTGTTTAGTCTCCATGTATTTGCATTCTTTCCAAATGCCCTCTTGTGATTGAGTTCTAGCTTCAGAGCATTGTGGTCTGAAAATATGCAGGGAATGATCTCAATCTTTTGGTACCGATTGAGACCTGATTTATGACCCAGGATGTGGTCTATTCTGGAGAATGTTCCATGTGCACTAGGGAAGAATGTATATTCTGTTGCTTTGGGATGGAATGTTCTGAATATATCTGTGATGTCCATCTGGTCCAGTGTGTCATTTAAGGCCTGTATTTCCTTGTTGATCTTTTGCTTAGATGATCTGTCCATCTCAGTGAGGGGAGTGTTAAAGTCCCCTGCTATTATTGTATTACTGTCTATGTATTTCTTTGATTTTGTTATTAATTGGTTTATATAGTTGGCTGCTCCCACGTTAGGGGCATAGATATTTAAGATTGTTAGGTCTTCTTGTTGGACAGACCCTTTGAGTATGATATAGTGTCCTTCATCATCTCTTATTATAGTCTTTGGCTTAAAATCGAATTGATCTGATATAAGGATTGCCACCCCAGCTTTCTTCTGATGTCCATTAGCATGGTACATTGTGTTCCATCCCCTCACTTTAAATCTGGAGGTGTCTTCCGGTCTAAAATGAGTTTCTTGTAGGCAGCATATTGATGGGTTTTGTTTTTTTATCCATTCTGATACCCTGTGTCTTTTGATTGGGGCATTTAGCCCATTTGCATTCAGGGTAACTATTGAGAGATATGAATTTAGTGCCATTGTATTGCCTGTAAGGTGACTGTTACTGTATATTGTCTCTGTTTCTTTCTGATCTACTCCTTTTAGGTTCTCTCTTTGCTTAAAGGACCCCTTTCAATATTTCCTGTAGAGCTGGTTTGGTGTTTGCAAATTCTTTCAGCTTTTGTTTGTCCTGGAAGCTCTTTATCGCTCCTTCTATTTTCAATGATAGCCTAGCCGGATATAGTATTCTTGGCTGCATGTTTTTCTCGTTTAGTCCTCTGAACATATCATGCCAGTTCTTTCTGGCCTGCCAGGTCTCTGTGGATAGGTCCGCTGCCAGTCTAATGTTTTTACCCTTGTATGTTACAGACTTCTTTTCCCAGGCTGCTTTCAGGATTTTCTCTTTGTCACTAAGACTTGTAAATTTTACTATCAGGTGACGATGTGTACCTATTTTTATTGATTTTGAGGGGCATTCTTAGCATCTCCTGGATTTTGATGTTTGTTCCCTTTACCATATTAGGGAAATTCTCTCCAATAATTGTCTCCAATATACCTTCTGCTCCCCTCTCTCTTTCTTCTTCTTCTGGAATCCCGATTATTCTAATGTTGTGTCGTCTTATGGTGTCGCTTATCTCTCAAATTCTCTCCTCGTGGTCCAGTATTTGTTTGTCTCTCTTTTGCTCAGCTTCTTTATTCTCTGTCATTTGGTCTTCTATGTCACTAATTCTTTCTTCTGCCTCATTTATCCTAGCAGTGAGAGCTTCCATTGTTGATTGCACCTCATTAATAGCTTTTTTGATTTCAACTTGGTTAGATTTTAGTTCTTTTATTTCTCCAGAAAGGGCTTTTATCTCTCTGGAGAGGGTTTCTCTAATATCTTCTATGCCTTTTTCGAGCCCGGCTAGAACCTTGAGAATTGTCATTCTGGACTCTAGATCTGTCATGTTACCAATGTCCGTATTGATTAGGTCTCCAGCCTTCAGTACTGCCTCTTGTTCTTTTTTTTGAGGTGAGTTTTTCTGCCTTGTCATTTTGTCCAGATAGGATTTGCTTTCTCCTGCTGTGGAATTCCGCTGTTCTTGGTGAGTGAAGTTGGTTTTGGCTGGGTTTCTTGTTGATCTTCTGGGGGAGGGGCCTGTTGTGGTGATTCTCAAGTGTCTTTGCCGCAGGCGGAATTGCACCGCCCTTGCCAGGGGCCGGGCTAAGTAATCCGCTTGGTTTCGCTTTTGGGAGCTTTTGTTCCCTGAGCGCTTTCTGTAGAGTTCCGGAAGACGGGAATGAAGATGGCGGCCTCCCAATCTCCAGCCCGGAGGAGCCGAGAGCTTGGGGTTCCGCTCCTCAGTGAGCCCTCAGAGAAAAGCGCCCAACTGCCCTGCCTCCCTGGCCTGCAGTCACGTCTTGAGGAAAGCAGTCAATTGCTGGAACCGGGAGAAAAGCGCCCGGTCACTTCCGTCTCCGTGGCCTCCGGCCGCGCTCCGAGCCGACCCAGCCAGTGACCAGCACAAGGTAACCCCGGGCTGAGAGCTCACTCCTTGGCTTTGGCTTTGTTGCTGTAGCCGGCGTCCCCGCTCTAATTCCTGTGAGCTCTGTGGCACTCAGACACCCCCGGTCCTTCTGTGACCCTGCGGGACCTGGGGTTATGCTGACCCCGCCTGGGTTTCCCCCCGGGTTAGCGTCTAGAGCGATGTCTCCTAGTGGAGCAGACTTTTAAAAGTCCCGATTTTGTGCTCCGTTGCTCCGCCGCTTGCCGGGAGCCGGCCCCTCCCCACGCGGTCTATCTTCCCGTTGCTTTGGATTCACTTCTCCGCAGGTCCTACCTTTCAGAAAGTGATCGATTTTCTGTTTCTAGAATTGTTGCTCTTCTCTTCGATTTCCCGTTGGATTTGTAGGTGTTCACAATGGTTAGATAAGCTATCTAGCTGATATCCTGCAACCCGATGTCGTCTCAGCCTGCTACTTCTCTGCCATCTTGACTCCCTCTCCTAAAAAAAGTGTTCTTTACAAACATGTATGTACCATGTTGGTCATTACAGAACATTAGTAATGGTTTAAAAAAGGATTGCTTTTAAAAAGAAAAAGATGTCTACATTTGTTGTGTGGGGTTTGAGGTTCTCATTGGTCATTCCTCCTGCCCCCTGATTTCTCACATATTTACAGTGAATCCTAAGAACCAAGTAAGATAAGTTTTATTGATGATAAAGTGGGATAAGAGGACTCAGGGGAGTGTCAAACCACATCCCGTGAACGCAGACCTGACTGTTCACTGGTTAGAAACCAATACCATGTTTTTTTTAAGATTTTATTTATTTGACAGAGAGAGAGATCACAAGCAGGCAGGCAGAGAGAGGGGGGTAAGCAGGCTTCCTGTTGAGCAGAGAGCCTGATGCGGGGCTCGATCCCAGGACCCTGAGATCATGACCCGAGCTGAAGGCAGAGGCTTAACCCACTGAGCCACCCAGGCACCCCAATACCAGGTTTTTTAAAAATACTATAATTACAGTACTAATTCTTCTGGTATCTTTAAGCATGGAAAGAACAGGGCTCCAGAGGCCACTTAGCCTTGGTATGAAATCACCTAATTGATGAGCCACCTAAGGTCACCACTGAGCAGGTGGCAGAGCCAGGATCAAAAGTCCAATCTGGGGCACCTGGGTGGCTCAGTGGGTTAAGCCTCTGCCTTCAGCTCAGGTCATGATCTCAGGGTCCTGGGATCGAGTCCCACATCGGGCTCTCTGGCAGGGAGCCTGCTTCCTCCTCACTCTCTCTGTCTGCCTCTCTGCCTACTTGTGATCTCGCTCTGTCAAATAAATAAATAAAATCTTTAAAAAAAATAAATAAAAGTCCAATCTGACAACAGGACTGGTGCTTTCCCACCACAAGCCCTTCCTCCATGCCGCAGATCAGGCACCTGCAGTAAGCCCAACGTCCGGGGAACCCCACTCCTGGGATCAAATCTTCAGTATCACCTCTCCAAACTAATCTCTGACTTTAAAATTACTGTTTGGACCTGCCCACTGTCACCTTGGCTCTTTCTCTAAGAACTAAAGCCAAAGAGGTCCCTCCATGCCCTTCTCACCCCTTAGGGAAATGGCACCATGTTCCCGGAGCTGTGGAATGGCACAAGGCAGGCACTTCCCTGGAGTCTGTGAGGACCCTCTGACTCTGCCCTGTGCTCCCCTCCCCCGCCTGCACCCCACCAGCCTCCCCCACCCGCCTCCTCTCTTAGGAAGCTCAGAATCTCACTTTGACTCCAACGGCAGAAATTTCCCTCATTCAGAGTACAGCATCCATTTTCCACTCCCACCCCCCTCCCAACATTTTTGTCTTTCTTCAGCTTTGTAGGCTTCGTGTTTCATGGTTCCTCTGTGTAGCCCAGGCAGCCTGGCCAGCACAACCATCTTCTTAAGACCTGGGAAGTTCAGGTCTTAAGTTTTGAGGTCATTTGTTACACAGCCATAGCTGATGAATACACGGTGGTTATACAGCCATCTTGGAACCATGAGATGACACAGGGTTGCCTATAGAGATTTCTTGTTCCATGAGATAGTAAGAGCTCTTAATTCACTGTTAGGGATTTGTGAGTTTTGTCCCTTGGGGTGGTACGGGTCCAGTCAGGGACCTGACATGGGGTCCCCGATCAGCCATGCCTGCTCCCCATCCCCCAACCACGGGGTTTGCCTTTGCGACCCTGAGCAAGGCCATTCGCCCTCTCTGAGCCTCCGTCTCCGGCTCTGGATGAAAAGAGCGCCTGCTTCCCAGGTTCCCAGGACTGACTGAGCACCCTCCGTGATCTCTGAGCATTCCTCGCTGTGCCCCTTGCCCTCGGTTTTGGGTGACACCAGAGCCCACCAGAGGCTTTTTGTCCTCCCATTCTGCCCATCTAATTTCCAACACATAGTGCTCAGGCACAGCAAGAAGAACCAGGCACAGAGGCCAAATCCCCAGCCTAGAAACAGTGGTGCCACTGTCAATGTCTCTGGCGACGGCATCCCCACCCAGCCCCACTTAACAGCACGCAGCCTGATTTAATGTGAGCAGCTGATCTCATTGCTTCCATAGCAAGTTTAGTTTGCTGGGGAAGCGAGTTGGTGAAGTTCTAATAACACAAAGCCGCAAATAATACCGAAGAGAGTTTGCATTATGGTAACTTTCCAATTAAAATGGATTAATGGAGGAGAAATGGCAGCAGCAGTGTCTAGACAAGATATTACTAAATCCTTGGAGGGAGACGGAAGGGAGTTGGGGGGAACACGGGGAAGCCAAAGGCAGGAGTTGGAGGCAACCCGGGGCAGTGTGTCGGGAGGTACCCAGTATGGGCCGCTTACCACGGGCATCCCATCTGCTACAGAGCACATGCTGTCTGGCATTTGGGGGAACCCCCTGGGGCTGATTGGCCCACAGCTACCTGAGAGCCAAGGAGGAAGGCCCCGGAGGGGATTTCGGAGACCAGCACAGATAGACGGATAGGTCTGGACTTCTCTGCAGGATGCAAAACGGTCCCTCCCCATCTGTGCCAGTGACCCTGACCCCTGCCCACCACCCTGTGATCCAGGTGAGTCCATCCAGAGCCCCTCTCCCGGGAATCTGGGCTTGAGACCAGAGAAAGCCAGGGCCAGCGTGGGATGGGAGCTGGGGCTCGATCCTGCAGGCGCTTCTCGTGGAGAAGGCTCCGGGCCCTGCCCTCCGGAGCCCAGCTGGTCAAGTCTCTTGCCATCCTGGGAGGTGCCCCAGGATCCACGTCCTTCCCCTTTGCTTAAGCCGACTAGCCGTTTTCTGTTGCCTGCAAACAAAAGAAGTTTAATGAATCTATCATTTCTTCTCTGTGGGACCAAGGGGAAGTCACTGCACCCCTCTGAGCCTGTGTTCTCAAAGATGGGGATGCACGCATAGCTAGCTTGTGAGGTCAGTGGCTGTGCCCGCTTAGGTACAATGATGTGTTAGGGGTAGGTCTCCATTTAGGTCTCTCTTGAGTCTGGAGTTGGGGGTTTTTATAAGTGGGTCCTGAAGAGGTTGGCTGGACCCTCCTGGGACAGGAAGATTAGGAAGCCCAAGGACCATAATTTTTACCAGCATCACGATCTTACAGAGCATAACAATGAGCATCTCAATACCACACTGAGGCTCCTTCCAGAAATCCCCAATGCTCCCCCTCTGCCGGGGAAGGCTCTGATTTCCTGCAAAGCGCAGGAGGCCCTGAGCCAGGGCCTCGTGGGCCAAGCACTGGCCATGTGCTGCCCCCTGCAGGCCTTCATTCTTATCAAATAGGCGAAGAAAACACCTGTGTGAGCAGGTACAACTCCCACGCACAGTGTTCAGCAAACACAAACCCCCAGTTTTATCTCATGCTCCCAGGTCCCTTGCTGTCTCCAGATGGGTATGGAACTACCACTGAAAACAGTATCCTTTATTCTGGGGATAAAGGAAAATATGAGACAAGAAAGGACCAAGGATAAAAAGATCACCACTTTCTTCATGTTCAACAACACTCCGATTCACCCCACTTACACAGACACACACACACACACACACACACACACACACAGAGAGAGAGAGAGAGAGAGAGAGAGAGAGAGAGAACTGTGTCCAGGGCAGCCTTGAGGGGAAGGGAGAGGGGGTCATATTCATGCTGTGGGTCATGAGTCATCTTCTCATTATCTCATTGTTGTCATGATCTTTCAGGCAGGAAATACCAATCCCCGTTTTACAGATGATGAAACTGAGGGTCAGAGTAGTTCACTTGCCCAAGGTCAAGAAGTTCCTAAGGATAAAGTCTGTTTGAGTCCAAAGACTTCCCTCTTCAACAATGCTCTTTAACTTTTTTTGAAAGTAGAAATTGTGTCCCCAAATGAAATCCTATGCCCGGGATATAAAAGGAATACTAAAAGCAAAGCTCTCTAGTTGAGCTGGGTGGTGATCATCTAGAAGGAGAGAGATGGCTTGTCCAGCACTACCCATGCAACCTCCCATGTCTAAGCCCTCCCCTGTCCTGGAGTAGTCCTTGGGCACAGATGCTGAGACCCTATCTGGTTTAGGGGAGAACTGCTCCTTCCCTCCCAGGCACATTTTATTGGAAGTCCGAGATCAAAACAACATTTTCCAATTAACTGACAAGAAAGAGCTCCAGCTTTGGGGATCTGGGTGGAAATTCTGGTTCTGCCGTTTATTAGCTGTGCAATTTTCTCAGTTAACTGGAGCTTTCCCAGGATACCACAGTCCAGAACCAGACAGTAGAAATCTCATGCAAGCCACACATGTAATTTAAAATTTTCTAGCAGCCACATTAAAGGAAAGGTAAAATGTAAACCAGTATGACTCATATTTCTCTTTACCCCACTATATTCAAAACAGTACTACATCAGCATGTAATCAATATAAAAAATTATTAATGAGCTATTTCACACCCTTTTCTGTACTGAGTCTTCAAAATGCCATGCATACTTTACATGTTCAGTGCATCTCAATTCCGACTTTCAGTTTATATTGGAAATCCTTGATCTTTATTTAGATTTCATAAAATTTATAGTTGAAGAAGTAAATTCACATAGCCAAGTTGTTCCAAACATGCTTAAAAAGTTTTCCAATAACTGGATTGACTAACAGTTTTTAAATAGAAATTAAAGTTAAATAAAATTGGTCTGGCTGGCAAGAAACAGAGACCCTCTCAAAATATCTTCCTATAATGGTCCGGGAGTGGGAAAGCTTCAGAAAGCTGTCACAGGGACACAAAGATAGGAATTAAAGTCCAGCCAAGCCTCAGAGGCCCCTGTTGAGTGGAAGGACAGAGCCAGGCAGGCCCAGCTGAGCCTGTGCTGTGGATACTAGGGGGACCACAGATCCCCAGAGGCCTCTGACCCCTTCTCCAGGAATCTCTAGGGCTTCCTTCCTGGGGCTCAGTTTCCCCAGTGAGTACTGCTGTCATAGGAAACATTCACATCCATAGTGCCTAGAGAATATTTGTAGAAAAGACTATTTTAGAGAATGAGCTCTTCCCCTGCTTATCTAGTTCTCTTTTTTTCCTTCAGCCTTTAAAAACTGATAAAATGGGGTGCCTGGGTAGCTCAGTCAGTTGGGCATCTGCCTTCAGCTCAGGTCATGATCCTAGAGACCTGGGATCGAGTCCCACATTGGGCTCCCTGCTCAGTAGGGAGTCCACTTCTCCCTCTCCTATCATGCTCTCTCTCCTCTCAGTCCTGCACCACAGCAGCTGGTGGCTTTTCACTCTGTCAATTGTGTCCTTTGATGCACAAGACTTTTTAATTTTGATGATGCCACCTTCTATATTTTTTTCTCTCCTGCCTGTACTTTTGGTGTCATATGCCAGAAACCTTTGCCAAATCAACGTCTTGAAGCTTTTTTCTTCTATTTTCTTCCTGGAATCTCTTAGTTTTAAATTTTACATTTAGGTCTCTAACCTATTTTAATTTTTGTCTATGGTATATGGGAAAGGCTCAACTTCATTTTCTTGTCCATGTGGATATCCCGTTTTCCCAGTGTTGTGTGTCAAAAAGACTGTGTTTTCCCCCATTCAATGGTCTTGGCACCCTTGGTGGAAACCTCTGGAAGTGGCAAAGTGTACTCTGAAAGGCCAGTCCTCTGGGTGGAGGACAGCTTCCACTGTGATGTTTACGGCGCCCTGCACAGCCTCTTTGCATGTCTCCTCCCCTGTAAATGAGGTAGGGAGGACTTGATCATCTGTAGGGCCCTTTGAGGAAGTCAGAGGTCAGGGAGGCAAAGAGAGCATGACTGTGGCAGGAGTGAGGCTCTGAGCATCCACTAAGGAAACTCTCCTTGATTTTCTGCAACTCGTCACACCGTTCTCCAACCCTTGTGGCTTTAAAGCAGCGATAAATTACTTAAACTAAAATTATTAGAATAATAACCCCTTACTCTGCCACATGTGAAGGACTGTCACATCCATGGCTTAGTTTATAAATGAGGAAACAGAATCCCACGGAGGGGGTGTGACTCACCCCTCGCTAGGCTAATCAATAGTGTCTCTGGTCTCCATTAAAATGAATCCCAGTTCAGCTGCCTAAAAGGCTGTGTGCCCACCCCTGGATAACGAGGCAGTTAAGGAGAAAGGGGAAATAGACAGAAGGAGAGAGAAAGAAAAAAAACTAAGAAATTTGAATCATCCGTTGATTTAATACAGTTAATTTTCCAAAAAGTCTAAAGGAAAATCAAAAGGTGGACTTGGGATGTAATAAAATAATGCACAACTATTTATGGTAGTCCTGATCTGGTCCAAAAGGAAAGCCCAGAGCGGCTCTCCACGGCCATTCCAGCCCTGAGCCCCTCTGCCTCTCTGTGCCAAAGCATTTTGCTTACAAGTGATCCCAAGCTCACCCCTTCCCTAGCAGCTTTTCATCTGGCTGATTACTTTCCCCAGGCCACATGCAAACTCCACCATTGCCTTTCCAGGTAAAATGCCAGAACCACAAGACGACAGGTAAGGATACGGAGAGTAAACCTAGGTCTGCACCATATGGGAAAAGTAGAGACAGAAATTATGTGAGAGAGAAAGAAAGATAAGGAAATAAGAAAAGACGAAGACTAACACACACACAAAAAAAACCCTTTTATTTTCAAACATCTTTTTTAAAAATTTTTTTAGTTATATTCAAGTTAGTTAACATAGAGTGTATTATTAGTTTCAGGGGTAGAATTTAGTGATTCATTAGTTGCAGAGAACACCCAGTGCTCATTCCATCAAGTGTCCTCCTTCATGTCCATCACCCAGTTACCCCATTCCCTTCACCCCTCTCCCCTCCAGCAACCCTTAGTTTATTTCCTAGAGTTAAGAGTCTCTTATGGATTCTTAACAAGGGTGCCAAGAACATTCAGCGGGAAAAACAAGAGTCTCTTCCACAAATGTTTCCAGGACAACTGGATACCCACGTGGAGAAGAGTGAGGGTGGGCCCTTCCCTTCCTCCATGCTCAAAACTTAACGCAGATGGGTCCACAACCTAAAAATAAGAGCTAAAACTTCATAAAACTAGCAGAAGAACAA
The DNA here is from genome assembly GCF_963455335.1 of Martes martes. Lineage (NCBI taxonomy): Eukaryota > Metazoa > Chordata > Mammalia > Carnivora > Mustelidae > Martes > Martes martes. The sequence goes on along the minus strand of NC_137894.1, from coordinate 49,302,131 downwards.
AGAGGGGGTAAATCTTCATGACATTGGATTTGCCAGTGGGTTCTTGGACTTGATGCTAAAAGCACAAGCAACAAAAGAAAAAACTGATAAATTGGGCTCCACAAAAATTAAAAATTTTGTGCATCAGAGAATATTAGGAAATTGTAAAAAGACAACCTACTGAATGGGAGAAAATATTTGCAAATCATATGTCTGATAAGTATCTAGAGTCTATAAAGAACTCTTACAATGCAACAACAAAAAGACAAAGAGCCCAGCTCATAAAAGGTCAAGGGATTTGAACAGACATTTCTCCAAAAACGGTACATAAATGGAGACTCCTGGGTGGCTCAGTTGGTTAAGCATCTGCCTTCAGCTCAGTTCATGATCCAAGGTCCTGGGATCGAGTCCCGTATTGGACTCCATGGTCAGCGGGGAGCTTCTTCCTCTTCCTGCTGCTCCCCCTGCTTGTGCTCTCTCTCTCTCTCACAAATAAATAAATGAAATCTTTTTTTTTTTCTTAAAGACTTTATTTATTTATTTGAGAGAGAGAGAGGATGAGAAAGAGAGAGAGCATGACAGGAGAGAGGTCTGAGGGAGAAGCAGACTCCTTGCCGAGCAGGGAGCCCGATGTGGGACTTGATCCTGGGACTCCAGGATCATGACCTGAGTCGAAGGCAGTTGCTTAACCAACTGAGCCACCCAGGTGCCCCAATAAATGAAATCTTAAAAAAAAAGATAAAAGGTATACAAATAGCCAAGAAGTCCATGAAAAAATGTTCAGCAGTATTTGTCATTAAGAAAAGGCAAATCAAAACCACAATGAGTTACCACTTTTCACCCACTAGGATGTTTGTACTCAAAAGTATAACAAGGGTGGGGATAAAGGTGTACACTTGTCGTGGTGAGTGGTGAGTGATGTATGGGTGTGTTGAATCACTATATTGTACGCCTGAAACTAATAAAACACTATATGTTATATATATGTTATATGTATATATAACAAGTGTTAGTGAAGATGTGAGGAATAAGACCTAACATTGCTGGGATGGAAAAGGGGTATGTCTAATGGCGCAGCTGCTGGTGACAACAGTCTGGCACTTCCTCAGCAAGTTCAACATAGAATTATTACACAATCTGGCAATTCAACTCCTCGGTGTAGACCCAAGAGAAATGGAAACGTAGTAACTTGTACACAAGTGCCACAAGGTAGAAACCACCCAAATGCTTATGGGAAGATGAATTGGTAAAGCATTGGTAGGTAGCCATACAGTAGACTGTGACATCGCTGTCACCAGGAGTAAAATGCTGATGACAATTTGGATGAACCTCAGAAACATTATGGCAAGTGAAAGAAGCCAGACACGACAGGGCACAGGTTATCTGATTCCTTTTACATGAAATACCCCAAATAGGCAAATCCATAGGGATGGAAAGTGGATGAGTGATCGACAAGGGGGCAGGATGCGGGGGCGGGGGGAGGACATCCTGGGAACAGGGTGTTCTGCTGGGGACAGGAGGGGCTAGAAAACTTTGGAAACTGCAGAGAAGTGGGAGATGCACGACCTTGTGAGCTCACGAAATCCCCCTGAATGGTACACATTAAAATAGGTAAGCGTATGTTGAATGTCACCTCCATTTTTAAAAAAGTGACAGAGAAATAGCGAGGCCAAGCCAGCGACAGGGACCTGGAGAGAGGGATTGAGAGGGAAGAGACGGAGCCATCAGTAAAAGCTGCAGGCCGTTACAAGAAATGTATTAGTTCTGTTCGGTCAGCGGGTTGCCGGCTAAATGTTATACGGATCTATATACAAAGAAGATGCCTTATTCTACACAATGAATATTTAATCATGCATGGGTCGGCCAATTTCACAGAAGTAACTAAAAGCAGTCTTTTGTTTATTGCTCAGAAAATGATAGTGACCCGCTGACCGGAGATACAGACATAGTGACATATTGAAAAGATTACCTACTGACATATGTTATTAAAGAGGAATTAGAGGTTGCTTTTTCCTCTCCCCTTGGAAGCTGATCATCCCTAAGCCCTCCTGTCTGCTCACATGCAGAGCACAGTTTCAAGGGAAGGCCACCTCCCAGATGAGGCTAGAGAGCTCAACCAGCACCCCTTGATCTTCAACCTTCCCCCCCAAATCCATAAATTGAAACAGATAAGCTGGATATTGAGACCCCAGAAAGGAAATACGCCATGATGTATAATTTGTATGGGAAGTTCTCCCCCACTGTCCTCTCAATCTGGCCAGTTGCAGATTCCTGTCAAATCCTCTCCTGTGACCCCAGTCATGGTACCCTGTTTCCCTGGTTTGGCTCTCCACTGCCCCGCAGTCCTGTTCCCATCTAACGGTGACTCCACCTGGAGCTGTGGATCAAGGCACTGCTGTGCTCACGCACCATCTGTGGCTCCCGCTGTCTGTATTCCTCCTTCCTTCCACCTATTCATGGGCACCAGCTGACTGTACTGCATCAGGGCTCTTGCTCTCCAACGACAATGATCATGGCTAACTTAAGCCAGAAAGAACCTATTAGGAGGGCACTGGGGATCTCACAGAATCAGTGGGAAGGATGGGGAGGTAACCAGCAAAGGGCAGACCTACAGTCATGCATGCAGGGGCGGTCCAGCGAGGATGTCACTGCTATAACCCGCACCACTGGCCACTTACCACCATCCAAAGGCTCTACATCTTCCACGTGCAACCTCTAAAGGTGCTCACCTCCTGGCATCAGCCTCCCGACTCCCAGTTCTAGGTGGGAGTGTCCAACAGATAGAGTCCAGTCTTCTTCAGCAACCTCTTCACCACTGTCCAGGAAGAAGGGAGTCTGGCCTGCTTTGCTTTCACAGCGAGAGGCAGGACCCTCAGTTTCTAGACACACTGCCTGTCCCACAGCTAAGCCAACATTTCCTCCATACCCACTTGGTGCTCTCCCATCACCCCAGCTCTGCTCTTGTCTTCTCTCCCCTCAGAATGCCTCACCCCTACCTCTTCATAACCAGTGGCTCATCCTTCAAATTACCCAATCAAATACTGCCTCCTCTAGGAAGCCTTCCCTGATTGCCTCCACTATCGCCCTCCCCCCCGCCCCCAATCTGGATAAGGTGCCATCCAAGCCTCTCAGTGCCTCCCATGCTCCTGGCTGGCTCTCCTCTTTGAGACCATGAGTGTCTAGAAGGCAGGACCCATGGCTTCTCTTATCCCCAAAGCCAAGACAGGGACGAGCTGTTATGTATGAAGAAGACTTAAATGGACTAGGTCATGTGCCTCTGTCTGCCTTCTGGCCACATCAGAAGTCAACCCAAAATCATACTGAAACTAGCTGGGTGTCTTCCATATACACCCTTACCCGGGATTTCTGGTTTCCTTGGCCACGAGCATCCCTGGAGAGCCTCCTTAAATTCAGATTCCTGGGTCCTACCTCCACAGATGCTGATGCAGAACTCTGGCGTGGGGCCTGGAATCAGCATTTTCACCAGAGTTCTTCCCTATAACTTGGATACAAGCTGTCCACAAATCACATTTGAGAAATCAGAGCCCATTGGGTGACCACCCAAGACTAAGGCTGGACCTCACCACAGGCTCTTCAATATACAGCAGGATCAATTGCTTCTACAAATGAGAATCAAATTCAAGACAGCATTGGCGCCTCTCCTTGCTCACGTCACGGCCGTTTCTAAATCCATGAGCTGTATCACCCAAGATCTGTGCTAAAACAACGAGAACAACAGCACAGCTGCCTAGGTGGGGGAATTTGTACCTGACCGTGAATTCTTTCTCTACATACACTCTTTTATGGAAATATAATTCACATGTAATAAAATATGTAGGTTTTACATGTGCAGTTTGATGGATTTTGACAAATGGATGAATTTTAACAAATATTGACTCATGTGACCACCACCCCAATCAAGATATAGAATATTCGGTTCCTCTAGAAAGTTCTTTCTTTTCCTTCCTAGTCAGCCCTCACCCCCACTGCTGCCCCCCGGCAACCATTGTTCTGATTTCTATCACGATAGGTTTATGATGTTTGTGCTAATAGTGCCTGAAATGCAATGATTCACGCTATGCTCTTTCGTGTTGGCATTTTTCAGCCAGCGAAACGTGAGACTCGTGCGTGCTGTCACATGTATTTGGAGTTATTGGTTCCTTTTTGTTTCTAGATGGTATTCCCTTGCCTGGATGCGTTACCATCAGTCCACCCTTCTTCTGGTTGATGGCGCCGGTGTGGGTGGTCCCCCCATGGGGGGGGGTCATAATGAATAAAGCTACTATGGGTATTTCTGTACAGGTGTTTTCATAAACACACGTTTTCTTTTCTCTGGGGTAAATACCTAGCAGAGAAATGGCTGAGTCATGCAGTCTGTGTCTGTTTGACTTTATACACAACGCCAACCCATTTTCCAAAATGGTTGCACCATTTTCTTCTCTTACCTCGGCAAAGGATGAGTGTTGCGCTCCCTCTACCTCCCCTCCAACACCAGAGCTCTCCATCTTTCCATCATGCTTTCAGTCATATTAATTTGTGCTTCTCCCATTCGCAACGATGTGGTACGCTTTTTCCTGTGCTCTTGGCCATCTGTATAACTTCCTTTGTGAAGTATCTGTTCAGGTCCTTCACCTACTACTTTAAAAAAAAAAAAGATTTTATTTATTTGACAGACAGAGATCAAAAGCAGGCAAAGAGGCAGGCAGAGAAAGTGGGGAGGGGGGGAGCAGAGTCCCTGCTGAGCAGAGAGCCTGATGCAGGGCTTAATCACAGGACCCTAAGATCATGACCTAAGCCAAAGGCAGAGGCTTAATCCACTGAGCCACCCAGGCACCCCTTACCCCCCCCTTTTTAAAGGCCTTTTCATCTTCTTAATGATGTCTTTTGTAGAGCAGAAGTGTGTGTGTGTTTTGTTTTTTGGGGTTTTTTGTTGTTGTTGTTGTTTAAAGAGAGAGAGCACATGAGTGGGGAGTAGGGAGGGACAGAGGGAGAGGGAGACAGAGAATCCCAAGCAGGCTCCACTCTCAGTGTGGAGCCCAACGTGAGGCTCGATCCTGTGACCCTGAGATCATGACCTGAGACTAAATCAAGAGGCAGACACTTAACTAACTAAGCCACCCAAGCACCCCAGAAGTGTTTAATTTTGATGGAGACCTAAGGATCCATGTCTTTTCTTTTATGGTTAGTACTTTTTTTAGAGAGAAATTTTATTTATTTTTTTAAGATTATTTATTTATTTATTTGACAGCGATCACAAGTAGGCAGAGAGGCAGGCAGAAGTGGTGGGGAAGCAGGCTCCCTGCTGAGCAGAGAGCCTGATGCAAGGCTCAATCCCAGGACCCTGGGATCATGACCTGAGCCAAAGGCAGAGGCTTTAACCCACTGAGCCACCCAGGATCCCAGAGATAAACTTTAAGTATTCTCTACTCCCAACTTGGGGCTTGAACTCATAACTCTAAAACCAAGAGTCACATGCTGTACCAAATGAGAGGCAGGAGCCCCTGGTTAGCATTTTTTTTTTTGCCCCGAGATTGTGAAGATTTTTGCCGCCATGTTTTCTTCTAGAAGCTTCATGATTTTAAACTTTGTATTCTGACCTGTGATCCATTTTAAAAAATAATTTTTGTATGTGAGACAAGCTAGGAGGTCAAGGTATATTTTTTCCCCCACAGATGTCCAGTTGTCCCAGCATCATTTGTTGAAAAAGACATCCCTGACCTATTGAATTACTTTGGTAACTGTACAAATCAATTTGCTATATATAAGCATGGATCTATTTCTGGACTCTGTTCTGTTTGATCTATTTGTTGATCCGTATACTAGTGTTACACTGTTTCAATCCCTATATCTTATTGATGACTTTTTTTTTTAAGATTTTATTTATTTGAGAGAGAGAGAATGAGAGAGACAGAGAGAGCATGAGAAGCGGAATGGGAGAGGGAGAAGCAGACTCCCCGCTGAGCAGAGAGCCCGATATGGGACTCAATCCCAGGACTCCAGGATCATGACCTGAGCCAAAGGCAGATGCTTAACCAAATGAGCCACCCAGTATCCCATTATTGATTACTTTTGAGTCCTGCTCCCTGACACCTTCTGTTTTTCTCTTCCCACTAACACACATTCTCCAGGCACATTCAGTTCAAGAGGCATTTTCCAAGAAAAGCAAAGGTGGTAAAAACTACTAGCTGTCCCCCAACACCCAATTCCTTCTGTTTCTAGAGAAATATAACCCCATGTTTCAGTGGTCACCTGGATTGGAGGCTAGATTCCATAGCCTCCCTTACACCTGGCGAGATGTGATCTCATTGTATAAGTGGTACTTGCAACTTTCGAAGTGTGTCCTTAACATGAGAAGGTGCAACTTTCTCCTTTCTAGCAATGGGAATGCAGAGATAATGACTGGAGTCCCTAGACCAATTATTAAGCGATCTCGGAAATCAAGGCCAGGAATACAGAACAACAAAATGGAAGGAGCTTGAATCTCTGGCACCACAGGGTACCAGACCTGAACCACATACCTGCATCTTTTACATGGGAGAAAAATTAACTTTGCTCCTGTATAAGCCCCTGGTATTTTGGGTTCGGTCACTCACCAGAAAGCCTCCTTTACAACTGACACGGGAAAGGATGGAAAAGATACAGTGTTTATCAAGAATGTATGCTCAAAGCTCTGTCCTATTCATTATTTCATTTTAAGTCATATTACAACCCCATGAGGCAGATACGATTATCCTCAAATAGAGGAAGAAATGAAGGCTCAGAGAGGTTGAGTGACTTCTCCATAGTCACACAGCTAGTAAGAAATAGAGTTGGAATTCCAGCCCAGAACTGCCCAGATCAAACCCAGGCTCATTGCATGAGCTCCTGGTATGGATTCAAGACCCAAGGCTGTCTTTTTGTCTGCATCAGCGAGGCCGCTCTCCTCCACGCAACTTACCATTTCATCTGCACTGTCAACAGCTCCATCCTGTTTCCTCTGGGACCCTGGACAGCAGCTCCCTGAGGCCAGGACCCATCTCAGGACACTCCCTTGCCCCAGCTATAGCCACCAAGCATTTAATAAAAATTTGCAGCATGACTGATGACCTAAAAACCTGCGGTAAAAACCCATAAAGATAAAAGAAGGCAAGGGCCGGGGCTGGCCAGCAACATAAGCACCCCAGGGCACACTCACGAAGTTTTCATCTTGCCGGCCCTGAGACTTTCTGGTTTTAGTGTGTCTCTTATTACAGTGAGAAACAAAAAGAGAACCACACGATTGCCTTTTATCAACCAACATCAATGAGGACAGATTCCAAACTTCATTTCAAAGATCGTCATGGCAGTATCATCTGCCGACCAATTAAATCTCACAAGATGCCTTGGAGCCCGAGTGGGTCAGGCAAGGGTAAAACACCAGGAGGCTGAGGACACGGTCCTTTGAAAGAAGGTGGGAAGGAGGCATCCCTTGCCTGGGTTGCCATGTTTCCTGCCATGTATAAATAGAAAGGCAGGAATGGTGTTCAGGTCCGAAAGGAAAGCTGGAAATTAAATGTTTCCGCCAGAGGCCAAGCTCAAGGTAACAAGCAGGGGCATCGATGTCTGGCCTCCTGGACACGGCTTCTAGGCTACGTGGGGCTGAGTGGCCCCAGCCGCACAAGGAAATACAGGATCTGTGACTGACACTACCATCCCCAGGTCGGGCTAGGGCCAACAGCCTCCAGATTTCTCCAACCACCTCAACTACAGTGGCTGGGATAGGGCTCTGGGATAGTGCCTCAGTTTCCTCCTGGGCAAAGTCACCACTGAACATAAAAGATCAGATAGATTATGGACATTGAGGAAGGTATGTGCTATGGTGAGTGCTGTGAAGTGTATAAACCTGGCAATTCACAGACCTGTACCCCTGGGGCTAATAATACATTATATGTTAAAAAAAAAAAAAAAGATCAGATAGAATACTATCCCCAAAAGCCATGTATTTGGTGTTAACTATGTGCTTCACTGCCTAAGTAGTCCCGGGAACACTGCTTTTCATCTCTGTGCCTCCGTTTCGTTCCTTGTAAAATGGGGAAATAATACCAGGTTGTAGGAGTATTTCCAGAATCAAAGGAAATTCGGGGCATAAAGCAGCTTCATTCATGGGCTTTCTGAAGGAAGTTTCAGGACCTATATCCTTTATAACCAGCAGGGCTGGGGCGCCTGGGGGGCTCAGTGGGTTAAGCCTCTGCCTTTGGCTCGGGTCGTGGTCTCAGGGTCCTGGGATCAAGCCCCACATCAGGCTCTCTGCTCAGCAGGGAGCCTGCTTCCCTGTCTCTCTCTGCTTGCCTCTGCCTACTTGTGATCTCTCTCTCTGTCAAATAAATAAATAAAATCTTAAAAAAAAAAAAAACCAAAACCAGCAGGGCTGAACAGCATAGAACTGTGAAGCTCTGTACACATCCAGCAGTCTGTCCAGCCACAGCAAGTGGGTCTTCCCTTTAATTGTGAAACAACTAGCATCCCCTACCCCAAGCTTCAAGCGTGGGAGGCCAGGCCGGCCATGTCAGGAGTGAGTCGAGGGCCGTGAGCTCCCTACAGGCTTTGCTCTGTCCCAGGAGATCGAGCCCTGGGCCCTGGCAAGGCCCTCCGTCTGCAGCCCAGGCTCACACGCCAGGGAGCCATGTTTTCTGGGTTCTTCCCATTTCCTTCCAGATGATAGTTAGCTCATCACTGGCCTTCAGGGCTGAGCAACACATGGGCCATGAGCACACACTTTACGATCAGCAAAGTGTGTGGTCAGTCGTGACCTCCCTCCTAAACCCTAGCAAGCACCCTCCCCGCCCCGCAGGGACGGGTGAACAGTTGTTCACAGGTTGACATTAGGGCCCAGGGAAGGTGAGCAGCTTGTCCAGGGCTAAACAACTGGAAAGAGCAGAATCGTGGTTCTTGTTCACACACGTCCACACGCACCCAGGCGGCTTTGTTCCACAGCCTCACGGTGTCCTCCAGGAAGCATTGCCAGTGAGCCCAAGGTCTTCTCCTGGATGTTAGCACAAAGCTCAGCATGTGTGATTTAAGAAGGATTCCGAAGATTTAGTCCCAACATGGTTCAGGGGCAGGGTCTGGAGACTCGAGAGCCCTGGGGCCACTGTGAGGACTCACAGCCAGAGCCCAGTGGATGGCCTGCCCCACCCCTGCTCCCATTCCGTAGTGACAGGAGCTGCCTGTCATCTGTCAGGAACCCATTCATCGCTAGGACCCAGTTCAAGGCCTTGCATGAGGCTTCTTTCTTGGACATGCCAGTTCACCTTGATCCCTTCTCTCCAGAACTGTTGTCTCATTGCTGGCCTGGCCGGTAGCACGAGGTTTGACTCTTCCTTGTCTCCCAAGAGTGTTTTGGAGACTCTGGGTCCTCCCTCAGGACCAGCTTCCAAGGGGGTTCCAGGCCAAGGCCAAGTCCCAGGATCACGCAGCTCCCCGTGGCACCTGGAACTGCCTTTGTCCCCAGCTGTTGTCTCCTCTGAGCACCAGGGAGTGACACAAGGCAGAAAGCTGGAGCCCAGGAAGAATCTACACCTTGGTTCCCTCCGAGCCTCAGCCTCGGAGCACAGGGAGCCCTCTGATGGAGTCGCAGAGCCATTGAGGGCAGCCCTTAGCCTCGGGTGCCACAGACCTCTCTACTCCCAGCTTCTCCGGCTGCCAGGCTGAACATAATTGAGGTCTGTGAAGAGAGGAAGACACGAGCTACGAGAGACGGGAAGGGACTTTAATGTGTGACACCAGAGTGCTCGGGGCAGGAGAGGCGTGGGAGGGGTTCGCGCTCCTACGCAGCAGGGGCGGCCCTAGCCCGGTTGTCCTCAGAGTGAAAGCAAAAGGGATCAACTCGGTTTTCTCAAAGGCCCTTTCTAACTACAGGTACCCCACGCCCTGCAAGGGGCCAAGCAAGCTCCTGTTCCTTCCCGACGTGCCAGCCCCTCATCCCTCATTAAACCTGCCATGCCCCCTGTCCCATCCCCATTTCTGCTCTGCGGCAGAAATTCCGCAACAGCCAGAAATCCGGGAAACACATCGGGTCATGAAAGGGGCGTCCGGGAAACCCTCTCCGTACCGTTTTACAATTAATAAGGAGGCAGAGGGCTAGAGAACAGAGGCTGTGGTTGCTGTACTTCCCCGTTGAATCCCAAGCACCAACCCCAGATTCAAGCCTTACAGGTGCTCCACGAAGACCTGTTGAGCGAATGGGCAAACAGCACCCTTGGTCTAAACCCACACGTGCGAGGCTGGGCTGGGGAGGAGGAGAAAGACTTCTGCGGGCCCTTCTGCTCAAACTTGAACACAGAGTCTGCTCTGTCCCCGAGCCTTGAGATGAGCATCAAGCCTGTCAATGCTCCAGCCTAGCTCCCCCGTACCCCACAGGGACTCGTGGCCTCCAGCAGAGAAGGATGCTGAGCCAGCGCCTAAAATCAACCCAGAACAAGGGGTAAGACTTGCATTGTTGCACTTCATATCTGTTCACCGGTGTGGGGCTAAATGCAAAACAATGAAGATGGAAGGGGTGGGGTAGGAAACTTGCTGAAAGGAGAAATCCAAGAGGAACCAGCCATCAGCCGATGTTTAGCAGTAAGGGGGTAATCACAAAGGAATTTAAAAGCGAGTTTCCTTGAAGAAGAAGGGGGTGGGGGGAAGCCTGTAATTGGTTCCCTCTGCTCTGAATTCTGAGCACCTGCCCTCCATCTGTACCCAGAGGTTGAGGGCCTAATCTACCAAAATTCTTCCAGGCAGTCTTGAAATGCAAACACACACACACACACGCACACACACACACACACACACCCATGTGAGATTTAAAATGCACAAAGCTTCCATACTTAGAGGTCCACGCTAGGGCCCACCCTCCCATCCTTCCTGTCGTACTAGACCCTCAGTCACCTGAAGGAGAATCAGCAGGGGAGACGGGGTGGCTGTGGCTAGGCCATGATCCCCTGTGAGCTGTAGAGCAAACCGTGTTACTGACAATATGATGTCAACAACTGTGAGTGGTTTGTTTAATTGTATAAACTGGAGAGGGTCCAAGATGATGTCTGTAGTCATGTCACCCTCAATCCCATGCATTCCTTTCTGCTTTCTTATTGGACGGCCACGGTGCCAAAAATGTGCTCCTCTCCCAGGGGTGAGCAGCCCTCCTTGAGGGTCTCAGGCACAGGCTTGCAGCAGGAAAATGTCCCTAGTCTCCGGTCTAGAATGTGGACCCCAGAAAGCAGACAGAGCTGAAAGACACGGGATCCGGCCCATCGATGACCAGCAACACTTACTTATAGGGTGTTCCTGGGGCCTCGTGATGGTGAAGTCAGATGGTCCAAACGAGAGAAAGAGAGAGAAAAAGAAAGTGGGTCAGAGGGAGAGAAGGAGACAGGGAAGGAGGCAAGAAGGGGAGGGAAGCAGGGAACAATGGAGCTGCTGCTGGGGTTCCCCTGAGCGTCAGGCCTCTGTGAAGCCATCCTGTCCTTGTGTCCTGTGACCTTCCCCTCTGCTCTTCTGGTTAAGTCACTCTTTGCTTAAGCCAGTTGGAGTGGACTCTTGCACTTTGCAAACAAAAGGCCCAGGCCCAGGCCCATTCCTGGCTTACCAGCTGCGAGAGAAGGAGGAGCGGGCTGGGGGAACTTCCCAGAGGCTGCATGGAGATGGGGAGGCTCCATGGAGCCCCCGGGCCATGCAGCGGCTTTCCTACTGTGCTCCTGGTTGCTGTAAGGGATCTGGAGAGGACCCCAGCAGCCGGCCCATTTTATCTACAGAGGAAATTTGATTTGAACCAAATGCTCATCGCTTACTTCTTTTGACACCCACCGGCACAGCACAAGGCCCTGGCAGGGAGTGCAGCCTCCATGCGGCCTAGCTGGTCCATCCCTCACTCATTCTACTGGAACGAACAGAGGGAAATCCCAGCTGCTAGTTTCCGCGCAGTCAGACAGGGAGCGGCATAACTCAGGTTGGCTAGGAGGCCGCTATGTTGCAGGTCTCCAGGTGGTGTGGCCAGTGTCCAGCCCGTGGAGGGTCCCCTGCTAGGCCCTTGCTGATAGGCAGGGGGAGAAATTAGGGGACTTTGCAAGTGGACACTCGGGTGAGGCAGAAGACCGCACCACTGGCCTCAGACACAGAAGCAGGGCAAGAGCAAGCCCTCCCCTGCCCCACAGGAATCCTGCTGGACGCCACGGGAACGCTGACCTTCCTGCAGAGGGGGCACAGTGGGCAGCCCGGGGTGTGACGACTCTCTGCCCAAGAAGGGACTTTCAGAGACCTGCTAATCAAGGAGCCACTTCACAGAACTGAGACTAGAGGCCCAGGAGGGAAGGACTTGTCTAAGGCCACACGGTGAGTAACATGTCATCTGACCCCTGGGGATAATGTCCCCTGAAGAATCAGCTGTGTCCTTCCCTGAGGCCAGATCGCTGAGCCCAGTCTCCAGACTCAAGTCCCTTCTGGCAAAGTCTTGGAAGGCAACTTCAGTCCCCTTCCCCGCATCCCCTGGGACCAGGAATCCGTGATTTGATGCCTGAGCCTGGTCTAGGACTTGGCAGTCAGTCTGTCCCATAGGACATGGAACAGTAGAAAAAGCACTGGTGTTCAAAAGCTGTCTTAAGGGGCCCCTGGTTGTCTCAGTGGGTCCCCATGCTGCTAGGGACCCACAAAACATAGCCATGGGACCTCCAGACTGGTATTAAGATTTCAAAAAGTGTGATGGGAGATATTTCAAAGGTGAATTTTCCCTGCTTTGGACTAGAATGTTCTTTCAGCGTAGAGTGGTAATACCCACTCTCTCCTGGCAGCCAGAAGCTCTGCTTGGTAAGATTTTTCTGATTAATATAACTATGCATCCTAATTGTTATCTGATAAATGAGATTTGCTTGATAGGAAGACCTTTTTTCAAAAGCTACAATCCCCAGTGATTTCACTTTTAGTTATTGCTACTGAGAAATAATTGTAAATGCGTGCGATGATTAATGGGCAAAAGTTTTTTAAAAGTCCAACAATCAGTTAAAATTATGGCGCATTCAAATGATGGGAACATATGTAGTCACTAAAAATCTACCTCGGAGAAGAATCTTTTAAAACATTGAGGAGTATAGTATTTGCATATTGTTGAACAGAGGGGAAAAGCTTACAAAACAGTATTACAGCATGATTCCAATTTTGTATGGTAAAAGGGAAAATGATGCAAACCAACATTAAAAACAGTTACTCCAGGGTGCCTGGGTGGCTCAGTCAGTTGAGCATCTGCCATCGACTCAGGTCATAATCCCAGGGTCCTGGGATCGAGTCCTGCATCGGGCTCCCTGCTCAGTGGACAGCCTGCTTCTCCCTCTCCCTTGCCCTTTTGCCTGCTTGTGTTCCCTCTCTCTCTCTCATAAATAAATGAAATATTTTTTTTTTAAGTTATTCCAGAGAGTAACCTCAAAAGTGACCCATTGTTTTCTGCACTTTTCAAGTTTTCTGCAAATAATATATGTGATTTTTACAACTGGAGGGAAAAGCAGTAAATGCAACTTGGGGAATTTTTGCAAGAATCGAGTCTCTAAAAGGGTCTTGAAAGTTAAAAGTTCAAGAAGGGGAGCTGCAAAAGCAGACATCAGCAGGCCCTACTCCCTGACCTGTAACAAACATGGCTTATAAAACTCTCCTACCTCTGTTTGTTAAACTGTCAGCCTGATATGCCAAATGTTGGTGAGGATGTGGATTTGTGGCACCTCTTGTCCACTGCTGTGGGAGGGTAAATTGGTGCCACCACCATGTAAAAGCCTTTAACTTTACCTCCCAAAGCTGAATGTTCCCTTGCTTGAAACTAAAAAGATTCATTTATTTGTGAAAGATACAGAAAGTGAGCATGAGTCGGGGGGAGGGAGGCAGAAGGAGCAGGAGAAGCAGACTCCCTGTTGAGCAGGGCACCCCCCCCCCCACCATGTGAGGCTCAATCCCAGGACCCTGGGATGATGACCTGAGTTTAAGGCAAATGCCTAACCAACTGAGCCACCCAGGCATCCCTCACGTGCCTGAAACTAATAGCCGCTGTGTCTGCCAATAGGCATTCCAAGAATAACCGTAGCAGTCCCCTTCACCTGGGTGGAGCCCAGAAAACACCCCCGCCCTTCCTCTGTGTGCTCCCACAGCACACAGGAGGCAAAGCGGATTCACTGGCGTTTCAATTCAGAAGTTGGAAAAAGTTCTGGAGCTGGATAGAAGTAAAGATGGTACAACAATATGGATGTACTTAATGCCACTGGAGTGTACTCTCAGAAAATGGTTCAAGTGCTACATTTTATGTTATGTATATTTTAACACAATAAAAAACAAATTATCTACGGTGAACTCAGTCATGTGGATGTAATTTAGTGATGATAATATTAAGGAAGAATTTTCCAAAGATGACATGCAACATCATGTCCTCTTTATAAAGTTAAAACAACCAAATTTAAAAATATACTTTTTGAGAAAACCTATAAATACAATAAAAGTGTGTAATAAGAAAGCAAGAGGGGCCCCTGGCTGGTTCAGTCAGAGGAGCATGGGACTTGATCTTGGCATTGTGGGTTCGATCCCCATGTTGGGTGTAGAGATTATTTAAAAATAAAATCTTTAGGGGCGTCTGGGTAGCTCAGTTGGTTAAGTGTCTGCCTTCAGCTCAGGTCATGGTCCTGGAGTCCCAGGATCAGGTCCCGCATCAGGCTCCCTGGTCAGCAGGGAGTCTGCTTCTCCCTCTGACCCTGCTCCGTCTCATGCTCTCTCTCACACACTCTCTCTCTCTCTCTCTCAAATAAATAAATTAAAAAAATAAAATCTTTTAAAAAAATAAAATCTTTAGCAAAAACAAAAACAAGAGAATGATGAATTTAGGATGATGGTTACTTGGACTGGGAAAGAGTCACCTCGTGGCTTGAAATGTGCTGTGATTAAGGTTCTGTGTTTTGTTGGGTAGGGGAGTACGGGGGCTTATTACATTAAAAGAAATAAAATGGAAGGAAGGGAAGGAAAGAGGAGGGGAGGGGATGGGAGGGAAGGAAGAGAGTTGGAGGGTGAGATGGATGAATGGAGGAGATAAAGGGGGATATCAGGAGGGGGTCTCACATGTGTCTAAGATGAGACTACATCATGAAGTAAGGATTTCAGTTAATCTGATTCTGGTCACTTGGTCACTTGGGGTCTTTTTCTTTTCTTTTCTTTTTTTCAGGAAATAGTTATTTGAATAGAATAGTTATTTTATTTCTATTTTTTAATTATGTTCCATTAGCAACTGAACAATAAATTTTTTAGTGGTGGATAGACATGCCAAACCCATTTGTAAAAAGTAAATGGATGATTAACAGAGCATTTAAGATAGTGGCTGCTCTGGGGTGAGGCGGGGGATATGTCTGAACTTCCCTCCCTGATCCTGGCACCACATTTCTTAAACTCAGTCATGAATACACGGTTGCTCATTTTATTATTATTCCAAAAACATACACATAGTTTGTATGCACTCTTTTGTATGTGTGATTTACTTCACAATTAAAAGGTAAAGAAGAGGGGCGCCTGGGTGGCTCAGCGGGTTAAGCCTCTGCCTTCGGCTCAGGTCATGATCCCAGGGTCCTGGGATTGAGCCCCACATCGGGCTCTCTGCTCGGTGGGGAGCCTGCTTCCCCCTCTCTCTCTGCCTGCCACTCTGCCTGCTTGTGATCTCTATCTGTCAAATAAATGAATAAAATCTTTTTTATTTTTTTTTATTTTTTTTTTTTTTAAAGATTTTTTATTTATTTAACAGACAGATCACAAGTAGGCAGAGAGACAGGCAGAGAGAGAAGGGAGGAAGCAGGCTCCCTGCTGAGCAGAGAGCCCGATACGGGGCTCGATCCCAGGACCCTGGGATCATGACCCGAGCCGAAGGCAGCGGCTTTAACCCACTGAGCCACCCAGGCGCCCCGAATAAAATCTTTTTTTAAAAGGATGATTCTAAAGTAATATGGGAGGAAAGAGGGCCAACAATAGCTCAGAGGCCAGTTTTCCTGCCCCAACGCTGCTGTTCCTTCCCAGCCTTGACAAGCTGCATCACTGTGCGTAGCTGTTTTCCTCTTTGCTTCCTCTGTATCCCTGCACCAAGTTCACCCTGGGACCTGCACTGAAGACTCACCAGTTGAGACCCAAGATCCGGGAGCTCCAGCCCACTGGGCTCATCCTCGGAGCACTTCTGTAGGAGAGAACCTCACCCAGCCCCACCCCAGGGGGTGCCCATGCCCCAGACACTCAAAGCCAAACTCTGCATGTTCTCCCCCTCTTTCCCACACACGTGGCCCTGAGCATCAGCCAAGAAGGAGGAGAAGGGGCCTGGATTGCAGAGGGAGGAGGACCGCCGGGAGAGCAAGACTGGACACAGCCGGGGAGGAAAGAGTGGCATCAAAGTCATGTTCTCATGGGCAAGTTTGTCCGAAAGACAGCACAGGGCCCAACCTCGTGGACAATGAATCAGAATGAATCAGAGGCAGTACTATCTCCCTGCCCCTGCCCCGGTTGGGGGGGGGGGCGGGGGGAGCTAGGCCTGTAGCCTTGTAAAGCTTTTCCCGTTCCCTGATCTTCATATGTGTGGATCTCTCTCAGGAGTGGAGATGGAATGATGGGTCACGGAGGGTAAAAGAGCGACAGGGTCCCTGGATCTGCACCTTGAGAGCATCAGGTCCCTTAGGGATCCGTGGAATTCTTTGGAGAGGTGGTGAGGCTTCCAGATGGGGATCTAAGATGCACTGATCTAGATCTTAGGTGCCTTCAGCTGACACCTGCATCACTCTTGTTAACTGCATACCACCCAGTAAACCAAAAAAGCCATTCACCTTTTCAGAGTACACCCAAGTGCACTGATCACATCCCAGGTGGTGTTTAACACCCCCTCCCTGCACCTGGCACAGCCCACGGTCACTCGGTTACAGAGGCCACAGAGTTAACCCAGGTGAAAGTCCATCTGCAGATGGAGCAGTGAAGGCCCAGAGAGGGATAGCAACTTTCTCAAGACTACACAGCTAATGGGTGCAGAGCTAAGGGTTACTTTTCACACCCCCAGGTTTGGGCTTGGTCTCGGGGTACCACAGCTGCTTGCAGGTTAGGCCAAGTCGGGTCTGAGGGCAATTCATTAAAACATGTCCCCAGAGTCAGAACAGGAGACAAGGAGGCCTTGTTTTCTAAGTGAATCTCCCAGGGCTATGAGCTCCAAGCAGACACATTCCTGAATGTTTGCCACCACATTTAAGACCCGAGCAGAGAAGTTATAAATGGGCCTTTTCTCTCTGCAGATAAGAGAACCACAGGACGTCAGGTCTGCGAGAGACGGACTAGTGAGATATTTTTCTCCCAGATTCTCCATAGCCTAAGAATCTGAATTCTCTACCAGATACCCTTAGAGCCCCACAGGCAGGCAATTTGTGTGTGTCTCTATAACTTCTTCAGTAAACTTGGGATAGATTTCTAAATTGTGCTTACTGCTTTCATCAGAGAAAAACAATAGGCATGCAATGAATGACATTGAATGTTTGGCAAAAGTCTAATTTATTTCACTCTTCAACAATCCATTTCTTCTTTTTTTAAGATTTATTTATTTATTGCGGGTGGAGCGGAGAGAGAGAGAGAGAGAATCTTAAGCAGACTCCCCACTGAGAGCAGAGCCCAACTCGGGGCTCAATTTCACGACCCTAAAATGATGACCCCAGCCGAAATCACGAGTCAGCTGCTTAGCCAACTGCGCCATCCAGGAGCCCCAAGAATCCATTTCTTCAAGAAATGACCAAATGTTAATTACCATTGAAATTAGGTTCTGGATACGTAGAGGATTCATTATACTATTTTCTCTATTTTTAATGAATGTTTTTCAAATTCAAATAATAAGAAGTTAAAGCTATATGCATATTTTTTTGAAGTCTACTTGTTAAATCAGTATCAACAGGACTTCCTTTGTAAACATTTTGCTTCTTAGTAAAAAAAAAAACAAAATGCCAAATTGTTCTCAACAAACTCCAGCCTATTGCCCCATGCTGGTATCAAAGCTCTCATTTAAAAAAAAAATAAATAAACAAAAACCAAGCTCGTAGATACAGAGAACAGATTTGCCATTACCAGAGGCAGGGGTAGGGCGTGGGGAGCAAAGTGGGCGAAGGGGGTCAAAAGGTTCAAACTTCCAGCTATAAAATAAACAAGTCCTGGGATTGTAGTGTAATGTAATGGCGACGATCGCTAGTAACACCGGGTGGCATGTGTGAGAGTTGCTACGAGAGTAAATCTTAAAAGTTCTCATCATAAGAAAAAGAAATTCTATAACTATGTATGGTGACGGTTGTTAATGAGTCTTATTGTGATCATTTAGATCACAAATGTTAAATCACCTTGTACACCTGAAACTAATATAATGTATGTCATGATACCTCAATTTACAAAAAATAGCTCTCGTTGGAAAGATGAAATTAAAAGTGCTTCATTGAAAGTGGAAATTGAGACTCAGTTCAGTCAGGGGCACTGTATGACCCCAGCAGGCAGCAACTGCATCTCGTCTCTCTTTGTCACAAGCATGTCCCACTGTGTACGTGCACACGCACACACACACCAACGTGACACTGGTGGTGCGTTGCTGGGTCCTGTGCTGATCACTGCCCCCGCTGGGCTCTCGCACCCCCGCAACAGCACAGCCACCTCTGCTATGCACTGGCCACGTGATCTTAGAATCCCTCCCTCCCCATCCCTGTCCTCTGATACCCTCTGGGCTCCTTGAAGGCGAGGATGAGGCTTGCCCTGCCCCCACACAGTGAGAGTAGGCACTCCGTAAGTAAATATTAGGTGATTTTTCAAGTCAAGCAGCATAGCATTCTGCGGTTGGAATCGAGAGTAGGGAGGAAGATGGGAGAGAAATGACCTGGGAAGTGACACAAGACCCGCTCTCCTCACTTCTGCTACAATGCTTAGTATCCAAGGGGCCTCCATCTCTCTGTCAGCAAAATGGGAATAAGGAACTTGATTATGAGGGCACCTGGGTGGCTCAGGAGGTTGGGCGTCTGCCTTTGGCTCACGTCATGATCCTAGGGTCCTGAGATTGAGTCCTGCATGGGGCTCCCTGCTTGGTGGGGAGCCTGCTTCTCCCTCTCTCTCTGTCTGCCGTTCTGCCTACTTGTGAGCTCTGTGTATCAAATAAATAAATAAAATCTTTCAATAAATAAATTTTTTCTTAATGGAAACAACTTGACTTTTCAGGGTTGTGGGGAAGAAGAGAGATGGTGGATGAGCAGTGCCGGGCACATAGTAGGTGCTAAATAAAAGGCTGCTTGTGACTCAAACAATGACCCTGGGTTGAAGATGACGTCTGATCCTGATCTTGGACCAAAGGTCAGTGTTTCCAGCCGCGGAATGAAAAGTTACCAGACGGACATTAGCCAGAAAGAAGTTCGAGATCTTTTTCTAAAAGCCAGGGAGGAGAGCAAATTCACAGGTGTTGAATGCTTTCATGTGCCATAACTTTAATTAATCTTTAGGTCAAGCTGGGAAGTGAGTGTTTCGTGACCCAGTCTACAGGAGGAAAGGAGGACGTGTTGACTGAGACAGGTGCCAGCCGCTCACAAGATCTCAGGGGCGGGAACTGGTGGAATTTCTGGCATCTGGGGCAGGAAGTAGTGCTGGGCTCCCAGTACTTTCCTTAGTCTCTTTAAATTAAATCAAGTCCTGGAAGTAGCTCAAACCTCACCCTCTTTGGGACCCAGTCCCTGTGCCTTTTTTTAACAGCAAACACAGTTCCGTTCCAGGCTGGCCAGGTTCAGCTTCAACAAGGCCGTTGGCCGGGAGGTGCACTGAGCCTCTCTTTTCCCTCCTTGCCGCCCAAAGGACATGACCCTCCCTCTCCTCCAGGCCTGGAACCTTGCTCACCATGGGTTTGGCTCCGAGTACTCCAGCCTTGGACATCCCTCCCTCCTCTCAGAACATGGAGTGAAGAACTCTGAGGGTCTCAGGGTTTGGAGAGGGACCTTGCCCAGAGGGACCGTGGAGCAAGAGAAAGGACAAACCCAGGTGGACGTTCCCAGCTGCCTCTTCACGGGCCATGGGATGCTTGGTCAAATGACTTCATCCTCCTGGGCCTTAGTTTCCCGAAAAATGGAGACAATGGTGGCCACCTCCCTTTTCAAGGGTTGCTGTGAGAGTCTTTAAGATGACAGTGTGTAGAAAGTGCCTGGCCGGGAGCAGGCGCTCAGTAAATATCACGTTCCCAGTCTGGAGCCAGAGCAAGGTTCTGTGCACCACCAGTACGAGTCTCCTCTTTTTCTATACGATGATTCACTTTTAAAACCCCATCTCACACGAGTAGAAAGGCAGCAGCCCTTGGAAAGCTTTTATTTCTTGGTTTTGTCAGTGTTTGTTGAGTGTTCACTATGTACCAGGCACTGTTGTGGGCGCTGGGGATACGGGAGTGAATCCCCAAACTCTCGTTCTCACAAGAGTACATTCCTGCGGAGGAGCGGGGAAGAACAGTGAACAAAGAGAGATAGAGTGTGACATCATGAACAGCATCCAAAAAAAGGAAACCAAAGCACAGGGTAGCCTAGAGAGACAGGGTACCTGTTTCATTCAGTGGGAACAGTAGAAGCAGACTCACCCCAAAATTAATAAGACTTACGCTTCAAGGCTTTTTGCGTGGTCGGGTCCCTTCCTGTTCCGATTCTAGATACTGCCCTACCAAATTTCTTATTCCCAATCAGGGATACTTTTTCCTAAAGAGCACTCTCAAAAATTAAATAAGCTTCAGGCAGGCCCCACAGAATCTGGTTCTGGGCCCGGTGACCTGGAAAGCCCTCTCCAAGAGGGTGATACAGGAACCTAGACCTGAATCCATAGAAAGGAACCATTCAAATGAGCAAAACAAAATTCTCGGCCCCGGGGCACCTGGGTGGCTCAGTGGGTTGAGGCCTCTGCTTTCAGCTCAGGTCATGGTCCTAGGGTCATGGGATTGAGCCCCACCATCGGGCTCTCTGCTCGGCGGGGAGCCTGCTTCCTCCTCTCTCTCTGCCTGCCTCTCTGCCTGCTTGTGATCTCTGTCTGTCAAGTAAATAAATAAAATCTTTAAAAAAAAAAGAAAAAAAAAATTCTCGGCCCCGAGGAAGCCAGTGATCTTGAAAGGCCCCAAGTCTATCTACTTGGCTGAGTGGAAAGGCTGCATCTGATATCCCACCTCCAGCCAGGTGTCCTTGGAGCTGGAGAGCTTCTGTCTCCCCGGAGCCCCCTCCCCGCAGGCTGGTGGCCTATGCCAGGCCTGAGCATGGGTTAGAGAATGTAGAGCGCGGGGAGGAAAAGGGGCTTGGGCCAGCCGTGGGCCCCGGGCAGTGGCAGGGACTCAAGGCCAGTGGGAGGAAGGAACCCGGACAGACAGTGTCAGGTGCCGAGGAGAACTTGGAGCAACTGGAAACGTCACACAATTCTGGTGGGAAAACAGTGAAAACACGTACTTTGCACGTGACTCAGCTGTCGCCCTCCCTGGTATTTATTCTAGAGAAATGAAGCCCTATGTTCAAACAAAAACCTGTACACAGATGCTCAGGGGAGCTTCTATTCATAATAGCCAAAAACTGGAAAAAAAAAAAAAACAAAAATGGCCCACATGTTCAAGAGCAGGTGAATGCATGAGCAAATTGTGGTCTTTCCCCACTGTGGAATGCTCCTCAGCATCACAAAGGCACAAACAATGGGTACACTCAACAGCACACTTGAATCTCACAGACATCACACTGGCTTTTGGAAGAAACCAGACACAACAGAGTTCATCTGTAGGATACCATCATGTGACATTCTAGCTCCAGGAGCAAAGGGCAGGTGACTGTGAAAGAACATGAGAAAACTTTATGGGGAGAAGGATGTGAATTGTGGTTGTGATGGACACGTTGTCAAAACCCATTTTATTGGATATTAATTTCTCTTCAGAACGGATGCATTTTCTTATATATGTTACAGCTTAATTGAGTGATGACCTAAGAAAGTTGACATGAAAGTTACATCACCGTGTAGTCCAAGGGAAAGACCCTCCTTGAGCTCAGCCTTCTGCCCCCTTCACTTTACACAACAGGAAACTGAGGCCCAAAGAGAGGAATGACTTTCCCAAGGTCACACAGCAAGTCTGGACCATCAACAATGAGCAACTGAAGGGCTACTTGAAGTTCACAGAGTGTTTTCCAAACCTGCTCTGACTTAGTGCCCCGGATACTTTGTGAGCCTGCAGCACTGTCATTATGCCCACGTTCCAGATGAGCACACTGAGGCCCAGAATGGTTGGAAGGCTCAACCGAGGTCACAGAGCCAGCTTCATGATGACCTACCCTGTTGACGGAGTGCAAGTGCAAACCCAGCTACTCTGCTCTCAAAACCCAGTCCTTCCCTCCTCCTCAGCACACCTCCTCTTGCCGACAGAGCAGGCGTCAGCTGGAGACCCTTCACAGAAGTCCCAGGGACTGGAGACAAAAGAAGGGACAGCATGGAACTCCGCGGAGCTTTCCACTGTGGGGCTGTGGGCTGGGCCTGGCAGGGTACACCCAGGGGACAAGGGGGTGGGAAAGATCCAGTTTCCCCGGGATGCTTTTTCCAGCAAGGCCTGCAGGGGGAGATTAAGATTGCAGAGAGCAACACGATGCCGCTAGAGGAGGAGATTAGTGGCTTCCAGGGTATTTGACTCTCTCAGAAAGGCGGTTTGTTTGGGATCTGACTGCAAGCCACGGGATGAAGCCATGCCAGGCCCTGTTGGAGCTGACTCCAGGAGAGAGACGGCCCCTTGGGCAGGGAAAGGGAGGGAGGCCAGACCTAACAAGACTGGGGCTTTCAGAATCCCGAAAGGACCATGGAGGGGCCTCCAGGGTCCCACGTAAGCCTCCATTTCATCTGAGACCAGGCCGCGTTAACAGACAGATGGCTGGTTTGCTGACCATCCGTCTGTCCTTGACCTTGCACAGGCAGCCTGGAATGGGAGCAATCGGGATTTGTTTGCTCCAGAGTGAGAGGGCCTGGGCCCAGAGGGTAGGGCGGGAGGGGAGTAGCCAATAACAAGAAGGCTGGCGGAACCTTAAACAAAAGAGTAAAATGTGTAACATGTAACCTTAACTGAGGTTCTCACTGCCCCAAGCCCAGTGAGATACCGGCTGTATCTTCAGTAAGGTTCCTGCTGCCCCAGGGACTTTGGAGTGGGAGACCAAAGAGAAAGACTTAGCCTGGAGTTTGGGTGGGCTGCAGGGAGTAAATAAGGGAGCAGCAGAACAGGAAAGCAGGAGGCAGGAGTCTGAAGCCAAAGTGGGTGGGGACAACTTGCAGAAATTTGTATCTTAGAGGCATTGCGTCCCCTGGGGGCTGAAATGAGAGTTTCAGTCTGTGTCATTCAGGTTTCCAGGGGCCGGGGCTCTGGCATCTGAGTCGCATGTGTTCACTCCAGACATGGCAGTGGGGGTGGGAGGGGACACAAAATTGGATGTGGCGTGTCTCCTGCCCTCAAGGTGCACCCAGCAGAAGTCCACAGTTAAGGCAAGCGGGCAGCGAGCTTTGGGGGGTGGGGACAGAGAGAGCATGGGGGCGGTGTGCAGGGCACAGGGGTAGAGGAAGAGGGATAGAGGTGAATTTTTTTTTTCAACCTGGAGACCGTAACCTAAGGAAGCCTTCTGAAGGAGATCACATTTAGGCCAAACCTTGCCAAATCAATAGGATATGGCCCTAGGGATGTGCAAAGAAGGCCCTTCAGGGAAACTGGCCTAAACACAGGGGGGCGAAGGCCCAGAGCACTGAGAAGGTGGGGCACTAGAGGTATGTAGGGGGAGCCCTGCGAGAGCACGTTGGCCAAAGGATTAAACTTCCCCCTTGCGGGGCATGCTAGGACCTTGCTTAAAGATTACAGTCCCAGGGGCGCCTGGGTGGCTCAGTGGGTTAAGCCTCTGCCTTCGGCTCGGGTCATGATCCCGGGGTCCTGGGATCGAGCCCCACATCGGGCTCTCTGCTCAGCGGGGAGCCTGCTTCCCCCTCTTTCTCTGCCTGCCTCTCTGCCTACTTGTGATCTCTCTCTCTGTGTCAAATAAATAAATAAAATCTTTAAAAAAAAAAAAAAAAAGATTACAGTCCCAGATCTAGAGGGAGACAAACCATAAGAGACTCTTAATCTCACAAAACAAACTGAGGGTTGCCGAGGGTCGAGGGTCTGGAGAGGGTGGCTGGATTATGGACATTGGGGAGGGTATGTGCTATGGTGAGTGCTGTGAAGTGTGTAAACCTGGCGATTCACAGACCTGTACCCCTGGGGTTAATAATACATTTTATGTTTATAAAAAAATTAAAAATTAAAAAAAGATTATAGTCCCAGAAAGGAAATGCCTATGAAATAGACCCATAAATAAACACAATGTTTTAAATACTGATAGTGCTGCAGAGACCCCATTTCAATAAGGCTCTTACCAAGCCCAGCCCAGAGAGCACCAACTTGGTCAGGGCAGCGATGTCTGGGATCAGAGGGGAAGTGTGAGCAGAACCAAGGGGCCGAGGAAGGTGGGGTGGGGAAGAGCACACCAGGCCAGAGGAACAGCCTCATTCCGGAATTCATAGTCTCCCACCACTGCTAATTTGCTCCTGCGCTCATTCCTCTCAGCAACTTACACTGATCACCTCGGGGCATCACTGCAGACCCTCAGCTGCATTTCTGAGCCCAGCTGGCCCCACGGCCACCAGATGCACACCAGCTTTGCTCAGTTTTGTGAAAGTGTGCCTGCCTGAGTCCAGCTTGGGTCCTCCCCGCTCTCCCCTTCCCGTCCTACCAGGATGGTGAGATGTCCACAGGAATCCCCTTGGTGAAACACAGAAACATCCCATGGGCAATCCTGGATCAGAGGGGACTAAATAAGCCATACCCCTTCCTCTCCAGCAGCCTGTTCTGAGACTCATCTCATGAGGTTCTGTAGAAGGCTCCGGGAGACAGAACAGAGGCAAATCTGTCTTGTATCCAACAACATGCACACAGATGGGCTTTGCAGATGGCTGGGTCCCAAACCCCCAGCCTCTCTGCTCAGCTGCCACACCCCTGACTTGACCACATTTGAACACCCACTCTGGTCCCCATGTTGACTTCTGTTCATAGCCAGTTGGCATGTTTACCAAGAATGTGTTGACTTGACTTTCCAATGGCAGGGACAATGTGATATGTGACTTACTTTTTGTTTAGAAATTGCTTGCTCAAAGGCTCAAGTGGCCACTCCACCGAACCTGTCTGGTGGCCTGTATTTTCATGGGCCGTTCCAATGCAACCTGAGGTCCTGGTGTAGAGCCCAGAACCACTGCCTGGGCATTCCCGCCCAAGTTTGGCCATGGGTAGGTACTAGGTGACCCTACACAAATCCCAGGCCTCTTTGTCTCTTTCCTGTGAACTAAGGAAGGATGGACATTCTCCAAGGTCCTTCATGCCCCAAACAGAGGATTATGCCCCCACTCCAGTACCCAGAGAAAATCAAGTTCAGGTCTGCCTGACAAACCACCTCCCAGTTAACGTTCTCCCTGTAGATCAATCCTTTATCATACTTTTAATACTGTGTATCTCTAATACCCTGATTTTTGACTGGGATTTATGGGAGGTGGGAGGTGGTAGTTATATGTATGTCCCCAAAATTCAATGCAACATTTTTTAGCAAAACAGGGTGTGGGAAAAGAATCAAGACACAATGTGTGTCCAATCCAAGACACACTCCAAATACAAGTCCTAGAAGGTCCAAATGTTGAAAAACATGAGAACAGCTGGAGTGCCTGGGTGGCTCAGTTGGTTGAGCAGCTGCCTTCGGCTCAGGTCATGATCTCAGAGTCCTGGAATCAAGCCCAGCTCCAGCTCCCTGCTCAGCAGGGAGTCTGCTTCTCCCTCTGCCTGTTGCTCCCCGTGCTTGTGCTCTTTCTCTCTCTCTTTCTCATTCTCTCTCAAATAAATAAATAAAAATCTTTAAAAAAAGAAAAACACGAAAGCAGCAACGAAGTCAGGGTGCCTCTTGGCTGTCACTGGCCCCAAGAGAGGCCAGATTCCTATGTGGGGCAACTGCTTGTGACTGTCCATATTAAGGAACGGGGTGACCAAGAAGCTGACCTTGAAGCATTTGCCAACCTCACATGATTGTTTCTTGCATATAAAAGCATTGTACCATATTTTACAGTTAGATCTAGGATGTTGGTTGGGATTGGGGTTGACAGGTATGAATAAAATGTTCTCCCTTCAAAAATAATACAAAGAACAAAAACAGAAGGAAAGGAAAGGAAAAGAAAGATGTTCCCAGAAGCATTTTCACAGAACGGTTTATTCTCTGAGATAAATTACTGACATTAACCAGGAGATAGTGTGAGCTCTTCACATTTGCATGGTAGGTAGTAGTATTCTGGGGAAACACAGTGTATAGTAAAGCCTTGCAAATATATTTGGTGTTTATTATGTAAATCAGAGTTTAGTTTTTAGCTCAGATAACCATCTCCATCAATGTCTGGAAAGACAGTTCTAAAGTCATGTGGAATGCAAGACAATTCATTGTGAGATGGGCTCAGGCACTGCAAAATATCTAGCATCCCGGCTCTTTCCAGGCTCCCCAGTGCTGGCAGCACCCCTGTCAATACTGTGGCCACCGGAAATACCCCTCCACCAGCATTTTAATCCCCTGGGGCTTTCCAACTTCTTGATAAAACGATCTGAAAGAATTCAATGGCCAAATGCACTAGGGTGGGTGAGGACAGGGCATGGGGATGGCTTCAAGGACCCCTCCGTTCTTTCCATGGGCATTTTTTTTTTCATTGAAATATTCACATACCATAAAATTCACCCTTTGAAAGTGGTTTCTCGTATATCCACAAAGTTGTGCAACTCTGACCACTAACTCCAAAACGTCTTTATCAGCCCAAGAGAGGTCCTTGTACCCGTTAGCAGCCCCGCCCCTTCTCCCCTCCCCCACGCCCTGGCAAGCACCAATCCGAGGTCCATCTCTGTGGACCCGCCCACTGTGGACATTCCATACAAATGGAATCACAGAACACAGTGGCCTTTTTCTGGCTTTTTCACTTAAAACAGTGTTTTCAAGGTTCACCCACACTTAGCATGGATTGGTACCTCATTCCGTTGAAAGGCTGAATACTATTGCATTATATAGCTAGACCACCATTCATTGGTGATTCATCCATTGATAGACAGTTGAATGAGGGCTACTTTTGACCATTACAATAGTGCTGCTATGAACATTTGTGTATAACTTTTTGTGCGGTCATATTTTTTCAATTTTCTTGGGTACATACCAAGTTGTTGGGTCATACGGTAATTCTACACTTAAATTTTTGAGGACCTGCCTTTGTTTGTTTGTTTAAGGGATTACACTATTTTAAAATCCCACCAGCAAAGTATGAGGGTTCCAATTTCTCCACATCTCACCAACACTTGTTCCTGACAGTCTTTTGGATAACAGCCAACCTGATAGGTGTGAGGTAACATCCCATTGGGGGTTTTGTTTACATTTCTCCAATGACCAATGACGTAACAGATCTTTCCAGGTGCTTTGCGGCTATTTGTAGATGTTCTTCAAGAAATGTCTATTCAAGTCTTTTGCTCATTTTTAACTGCGTCACTTGTCCTCTTGTTGAATTGTAAGAGTTCTTTATATATTATTGATATAAGTCCCTTATCAGATGTATGATTTGCAAATTTTTGTCCCATTCTGTGGGTTGCCTTTGCACTTTCCTGATGATGCCTTTGGAAATAGTGAAGTTTTAAATTTTGATGAAATCTGATGTACTTCTCTTTCTTTAGTTGCACGTGGCATGGACCTTTGAACCAGCTGTGCCAGCAGCCCCACCTCCCGGCACAAGGCCAGGGAATGGTGGCTCCTGGGATTTGAATGGGGGGCCACACCCTTCCCATTTCAAAGCCTCTTGCTGGGATTCCATAAACAAGGTTTAATTTCTCCAGATTAAAAAAAACCTCTGTCTCTACTCCATTAAAGTGTCCTCCAGAACAGGCAGCACCAACCCTACTAGTCATCCATACCTCAGAGGCAACAACCCTCCTGGCCCTTTCTTGAAGAGCAAACCAAACTAAGGGTGTGGGGACCCTGAGCCCTGAGTGGGCACCACATGGGGCAAGGGATCCCATAGGGGCAAGCTGGACAGTGAGGAAGGCCAAGGTCACCCCTTTGCAGAGGGAAGTCACCCCAAGCTGTGTCCTCCATGGGCCTCAGCTGGGAACCCGCCCCTTCACTACCTCAGGCCACACTCGGATTTCACAGCAAAGGGCGGGGCTAAAATGTAAATATGTCAGCAGGGTGGGGACGCAGCCCTGGATGGCTGACGCTGGACTACGCTGGGGAAATTGAGGAAATCCTGCAGCTGGAGAAATGGAGGCCCAGTGACAGTGAGGCACTCACAGTGAGTCCCTAGCTGGGGAGGAACCACACTCTCCTGCTTCCCCCGCTGACCTCCAGTGAGTATGTTGGCTGGAATGAGGTTCGTGGGTCTCCAGCAACATGCAGGGCCTGTGGGACATGAGCGGCTTGCTTGGAGATCAAGCACAGGGAGGTTCATGTCCCAGCAGGTGAGCCCCCTCACAGAGCACAGCAGAGGGAACAGAGCAGCACCAGGACATGACCCCTTGGCAGTAGGCACCTCGCCTCTTCAGGACAACCCTATGATCTGGTTGTCTTAATAACAGTAACAGCGGCCATTCCCTGGTGCTTCCTTGAGCGCCAGGTACCGTGCTAAGAAATGTACATGCACATAGCACAGATCCTCCCAACAGCCGCATGAGTGTTTTCCACGAGGACACCCAAAGATTAAGTGACTTGCCCATGATCATGAACCATAAGAGCTGAACAGGCTTTCAAACCCAAGCATGCCAATGCCAAAGTCAGGGCTCATAATGGCCATACTTCCCGAGGGTCTCAGTTCTCGGGCTGAAGATCCTCGCTGGAGCGGATGGGTAGACTGCTCCCTTAGCCGGCTTCATCAGGCTGAGCTTGGCTCTGGAGCAGTCAGATCCCTAGTCTGTTCCCCCAGGGGAGACCTGGGCTCTCCTCCGGTGTCACAGCGCCCCCTGCTGCTCACTCCCACACTCTTTGGCAAGATCTCTTCATTGCCCAAGGGCTGCCTGTTAGAAGCTCTGGGGGTTCCCCAGATGGGAGCCCCACTCCCTCACCAACACCCTATCCTCTTAAAGGTCCTCCTGGGGCCGGGAGAAAAGCAGAGAGAAAATAGGAATGTTTGTTTCTGGGTGCTGAGGTCCCCACATTCCTCTAGTTTGCCAGCCTCCCGTCAAGAAGCAGGCTAGAGGAACCTGCACACACTGGAGGTCAGCCACCCCACTCCTGCTCTTCACATTTCTGCAGATGTGTGTAAACCGATCTCAGTTCCCTCAACTGCCAACGGATGACCAAAGTGCCTACTTCCCTACTGGGGTATGGCTGGGGTCCAGCACCTCATACTGAGTTCATCCTGTTCCTGAGCCTCAGCCTCCTCATCTCCTGAGGTTTCTTGGGCACCTGGCCTTCACCCGCATTACCTCACTCAATCATCACGGTAATACACGAGGTGGAATAAGGAAATCGAGGCCCAGAGGAGTCAAGTAAGTTGCCCGAAGTCACACAGCCGGCAATATATGGAGCCAGGATTCCAAACCAAGCAGCCTGGCTCCACATGCTGGGCTCATAACCACCATGTCACAGTGTTTTCCAGTGGCAGGATGACTTATACACTATGAAATGTGCAGACTCGGCCTGAGGCTGGGAGATCTGGAGGAGAAAGAAATTAGAAAAATTAGTAATTTGAAGAATAATGCCACAGTGGGAAGACACCTGGACTTGCATCCATCTTGGCAGACTTCCTGGAGGAGGTGGGGGCTGAGCCAAATCTCTTGGTGTTACAGGGTCCAGAGGTCAGTATGACTGATGGAAAAAGGCCTGGCTGCCCTCCATCTGCCCGTCTGGAAAGGGGGGGGGGTTCCTAACATCACAGGAACTTTGAGACAACAGGCACGGGGGGGACTATCACACTAATGAACACATTTGCTGGGTATCTCTATGGGCCAGGCACAGTGCTAAGTGCTTCATGTGGGTTATCTTTTTTAATCCCCCAAGAGTCCTATGGGATAGGAACCATTAATACAGCCCCTTTACACTTGAAGAAACTGGGCTTTCCAAGACTTTGAGTGGCTTTCCCGAGTCCTCACAACAACCAAGAGGAGAAGGCAGGGTTTGAATCCAGGTAGCCTGACTCTGTGCCCTGTGCTACACACCCAAGTCATAGAGCTACACTTTCCCTAGGAAGAAATCCCCTAGCAGCAATCTTCACTCACCTTCCATCTCCGTGTGGACAGCCTTCTTAGATGTTCCTCCTTGAGACTGCTTTCAGCTGAAGCAAATCAAGAAGAAAAAAGCCTTTCTTTCTCTCCGTGTCCCAGCATCCAGAAGGTGTCAAATGGAGGATGATCCCATTCTTCTTGCTTGGGGAAAGACAGATTATCTATGTCTCTGGCGCCCCCTGCTGCCCCAACAGAGAACTTCATGGGACCGCCGCATAGGGGATCACCCCAGCACAGGCAGGCAAAGGAGGTCAGGAGCAGGGCTTCCCAAGCCATTTGTGAAGAAAGACCAGACTGTTATTGGTTTTTTTTTTTTTTTTAACTTCCAGTCTGTTGCAGACGAAGACTTTTTGTAAGGTGCAATACAAATGGAATTAGGGGGAAAATGAAATGAAATGAAATGAAACGCTGAAATATTACAGCCATGTCAAATTGCTATAAAATCTTCTCAGTGTGACTCTCAGGTTCTCAGTAAGAATTTCCTGGGCCTGTCTTCAGGTGACAATGGTCTGTGAGGCAGCATGAGCCCAGGGATCTCAGTCTGAGTAGCACTGGTCCAAAGGGCCACTGAGCAAAAGGCTGGGCCGAGATCGATGGCTAGCTAAGAAGAACCCATCCCCTGAGGCGCCGCCTCAGCAGACAGCAAGGGTTCCTGTGCCGTTCGGAGGCTCAGGGCTGCTGCTAACTCGGGGGACAGCTGTGCACCTGCAGTTGGGAAAGAAGGAGTAGCTTTGGTCTGAGCCCCAGGGACAGCATCCCCAAGAGGGTGCCCAGAAGCCAGGCCCGGGCTCTGCCCTCCCCACCTGTAAGCAGGAAGGTGAGGCTGTCCAAGCCAAGGGGGCCTCT
The DNA here is from genome assembly GCF_963455335.1 of Martes martes. Classification (NCBI taxonomy): domain Eukaryota; kingdom Metazoa; phylum Chordata; class Mammalia; order Carnivora; family Mustelidae; genus Martes; species Martes martes. The sequence goes on along the minus strand of NC_137894.1, from coordinate 49,270,990 downwards.
GGAAACAGCTCTATCCTCTAACAAGCTGGGATGGAGGTCTGAACCTGATGTGAGACCAGGATGGTGGATGCCCTAGTTTCTGGTCCTCATCACCTCCCCTCTCTGAGCTTCTTCTTCCACAAATATTAAAAATGAGGGGCTCAGATTGTCTCTGAGGTCCCTTCTACATCTTGTCCTGGAAGATCTGCCTGTCCTTGGCGGGGGCATTGGGGGGAGTGCCACAAGGCTTAGGCACAGCCAGGAGGAGAAACTGGAGTGAGATGGAAACGCGCTGGTTGTGCATTCCAGACTGTCCCCAAGGCTTCTTGAGGACAAGGAGGTCCAGGGCCAAGGAGACTAGACCAGCCTTCTGGGATGGGTGCGCACAGGGTGACCTTGGAGGGCAGAGGTGTGGCGGATCTGCTGGGCAGAGGCATTTGCTGAAACTGAAGGAGCACTAGAAGGAGGTGAAAACAGCCCTTTCCATGTTAGCTAGCAGCCACACACAGTCACACTCATTTTGTCCCCTCCCCCGCCAGTCCCAGCTGCGCACCCCCTGCCACTCCCCATCTCGCCTCTAAGCAAAGTAAACCCAAGCGCTTGAAAGAGAACGAGAGCAAACAGCCTCAGAGCAAGGAGCCAGCTTCGCATCTATTCCCAGCCAAGGTGAACAGGCTGTGAGTTTGTTGACAGAGAAAAGAAGTCATCAATTTTTCATTACACAGTGAAGGCAACGGAATGTCTCAGGATGTCAACAGTTTCCAGGCAACAAAGACAAACCAAATACACAGGCCCCTCACCTAAAAAGATGTTTTCTTTACGAGCATAGGCTTGGATGGGGAGCCAGGGGAAGACGAGAGCCAGAGGCAGGTGAGATCACTGGGCAGCCACAGGGCCGGATCCAGATGCTGGAAGTTTGTGGCCGTCTACAGCGACCTTGCTAGCAGAGCTTGTCAGACTATGACTCAAACTGAGCCTGTCTTTTGGAAGCATTCAGGCACAAGACGTCAGAGCAAGACCCAAGAGATCAGTTGGTGTGACTTATTCATCCCTTCATTCAAAACAAACATTTCTGAGCATTCCTAGGGCCTGGAGCTCAGGCCTGAGACCCAGTCTAGCTGCAGAGATGCGTCCGGAGACCACTTCTTTTCACCTTACCAATAAGAAAACCAGAGCCAGAGAGAAGAAATGACTGTTCCAAGATCACGCAACCACGTGGAGGCTGAGCTGTCCTTGAACCTGCAGCTGAAGGTGCTCTGTAGCTGTGCCCTGGTCCCCAGGATGCTCGGGACTGGGCTCTTGGCAGGGGGCCCACCAAATTGCTGGCCCAGATAGAGTCTTGTCCAGAATCAACACCGGGAGCTTTCGAGAAACCTTGAGCAAAAGGGTTCAGATATCGAATCTAAAAACTAAAAGGAGGGGCACCTGGGTGGCTCAGTGGGTTAAAGCCTCTGCTTTCGGCTCAGGTCATGATCCCAGAGTCCTGGGATTGAGCCCTGCATCGGGCTCTCTGCTCCACGGGGAGCCTGCTTCCTCCTCTCTCTCTGCCTACTTGTGATCTCTGTCAAATAAATAAAATATTTAAAAACAAAACTAAACTAAAAGGAGATCATTAGAATCTCTTGTGGTGGGTATATTGTTATGGTTTTTTTTTTTTTAACTCTCAAGGTGGTTCTAACCAAAACAGTAAGGGTGGCCCTTTCCAGAGTGCTTTGTCAGGACTGCAGGCTCCCAGGATGCCTTCTTGTGTTTGCGCTGACATTTCCCAGTGACTGTCAATGAAGACTCAAGAGTAAGTTAACACAGGTCCTCACAATAAACGCCAAAGCTTGTTAGCAGAGTAAACCACGTGCTTAGCCTGTCTTAAAAGAATCTTTGCTGAGTAAACAGAAGGAAGGCTTTACTTGAGAGTAAACAGAGCGAGGAGCTGGACGCACCTGGAGCGCTAGTAGGTAAGTCTGCTGGCAGAGGCTGTAGAGACATCTTCGAGGGGGGCCGTGAAGTCAGGGGGCTTATCTAATGTTCAAGCAGAACAGATCTCTCTCCCCAACAGCCTCTGCTCCCACGAGGATCCCACCTCTCTTGGGAAGGAGGCAGAAACCAAGACTGAAACGAGAACTTAGAGATGCACCTCCTTTGCCCAGAGGTTTCAGGAACTCATGTCTTGACCTTCCCAGCACCATTTTTATTTTTAAACACGATTACAATGAAATGTAGCCTTCATGATGGTTTGTCAGACAGCAGCAGGAAAAATGTCTTTGGTCCAGATAGGCCACCAGCTTTCTGTCTCTGTCGACACTCATTCAGTATTATCCTTGGTGGTAGTGGATAAAGAAATGAACCTTAGTAGCTGCTGATCTTTTGCCCACAACTTACCACTTCCTTCATGGCCTTATTTACATGACTGTCTCATTTTCTAAGTAAAGACACATTACTGTCTGAAATCTTTGACCCGTAAACTTGTTAGGCTCGAAAACCCAAGTGCAACCACTGACTTAAAATCATCTCAAATATCTTTTCACCAGAAAAAAAAAACCCTCAAGTATTTCACTTTTCATTTAATTTATTGATTCCTTGCCTCTTTCTTGAAAAAATATGGGAGTGTAGATTGAAGTACTAATATGCAGCAAAATCATTAAAAGAGGGGCACACACACACAAAAATGTATTAATTAGTACCAAGAAAACAAGGAGGAAATATTACCCATCTTGGGTCCATCTAACTGCTGAGAATAGGCATTGAGCCTGGCTCTGTTTGTCAGTGGCTAGAGCCGAGAGGCAAGCCTGTTAAGTCACAGAACGCTTGTTATGATAAAAGAGGCCTGGCTAGCAATTTCTCAGAGAATACAAACTTTCTCTTGGCCCTAAATTTTAGAAGAATTTTCACATGAGACCTTGTAACAACAAAACGGCCTCCACAAGTTTTTTGGCAAAAGCAGAAGTGGTTTTCATGTGGCTGTTTCTTCCAACAACCTTGGAGGAAAGCCAAGGGCACGCCAGATAGTACAGCAGCTCAGTAACATGCTTCTCTATTTTTCGACAAGAAATGAACTTGAGCATGTGAAGCGGAAAAGTCAAACATTCTAAGTAAATGACACAGGAGGCATGACCATATTAGATAAAGTGCACTTGGTTTCCTCTTGGCGGAGTCACTGGTGGGCATACAAACATGCCTCTCCTTCCTGAGGTGTGGACTGACTTGCTCACTCCTGGGCCAACAGCCCACCTCCCCAGCCTGCCTGACTTACACACCCCACCCAGCCCGGGTATGCTCTAGTAAGAAAAGGTCGACTTATCTAAGTAGCCATTCCTACGATTGGCCACTGTGAGGCAGCACTGAGCCAGCATCCGGAAAAACAAACTTCCAAAAAAATTCGCTTTGTAATGAGCAAAGCCATCCAGCATATAAGCAGGTCTACCAATCCACTAAATCCATTCATCCTGAAAATCCCATATTTGGCTGTTTCCACAAATATTTAAAGGTGGAAAAATAAAATAGCCCCTCCAATAGCAGAAATGTTTTCTGTGATTCTCTTTGCAATTTTTAAAGGGTCGATACATCATATAAAAACAGCAAAGATACACTAACATTTTTTGAACAGGAACCATGCTGAGTGTCTGACATGTACCATATCGTGTAATTCTGCAAGAACTCGATGAGGTTGGTGTCATTATTATCCCTATCGTGTAAGTGAAGAAACTGAGGCACCCAGAGTTTAGACAACTCGCCTAAAGTCATACAGCCCTATTCAGTGGCAGAGTGGGATTTGAGTTAATCCAAGTAGTGTGACAGAGAGCATTTAACCTACCTCCTTAAAGACCTGTGGCATCTCAGTCCACACTCCTCCCAAAGCCAGATATTGTATTCCCCATCATAGCCTCAGGCTGATAGCCAGCAAAGTTTTTCCTTACTTTCCTTATTTTGAGCTAAAACTCTCTCCCAGTTGGTCAGAGTTCTTCCCTCCAGAACTAAATAAAATCAGTTGTTTTTCTTCCATTTTTTTTAAGATTTATTAATTTATTTGGTTGACAGAGAGCACAAACAGGAAGAGCAGCAGGGAGAGGGAGAGGGAGAAGTAGGCTCCCCACTGAGCAGGGAGTCTGATGCAAGGCTCGGCCCCAGGAACCTGAGCTAAAGGCAGATGCATAACCGACTGAGATACCCAAATGCCCCAAGTTCAGTTTTTCTTCTATATTGAAGACCCTTCACTTTTAAAAAATTAACGATAGTGTTAACTGTTGCTCCCCAACAGCCATCCCCCCCCTCAAAAAAACCCCAGCCCTGTACCTGGAACAAGTCATTATGCCCAATTTACAAATGTGCCCCATCCCATTCCTGCTGGTTAACAGCAAGTGCTGGAATCTCCTGATGCAGAGGTTTAACAATAGATTAGTTACTTTAATTGGGTAACCAGTGCCCGAGAGGACAATGCCATTACCAAACCAGATTTAAAAGCTATTAAAAGTTGGGGCGCCTGGGTGGCTCAGTGGGTTAAAGCCTCTGCCTTCGGCTCAGGTCATGATCCTGGGGTCCTGGGATCCAGCCCCGCATCGGGCTCTCTGCTCCGCGAGGAGCCTGCTTCCTCCTCTCTCTCTGCCTGCCTCTCTGTCTACTTGTGATCTCTGTCTGTCAAATAAAAAAATAAAAAAAAATAAATAAAAGCTATTAAAAGTAATACATGTCTGTGGTTTTTAAAAATCCAAGCAATATGGAATGGATAACTGAAATGGAAAATCTCACTCCCATCCTCTCCAACCCTTCTCTGAGGTCATCTTTTACCTTTTACTTGTTTGTTTGTTTGTTTGTTTCCTTTAACCCTTTCAGAATTGCCTTTACACATACAAACAGATGCATGTGAATCTTTTAGGGTCGTATTACATACACTGGTTTTCAGCTTGCATGTTTCACTTAACAAAGTATTCTAGATACCGTTCAATAGCAGCACTCCTGTTAATAGTCACATGAAAGCCTCCTCTCAGGCAATTTTCTTCTCTCTTACAAAAATGCTTCATTGAAATTATACATGTATTTTTGGATGGATTTCTGCAAGTGAAATTCCTGGATGAAAGAGCACTTTTAATTCTGAGAGATGGAACCCAATCACACTCCTTAAAAAGTGGTAGTAATTTACACTCCAATCAACAGTCCATTTTCCGAGTGTGGTCAACGTGACTTATTATCCAACTGTTAAACCTTCCTTCAGTACTTGGAGACAGTTATTAATTCATTATTTCAGACCATGTTTATTATGCATCTTGTACTTGTCAGGCACACTGCCCTAAACCAGGAGTTTCCAAAGCTAACCATCAGACTCTTCCCGGGACTGGTAAAAATGCAGAGTTCCCACCGCCTTTCGCCTCCCCCCAGCTTTGGGTTCCTCAGCCCGTGCAGCGTGCAGGGGCCCAGGAAACTGGATAGTTGTTGCTGTTTGTTTCTTTCGGGTGTTTTGTTTTGTTTTGTTTTAACAGCTGCCCAGGTGACTCACCTGGATGATGAGTAGCCAAAAGCAGAACAAATCACTTCTTTTACTGGGCGAAAACGCTTTCTGGAAATGAAGGTGCTGGGAAGAGTCAGTACCTACTTCCCTAAAGTTATACAGGGAACTAGTTGGAATGATATTAACTATCAATGCCCAACCGCCCCTTCCCTCGAAAACCAGCTCTGGGGCAGTAATGGGTCATTAGTCCCAGTTTACAAATATGCCCCATCCCATTCCTGCTGGTTAGGCGAAAGTGCTGGAATTCACGGCAGAGGGGTTTCACAACGGACTAGTTACTTTAGTTTACTAACCAGCGCCCGAGCCCTCGGAACCTCCACTAAAACAGACTTAAAAACTCTTGCGATGTTAATGAGCATGCGCAAAAGGCTCCGCGGACCCGCGCGCCCCCCTAGTGGTCAATGGGCCTCGGTGCAATTGAGAAGTTCGGCTTCCCTCGGCCACCCTCGGCTTTTAGCCCCGCCTCTCGTCCCGCCCTCCCAGCACGGACTTTGATTGGCGAGCAGCGGGCTATAAAAGCTCGAGCGCGGGCGCGCGAGTGTCAGGCACCTGTGCGGGTTAAGGGCGTTTTCTCGTTTGGCGCGTGAAGCCAGGGCGGGCAGAGGACTCTCTTCATCCCGCCGCCTGCCCTCGGTCCCCAAGCTCGTGCACCTTCTCCGTCATCCTAGACGACGTGGACGTGACAGGGGCCGTGACAGATCAATGTGTCCGGAAGGCAGTTTGCGGGGCTCCGGGGCGCCACACCTTTGCTTCTGTTGCCTCACCGGCTGAGAATTCCCGGTTCAGCACTGAAGCCTGGCTCGGGCCTCACCTGGGGAAATCTTCGGACACCCTTGCCTTCCGTTCACAGAGCCGGGTCCCGCGGGTTCCCACCTGAGGGCCTGGCCGCGCACACCTGTACTTGGCAACCGGGAAGGTGCGTACTGAGTGGGGAAGGAAGGAAAGGAGGGAGGAAGGGAGGAAGCTTGCCGTGGGGGGCAGGCCTGGTTTCGTGCCCCTTTATGGGCTGCTACGATGATAAGAGCATTCGCTGGTCCAGAGACTTGGGTTCCAGTTCTGCTGTCCCATTCCCTGCTGCTGACCAAGGTCCTCCTCTCCTCTGGGCCCCGAATTCCTCGTGTGTAAAAGGAGAGGGTTGGACAATGTGATGAATGCATATTGAACAATGAGCCAGACACTGTGAGAAGTACTGAGGATACAGGTGAGCAACGCAGACAGCCCAGTCCCCAAGCTTACTGTATGGAGGAGGAAGATACTGACCAAACTATGACAAACGCGTAATTACTAGACACATCTACTAGAAGTGGTAAGACAGGGAACTTTCAGCTGAGGATATAATAAAGCCTGAGGTGGCCTTCCTAAGGCCTGGAGGACTAGAATTAACTGGGAGGTGGTCAGTGGCCTGGCAAGAGTGGAGAATAGCAAGTGCAAAGATACGGAAGGTGAACGCGCATTTTTCTTCTATTGTAACTGGATGTCCTAATAACCCTCAAAGTATATAAGCCAGAGGAGTGGAAGCTCTGGTGAGTTAAACTGAGTAGTTGGAGGGTTCTTTGGAAGCCCATAACTCCTTGAGCAATCCTGTGAAAGAAAATATGGGATGGCCCTGATCCCCTGACCTGCTGTAAGTGTTCGGGAAGATTGTTTCTTCTGTTTTGTTTTTTGTTGTTGTTGTTGTTTTTTAAAGATTTTATTTATTTATTTGACACAGAGAGAGAGATCACAAGTAGGCAGAGAGGCAGGTGTGTGTGTGGGGGGGCGGATGAGCAGGCTCCCCGCTGAGCAGAGAGCCCAAGGGGCTTGATCCTAGGACCCTGAGATCATGACCTGAGCAGAAGGCAGAGGCTTAATCCACTGAGCCACCCAGGTACCCCAGTTTGGGAGGATTGTTGACTCAGCTCAGGTTTCGTGATGCAGGCTGTGGGGTGTCTATGATCTGACTCTGAGGGGCCTCTCTTGGCTGCTTCAGAAGAACCAAAAATACCAACACTCTCTTGAAACTAGCCCGTCTCTACCTTTAGCTGAATTATCCAGTCTTGTTTGCAAAGATAAGATGGAGAAGAGGCTTCTACGATGACGATGACGGGAAAAAAATCAAAGGCTCATCACCGTACCTTACAAAAGCACATGTGGGGAAGGGACACCATGTCGTGGTAGAATGAGTGGAGACAACGGAGGTGGCAGACCCCACTTTGCCTGCCATTAGCTGTGTGAACCTGGCAGGCACTCAGACTCTCTGAGCATCAAACCAGTATGTGACCAAGGTGAATTCATTGCTCCTGACATGGTCAAGTTCAGAACGGGAAAACCCATTGAAAGTTATTTCTAAACTCTAAAGCACTATGCGACCAAGCCCATAAACACCTCCTTCACTTTGTTCTCTTAGAATTTTACTGTATATGCTCCTTCAAATTATGGGGAGAAAGGATTTGATATATTTTATTTGAATTTGTAGCAATATACCAAGTTGTTTTGTTGCATAAGTATTTTGAATTCTTTCATTTTAGAGTGTTTCTCTTTTCCAAAATGTGGTTTTAGAATTTGTTTGGTTTGCTCATCATTTTTAGAAGAAAGAGGGGGGGAAAAAGGAGTAAAATAGTTGACAGGAGCTTTGGATTTTTTTTTATCCCATTGTGCAACACATTCAGTGACAATATGGATTTTTTTTTTTTAAATGTTCTTAGATGGTTTGTCAGTGAGCAAGTCTGTTCCTAAAATTCTCCCCTACACCTAATCCTGGCTCCTTGCTGATGCAAGATTATAAGGGGTGAGCAAGCAGCCATGGACCTGGGTATGCTTTCAGTGGCCACAGAAGAGAGTTGAACAGAATCAATGTTGAACAGAACAATGGAACTTTTAAAGCAAAGTATAGAGTATGTTTGGTGAACAATCAGTAGCATGAAACCAGTCATGAGAAACCAAAGCTGCTGGCTGATTGTAGAGGACTGGCAGGGAGGGGTCTGAAGAGCACAAGGCTTAGGCTGGCTAGACCCAGGGATTCTGAGAATCAGGCAGGCCAGCTGTGTTCTTTGTACCTTACACAGAAGGGAAATAGCATCTGCATACCAGCGAGCATTGATGGGCAAGTTCATTCCCCAATATAAACTAGATATTATTCCCATTTTGCAAAGAAGAAATTAAGGGTCAGGAGAACTAAAAAGGCAGTGGAACTGGGCAGACTTTTTAACTCAGTATCAAATGAATAAAAGGTTGGCATTTCTGCACATATAAGTGGGTCTCCTACTTTATCAGATCATTCTTTGGAAAGGTTCTTAGCTCTATTTAGAGTTTTACTACATTAAAAGATTTCTTTTCAAAAGCTGGGCCCACCAATGAGGCCATGTTTACACTTGAGTCTTGCTATAGCGAACATCTGTCATTGTATAGTTTGGGTAACTGAACTTGGTATTTGTTTCCTAATTTACCACTTAATTTACAGCTGTTCTAGATTCTGTTTTCCTTTATCTTCTTAAGCGTTCTCTTTAATCCATTCTAGGTATTTCCTTGGCTAAGGAAAAGTGTCCATATTCCCTCCTCACACTTTAGTGCTCACAGAATGTAAGGAATTCATTATTTCGGAAGTCTCCAGAAGCCAGTGAGGCAGGCCCTATCATTATAGATGAATAAACTGATGCAGGAGGGGGAAAGGAGCAGGGGACATGGGGAAAGATGCTAAGAGCAGGCTTTATAGAGCATTGTCTGAATCCGTCCACCCGTTTACTAGTCTTTACCTCATGTTAACCTGAGCTCCCACTGACCCACCTGTAACATGGGTCTTACCATGGACTTGTTATGCAGGATGACGGGACATGCTGGAGATCAGCATAGCACTGTTAGCTGATGAAAATGAGGAAACACACTTAAAAGTGTGTGATCAATCTTTAGGTAAGCTCTTCACCCATAGGACTTGAACTCACGACCCCAAGACCAGAGTTCCATGCTCTACCAAACCAGCCAGGTGCCCCACAATCACTTTATGACCCATTCTTCTCGTGCACAAAATTTTAATGACAGTAACATCTAAGTACAACTGTTTACTGCACGTCCTCTTTAAGGTCTTAAAAATGACCATCCTTTACCTTACCTAATCCATCTTATTTTTGAGCTTTAGGAAGAGGGTAGTGTGCTGTATGCAGCTTACCAGGACTTGTTCTTAATCTAACCTTAAGAATTCCTGCATATCCACAGCTCATTTTCACTGCTCATCATTGAGGATCATTTTATTTTCCGGCTGATGGACTTGAGGTTTTTCTTTTAAGTACTGCTTAAACATTCCCAAAGATGCATCCTGATGTCCTTATGTAGTTTCTCTTGGATAATAACACACAGAAGCAGAATTGCGGGATTGTGTTCAATTCTGTAAGGTACACCAGCCACTTACCCATCTGGTTCTAAACACTAATGGTTTTGGACAGTGGATAGTTGGGGCTAGGACATCCTGCTTTTCACCAACTCTTGATCTCTATTAGAGAGGAAAGGGCAAGATGTTCAGGGGCCTGGCACTTAATAGGTGCTCTGAAGACAAAGTAACCATGTTTTATAAGTCCAAATCTTAGGGTCCCCTGGCATTTTGAAGTGAACCAGTCTCCACACCAGTGCTCAGCCATCCCCCTCCCCAAAGGTTACTTTGTTAGTGTCAAACACAGATTTGAATTTTGGTTTTAATCTTTGTGTAAATGGGGACCCAAACCTGAACTTCCTTTTTTTTGGAGAAAGAAATCAGAGTAAAAGAGAAGCAGATTCCCCACTGAGCTCAATCCCAGGACCCCAAGATCATGACCTGAGCCCACTGCAGAAACTTAACCGACTGAGCCACCCAGGTGCCCCAACAAACCTGAATTTTCACCACTCCTTCAGTATTGAATTACAAGCCTAGGGATATAGCCGTATTCTACCTCTGACGACTTGGCACAGCTCAGAAAACTTGTAGCCAGGATTTTACTTGGGATTTTTAAGAGGCCTTGATTATACTAGAACCATGAACTCTCACTCCTGTCAAGGAGACAAACCTTGACTCCGACAAGGCATCTGCTCTGATCCCTCTCCCATCTCTCCATGCAGTTCCAGATGCAATGTTAGGTATTCTTGGCACAGCATCTGGCTGGTGCACTACTTCTCACCATGAGTTGGTGGTGGCAGGGGGGAAAACCCAGCTCTGGTGTCATACCAGAAAAGGCTGGCATCCAGTGCTACAGAAGGGAGATCGTCTGTACATTGCACATCCCCAAACTGGCAACCAACAGCAACCAAGAGTTCAGCTTTTTATTGAGCAGCTTATACAAGTGGTTTAGTCAAAAAGACCAAAGCCCATGTCATCATCAGACTCCTCAGATTCTTCTTTCTTTGCTTCCACTTTCTTCTCCTCAGCTAAAAAACAGAAACAGTCAATCACACACCTGCTGAATATTTTAAACTCCAAAGAGCTCCAGGCCCTTCAACTTACTGAGTCAAAAATACCCTAGCCTTGGTTCCAACCATGCCCCTGGTTTTAGGGTTACTATACATCATCTACTCTTAGCAAATAAAGTATTATAGGCAACACTGCTCTTCATCTCTACTCCTCCCTCCAATTAAAAAAAAAATTATCTACCTGGGGCAGCAGTGGTGGAAGGAGCAGGACCTCCTGCTGGTGCAGCACCAGCTGCTGGGGCGGGTCCACCAGCTCCTACATTGCAGATGAGACTCCCAATGTTGACGTTGGCCAGGGCCTGCAACACACATGCATACACAGATCACACTCAGTTCTGGCTTTTTGTTAGAGCACTCTCCCCCGACACACACCTCCAAAGGTACCCCCCTCTCCTTGAAGTGCCAACCACCAATTCCCAACACTATATTGTTCTTCCTTCTCTGGAGTCTGCCAGACTTAAGATTTTTTGTCTGCTACTTAGATTCCCTAAAACTTAAGACTAGATTACGACCACAGTTATATTAAAACTTAGTCACACACACAAAAAAACTATTCAAGTTTTAAATCTTACAATTGAATTGCCATTATTTAAGCAGCAAGACAGAATAACTCACTGAATTCCTTCCTTTTATAGGTGAGAAAACTGGCCCCAAAATGCTGGCATAAGTTGTTGGAAAAAAACTCACGCTCCCTTAAACACTCGAACCAGGATTCTTTCCACGGTTCCAGATCTCCTCTTAACAGTGAATTCAATTTTTCAGACTGCTAAGTCCACAGACTTTATTAAAGAAGAATACCTTTATTAAAGGCACGGTGTCTTCAATCATTCTTTGGACACAACCTGAAGAGATGAAGCTAATAGCCTCTTGCCAGAGATTAAGTAACATAAAATAAGATAGTGTGTGCCAAGTTCCTTGGGTAGGAATCTTGTCTTCATTAGTCTTTTTATATCCCCCCAAATAGTAAATGGCCAAGAAGAGGTCACTACATCGAATTTCCATGAAACCAGACTATCATGCAGGAATAATCTGCTTGAAATAGCATGGGCCGTATTATCCCCTGGGTGACCGTTTTAAGGAGTCATTTGATGTGCACGTGTATATACCATATATACATTTATGAATGTCATGGCTTCAGATCAGAAGAAAAGAGAAACCAGACTGAAATCAAGAAGAAGAAGACAGGAGGAAATATCACTTAAAAAAGATCCAGTGGAATATGGCACTTTCCAGCCTTCTTAGTGTTACACGAATACCTGACTTAATAAATGAGTAACGTCCCCAAATTTACTTCTCCACATCACTTTGCTGCCATCACCTTACCTTTGCAAACAAGCCGGGCCAGAAGGGTTCAACATTCACACCTGCTGCTTTAATGAGGGCATTGATCTTATCCTCCTAAAAAACAGCAAACCAAAGCGCAGTTTTCGTAAACGTCCTCAAAACACTGCAACTGAAAGTCACTCAAAACGTGTCTCCAAAACCATGTTTAACCACTTTACAGATTCTACCTGTATTTCATGTATGCTTACTTTTTAAAAAATATTTTATTTATTTATTTGATGGAGATCACAAGTAGGCAGAGAGGCAGGCAGAGAGAGAGCAGAAAGCAGGCTCTCTGATGAGCAGAGAACCCGACGTGGGGCTCGATCCCAGGACACTGGGATCATGACCTGAGCCAAAAGCAGAGGCTTTAACCCCCCTGAGCCACCCAGGCGCCCCTCATGTATGTTTATTTAAAACGACCCTTTCTTACGCTCTTACGATCACCACGAGCAAACGAAATGCACTCGGCCCCTCGCAAGGCGGCCCATAGCTGCCATTTCGCAGGCGGCGACTTGCCCAAGTCATGCCGCTATTTTAAGTTACGAGTCAGGGCGGGAGGTGGAGCAAGCTAACGTCCTCTCCCCAACAAGGCCTACTAACAGGAGCACAGGAATTCAAGGCCACCAAACAGGGAGTGTCCCAGGTGCAGTTAGGATGCCCACACGCCGCGGAAGTTTCGCTGAAGTAAAATCCAAAGCCGCAGCGCGCAGCCCGAGTGTACTCCAGTCCCCACGGAAGCTGGAGCACGTGGCCGAGGCCGCCGGGCGCGCTGCACCTGGGCCCCGCCGCTGGCCCCCCTCTCCCCCGCCTCCGCCGGGGATGTTGATGGCTGCGGGTCCGCCCGGAGGGGCCTGGCAGGGAAGCCCGGCAAGGGGAGAAAAACGGCCTGGACCCGCAGGCCGACCCCGCCGCCGGCCTGGGCCCGCACTCACCGTGACCGTCACCTCATCGTCGTGCAAGATGAGGGCCGAGTAGATGCAGGCGAGCTCCGAGACCGAGGCCATGGTGCTGGCGAGTGCTGAGCGGACGCTGCCGGGCGCGGTGCTAGTCGCCGGATGAAGTGAGGGCCTCACCCCAACACGGCCTTAGCTTCCTCGGAAGAACCGAGCACCTTAGCGACAGCTGAGGAAAGGACGTTTCGCGCTTGCGCGCAGCTTCTTATACGGATCACGCGGACCAATCGGTACCCGGGCCTGGCGGAAGAGGCGGAGCAAGAAAGGCCCGCCCCGACCACTGTTGCGCCTGCGTATAAAGCGCGACTCGCTCCTTAGCGAGTTCAAAAAGTTTGGTGGCTCTTGAGACTGCAAGTTCCTTGAGTTCGGCTAAAACTCAGGGCTCGTGAACAGTAAGAATATTTTTAGGAAAAAGATATCTAAGTAAATGGATTTCACCCCCATCTACTGTAGCCCGTGTGACACTATTTGGACATTTAATGACGTCGCCAGCCTCCCCGAGCTGTGCCCACCTGGAGCGCAGGAGCTAAATTTCAGCTTGGAGGCTTCTGGTGCTTAGCACGGCGTCTCGGGTAAATTAAGCGGTGGAGGAGGAAATGAGAAGCTTGAAGCGCGACGATAGCAGTACCACTGGAGCGCCTACTGTGTCCCAGGTACTGAGTCACACTCTACAAGGATTCATTTAATCCTCACACAGCAGAAGAGGTAAGCACTGTTACTATAAGTATAAAAGATCTATTGGGAATGGAGGGGAACTTTCCAATCAGTTTCAGTTTTTGTTAGCTAAGGCACTCCGTGTTTGGGTGGAAGTATTTTGAAACTGCCCTTAAGATGTTCAAGACTTCGTGAAGCAACTGCTGTCTAAGTGCTGCATTGCCATTTTGTATCTTTTTTTCTTTTTTTAAAGATTTTATTTATTTATTTGACAGAAATCACAGGTAGGCAGAGAGGCAGGGGAGGGAGAAGCAGGGTCCCCGCTGAGCAGAGAGCCCGATGCGGGGCGGGATCCTAGCACCCTGAGATCATAACCTGAGCTGAAGGCAGAGGCTTAACCCACTGAGCCACCCAGGTGCCCCTGTATCTTTTGAACCTTAATAAAAATTGGTATTGGATTCATATTGAGAGTTGGGCTTTTTTTTTTTTTGAGGTATAATTGACATGACATTTTTATTTCTGGTGTATAGCATAATGATTCGATATTTGTGTGTATGGCAAAACCTACTTCAACCATTTTTAAGTTCTACTCTCAGCAACTTTTAAATATGAAACAGTATCATTAACTACAGTCACCATGTTGTACATTACATTCAGTGACTTATAACTGCAGGTTTGTAACTTTTGACCCCCTTCACCCTTCTACTCCTCCCTCTGGCAGCCACCAATCTGTTCTCCTCATCTATGAGTTTGGTTTATTTATTTTTGTTTGTTTGGATTCCACATGTAAGTGAGATCATACAGTATTTGTCTTTCTCTGATTTGTTTTGCTTAATATAATGCTCTCAAGGTCCATCCATGTTGTCTCAAATGGCAAGGTGTTACACTTTTTTACACCTGAATAATATTCGTGTGTGTGTGTGTGCATGTGTGCATGTGTCACATTTTCTTTATTCAGTCATTGATGGACACTTTGGTTGTTTACGGAAACAACCGTATGTCTTGGCCATTGTAAATAGTGCTGCAGTGAACGCTGGAATGAATATATCTTTTCAAATTAGTGTTTTTGTTGTCTTCTGATAAATATCTGCGAGTGGAATGGCTTGATCATATGGTAGTTCTATTTTTAATTTGGGGGGGACCTCTGTACTGTTTTCCACAGCGTTTGCATCAATTTATATTCCCAGCAATAGTACACAGATGTTTCTTTTCTTCACATCCTTGCCACCACATGTTATTCTTGTCTTCTTGATGACAGCTATTCTAACAGGTGTGAGGCAGTATCTCCCTGTGGTCTTAATTTTATTTCCCTGATGGTTGGTAATGTTGAGCATCTTTTTCATGTGTCTGCTGGCCATCTGTATGTCTTTGGAAAATGTCTATTCAGATCTTTTGCTCATTTTTAATGGAATTTTTGTTGATACTGAGTTGTAGGAGTTCTTTATTCATTTTGGATATTAACCCCTTTTCAGATACATGATTTACAAAAAATTTCTCCCATTCAGTAGGTTGCCTTTTCATTTTGTTGATGATTTCCTTTGCTGTGCACAAGTTTTCAGTTTGGTGTGGTCCCACTTGTTTACTTTTGTCTTCGTTGCCTTTATTTTCGGAGTCAGATCCAAAATTCTTTGCCAAGACCACTGTCAGGGAGCTTACCGCCTTTGTTTTCTTCTATGAGTTTTATGATCCAGGTCTTACATTCAAGTCTTTATTCCATTTTGAATTAATTTTTGTGTATGGTGTAAGATAGTGGTCCATTTTCATTCTTTTGTGTGTTGCTGTCCAATATTCCCAACACCATTCATTGAGGAGACTGTCCTTTCCTGATTATATATTCTTGATTCTTATATCATAAATTAATTGACCATATATGAATGGGTTTATGTCTGTGCCATTGATCTGTGTGTGTGTGTATGTGTGTTTTTAAGATTTATTTCAGAGATAGAGACAAGCAGGCTCCCCGGTGAGCAGGGAGCCTGACACAGGTCTCCATCCCAGGATCCTAAAATCATGACCTGAGCTGAAGCCAAGAGTCAGATGCTTAAGTGCCCGCGCCACCCAGGCACCCCTTAGAATCCCAAACTTTTAAACAATTTTCAAAAACTATCAAAACTATCAAAAACTATCAAGCTTTCTAAAAATAAAACTTGTTTTGAGTTTTCCTCCAAATCTAGAAACAGTCATAGTGGAATTTTGGTAATTGGGTGGAAAAAGGTAAAGCTATTGAAAAATTTGAACATTTCCAAAGCTAAAATGAATCAGTCTAAAACATAGTCATCCCCCTTTCCTGCCCCCAGTGTACTTCAAAACAAAACAAAAAACTGATTTGGCAAATATGATACATCAACACAAAACAAAATATTGCCTGTCTTAAACTATACTAAGAAGAAACCTTTTTAAATCAGTGTTTTGTTCCCCAAATTGTTTTATAACTATAATAGCAAAACCTGAACCTTAGGGTATAAGAAAGGCAGATTATAAGTTCTTCTCACTTATAAACGTAAACACAAAAATCTGAAATGTGAATGTCAATTATATCAGTAAAACTGGAGAAACTAAAAGATTAATGAACTGAATGCAGTACTGTATATAAAAATATGGTGTACCATGACTAAGGATAGTTCAATGTAACATCTATTAAAAATAATCCATTGGGGCGCCTGGGTGGCTCAGTGGGTTAAAGCCTCTGCCTTCGGCTCAGGTCATGATCTCAGGGTCCTGGGATCGAGCCCCACGTCGGGCTCTCTGCTCAGCAGGGAGCCTGCTTCCTACTCTCTCTCTGCCTGCCTCTCTCTCTGCCTGCCTCTCAGCCTACTTGTGATCTCTGTCTATCAAATAAATAAATAAAATCTTAAAAAAAAATCCATTAACAAAGAGGAAAATCTTGATGAAATTCTTATGGATTCAGAAAAACGACTTGATAAAATTAAATAACTATTAACATAGACTCTTACAAAATTGGAAGAAAAGATAACTTTCATATCCTGATAAGATATCTACCAAAAATCTACAGCAAACGTCATTCTTAATGGTGAAACTTTAAAACCTACTCTTTAAAATCAGGGACAAAGATGTGTCCTTTCTCTGCTTCTACTTCAATTACTATTTCACAGTTTAGCTATCTCCATAAGACAAGAAAAAAGGTATTAAATTGGAAAGTTGTAAACTCCACTATTCATAAATAATATGATTACTTACCCAGGAGTTCCAAGAGAATCCATAAGCAAACAAATCAACCTAGATTCAAGATTAATACACAAAAGCCAGCAGCATTTCTGTGTTCAGCAAAAGTCAGTTATAAAATGTAGTATTAAAAATTACATTTCTGGGGCGCCTGGGTGGCTCAGTCGTTAAGTGTCTGCCTTCGGCTCAGGTCATGATCCCAGGGTCCTGGGATCGAGCCCCACATCGGGCTCCCTGCTCTGCAGGAAGCCTGCTTCTCTCTCTCCCTCTGCTGCTCCCCCTGCTTGTGTTCCTTCTCTTGCTGTGTCTCTGTGAAATAAATTAAAAAAAAAATTATACTTCTTACAATAACAAAAATCATACAGTTTCTAGGAGTAAATCTAACAGTTTATGCATGATCATTATTTTTAAAATTATAAAATTTTAAGGAACAACATCAGAAGCAACCTAAATAGAGTGATATACCATATTCCCAGATGAAAAGATCTTAAAGTGGGTAATTCTCTTCAAGTTATGTCATTTCAATCAATATTCCATTAAGGTTTTTGATGGACTTTGGCCAGTTGTCCTTAAAATTTTCATGGAAGGATCAAGGACCAGTAAAAATGAAGGCAGTGTTTTATTTATTTATTTTTAAGATTTTATTTATTTATTTGACAGAGAGAAACCTCAAGCAGGGGGAGTGGTAGACAGAGGGAGAGGCAGGCCTCCCCAGCCGAGCATCGATAGGGCTTGATCCCAGGACCCTTGGGATCATGACCCGAGCAGAAGGTAGTTGCTAAACCAGCTGAGCCATCCAGGTGCCCTGAAGGCAGTGTTTTAAAGTAATAATAGAGGTTTACCTTAAATGTCAGTTCCATGGAGGGCATACACTCTGGTTTCCACATTGATGTGCCTAAAACTGTGCCTGGCACGTAGAGGGCACTCAACTAAATACATGCTGAGTGAATTAAAGCTGTGTTATTGACATGCAAGTAGATAAACAGCAATAGAACAGAGAACCTAGAAACCCACTGTCATACATATGGGAACTTAGTAAGTCAGAGGTATGCCTTTATAAATGGGGAAGTGTAGTGGTTGGGGGAAGAGTGCCTTTTCAAAAAAAAAAAAAACACAAAACTACTGGGACACTTAATTTTCTATCCATATGGAAATGTGGAAAGAATGTTTTTAACTCCATCCTCATCATACATAATGTGAAAAGGAAAACTAAAATTTTAGAGGAATACAGGAATTTACTATTATTAAGAGTATTTGAAAAATTTCTTAAGGCACAAAACATAAAGGAAAAGATTCCTAGGTTTGATTATATTAAAATTGAAACTATAAGCAAAAAAACCCATGAACAACGTCTAAAAAACTGTGACAACCAGGAGTCTAAGAAAACACAATGACTAAATATGATATGGTTTCCTAGATGGGATCCTGGGAAGGACAAAAGACATTAGTTCAAAACTCAAGAATTCCAAATAAAACATGGACCCTAGTTAATAACAATATATTAATATTGGTTTATTAATTGTAACATATTGATATGTTAATAATGGGGAAACTGTCTCTGAATATGAGGGAACTCTCTATCATAATTTTTTGGTAAAGCTAAAATAATTCTAAAAATTAAGTTTTTTTTTTATTTTTTATTTTTTAAAAGATTTTATTTATTTATTTGGTGCAGAGAGAGAGAGAGAAAGACAGACAGACAGACAGAGATCACAAGTAGTCAGAGAGACAGGGGGAAGCAGGCTCCCCGCTGAGCAGAGAACCTGATGTGGGGCTCGATCCCAGGACCCCGAGATCATGACCTGAGCTGAAGACACAGGCTTAATCCACTGAGCCACTCAGGCGCCCCAATTAAGTTTATTTTTAAAACACTATAACCAAAGCGAAAAAAAATGTCAGATTGGGAGAAGATAGGAGGTCCAAAGTCCCACAAACCAATAAACCACAAACCAATAAGAAAGACACAGCTGTCCTGTTTTTGCAGAACATCAAAAATTAGCACTGGGCCGACTTAGTCCATAGAACATGTGACATTTGATCTTGGGGTCCTGAGTTTAAGCCGCACAGGGGGCATAAAGCTTACTTAAAAAAAACAAAATAAAATTATCAACTAAAAGTAACTATCTAGGGCTAAGAAATTTTTACTTAAACTGTAAAATGAGACACAGTCATTAGCAAAGTGGTTAAAAGTTTTGATGTCAGGCTCAGACTTGGGCTTAAATATCAGCTGCACCACTTGTGATTTTGGGGGTCCTTGAGCAAGTCATTAATCCTCTCGATCTGTTTCTTCACCTGTAAATTATAGCTAACACCTGGATAGGGTGTCAGACACCAAGCACCCAGTTAACCACAGCTATTGCTCATGAATGTTCAGAACTCTTTAAGCAAAACATTAGTTGCCCATTCATTTCCCTTTGTTATGTGTGGTTCATGGACTCAGTGGATTCAACATCGTACTTCGGACAAATTCTACTACCCCTCATTCCCCTGTCATAGTACAATCATTCTGTTAAGGTGTATTTTCAACAGACTAAGCAATATGCTATTTAAAATATTAAAAATAAGAAATGGAGAGGTTAAATCCGGTAACATCTACTGACCTAAGATTAAACTTTGGTGGTCTGGAGCATTTTAGAAACAAAACTGTGACATTGCTTACTACTATACTATTAGTGACAAGTGGATTTTGTGGACTAGTATCACACCTTCACTATTAATATAACAGATTACCATTTAGTTAAAAAAAAAAAAATCAGCCTCCAAAGAAACCCTAATTTAATCAGAAAAGATGTGTGTTTACCCAGGTAAGAATGTGTGTTTCACCATGTTTTTCAGTAGTCCGTTTTCTAATTTATGTTGTTACCCAAAGCATGTTTTTTGATTAAATGTCTAGAAGAGCATACTTAATACATAGGTATAATAGTTGTTACACAAAAAAGACATTATCAATTTAATGTCAAATTACTTTATATTGGGGCACCTTGGTGGCTCGGTGGTTAAGTATCTGCCTTCCGCCCAGGTCATGATCCCAGAGTCCTGGGATGGAGTCCCTCAGCAGGAAGCCTGCTTCTCCCCCTCCCATTCCCCCTGCTTGTGTTACCTCTTTTGCTCTTTCTCTGTCAAATAAATAAATAAAATCTTAAAAAAAAATTACTTTATATTTTCTGCTTTTTTTTTCCATAATTGCAAAAATTCTCCTTTTCATTTTTTCCTAATGAAATGTGTTTGACTTGGGGCACCTGGGTGGCTCAGTGGGTTAAAGCCTCTGCCTTCAGCTCAGGTCATGATCTCAGGGTCCTGGGATTGAGCCCCGAGTTGGCCTCTCTGATCAGCAGGGAGCCTGCTTCCCCCTCTCTCTCTGCCTGCCTCTCTGCCTACTTGTGATCACTCTTTCTCTGTCAAATAAATAAAATCTTTTTAAAAAAATGTGTTCAACTTAATATTTTATAAACTTACAGTGTACAACACCTTATAGTATAGGATTTGATACATTTGTATATCATAATATGATTACCACTGTAACAGCATCTCTCACATTACATAATTATCCTTTCTTTATAGTACTTATAATAATTAAGTTCTAGTCTCTTAGTAAGTTTGATGTTTGTAATACAGTATTATTGTCTATAGTCCGTGAACTGTGTATTAGATCTCTAGGACTTACTTATTATTTGTTTTAAGTTTGTACCCTTAGGGGCGCCTGGGTGGCTCAGTGGGCTAAGCTTCTGCCTTTGGCTCGGGGCATGGTCTCAGGGTCCTGGGATTGAGCCCCACATCGGGCTCACTGCTCAGTGGGGAGCTTGCTGCCCCCTTCTCTTTCTGCCTGCCTCTCTGCCTCTCTGTGATCGCTCTGTCAAATAAATAAAATCTTAAAAAAAAAAAGTTTGTACCCTTAAAAACATCTGCCTTGTCTCCCCACCCCCCATCCATTATTCTCTGTTTTTACAAGTTTGCCTTTTTAAAATTCCACATGTAAGTGATGTCATACAGTACTTGTCTTTCTCTGTTGGGCTCACCTCACTTAGTATCATGTGTTCAGGGTCTCTCCATGTTGTGACAAATGGCAGAACGTCCTACTTTCTCACGGCTGAATAATACTCCTGTGTGTATGTGCACGTGTGCCACATTTTGTATCCTTTCATGTACTGATGGGCACTTCAGTTGTTTCTGTATCTCAGCTATTGTAAATAGTGCTGCAATGAACATGGGAGTGCAGACATCTTTTCAAGATAGTGTTTTGACTTTCTTCAAGTAAATACCCAGAAGTGGAATCACATTGTAGTTGTAATTTTAATTTTTTGAGGAACCTGCGTACACTGTTTTCCACAATGGCTGTGCCAATTTACATTCCCAGCAACAGTGCACGAGGGTTTCCTTCTCTCCACATTCACTGCCAACACTTGTTACTCTTCTCTTCTTGATGATAGGCGTTCTAACACCTGTGGTTTCATTTGCATTTTCCTGATGATATGTGATGTTGAACATCTTTTCATGTCCCTGGTGGCCTTCTGGATGTCCTCTTTGGAAAAATGTCTGTTTTTCTCCCCATTTTTAAATTGGATTGCTTCTTTCTTGTTGTATGAATTCTTTTTATATTTTGGATATTAACTCCTTATCTGACATATGGTTTGCAAAAACTCTCCCATTTTGTAGGTTGCCTTTCAGTTTTGTTAATTCTTTTGTACAAAAGCTTTTAAGTTTGATGTAATCCCTTCTGTTGATTTTTACTTTTGTTGTTTGATGTCATATCCAAAAATCATTGCCAAAATCAGTCTCGGGGAGTTTCTTCCCTACGTTTTCTTCTAGGAGTCGTATAGTATGAGTCCTTATGTTCAAGTCTGTAATCCATTTTCATGTGAATGTTTGTGAGTGGTGTAAGGTGTCTAGTTTCAGTGTTCTACATGTGTTCATCCAGTTTTCTCAACATAATTTGTTGAAGTCTGTCTTTTCCCCCTTTGGTGCTGTTGACCCCCTTGTTGAATATTAGTTTAATGTATAAGCAGAGGTTAATGTTGGGCTCTCTGTTCTGTTCTGTTTGTCAGTGTTGTCTGTTTTTGTGCCAGCACCTTACTCTTTTTAATACTGTAGCTTTGTGGTATAGTTTGAAGTCAGGAAGTGCAATACCTATAGTTTTGTTCTTTTTCCTCAGGATTGCTTTAGCTCTTTGGAGCCCTTGGTGGTTACATACAGACTTTACGGTTTATTTTCTATTTCTGCGAAGAATGCCATTAGTATTTGATGGGGATTGTGTTGACTCTGTAGATTGCTTTGAGTAGTTTACACATTTTAACAATAATAATTCTTTGAATCCATGAACACAGGCTGTCTTTCCATTTGTGTCTTTTTCTATTTTTTTCAGCAATCTTGTAGTTTTTGTTGTACAAAACTTTCACCGCCAGGGTGCCTGGGTGGCTCAGTCAGTTGGGCATCTGTCTTCAGATCAGGTCATGATCTCAGGGTCCTGGGATCAAGCCCCATGCGGGCTCCCTGCTCAGCGGGGAGTCTGCTTGTCCCTCTGCCCAGCTCCCCGCCCTCCCACTTGTGTTCTCTCTCTCTCTCCAATAAATCAATAAAATCGTAAAAAAAAAAAAAACCAAACAGGGGTGCCTGAGTGGCTCAGTGGGTTAAAGCCTCTGCCTTTGGCTCAGGTCATGATCCCAGCTGGGATCGAGCCCCACATCAGGCTCTCTGCTCAGCAGGGAGCCTGCTTCCCTTCCTCTCTCTCTGCCTGCCTCTCTGCCTACTTGTGATCTCTCTGTCAAATAAATAAATAAAAATCTTAAAAAAAAAATACAACAACTTTTACCTCCTATGTTAAATTTATTTCTTAGTATTTTGTTTTTGATGCTGCTGTGACTGGGAAAGCCCTTCTTTTTTGTGTGGGTATGACCATTATTATCTTTTTCTTAGACTTGACAATCCTTTCATTGAAACATAATTGACATACAATGTTTTGTTAGTTTCAAGTGTACAGCAGATTGATTCCACAGTTCTGCACATTACTCATTGCTCACCACGATAAGTATAGTCACTGTCACTACAGTGACATTATTACGACATCACTGACTATATTCTCTATGCTGTACTTTTCATCTCTGTGACTTATTTATTTCACAACTGGAAGTTTGTACCTCCAGTCCCCTTTATTGTGCCCATCCCTCCACCCATCTCCCTTCTAGCAACCACCAGTTTGTTCTCTGTACTTGAGTCTGTTTTGTTTTTTAGATTCTACATATAAGTGAAATCATATGGTATTTGTCTTTCTCTAACTTACTTCACTTAGCATTATACACTCTCAGTCCATCCAGGTTGTTGCAAATGGCAAGATCCCGTTCTTTTTTATAGCCAAGTAACATTTCCTGTGTGTGTTGTGTGTGTGTGTATGCCTCATCTTTATTCATCCACTGATGGACACTTGGGTGGCTTCCATATCTTGGCTACTATACACGATGCTGCAGTGAGCATAGGAGGGAATATGTCTTTTCAAATTAGTGTTCATTTTGAGGGGGGTGGATATCCAGTAGTGGAATTACTTGATCATATGGTAGTCCTATTTTTAATTTTTAGGGACCTCCATACTGTTTTCCACAGAAGCTGCACCAGTTTTTATTCTCACCAGCAATGCATGAGGGTTCTGTTTTCCCCACATCCTCACCAAAACTTGTTATTTCTTGTCTTTTTGATACTAGGCATTCTGACAGGTGTAAGGTGATACATCATTTTGGTTTTGATTTGAATTTCTCTGATGAGTGATGTCAAGCATCTTTTCATGTGTCTGTTGGCCATCTGTATGTGTTCTTTGAAAAATGTCTACTCAGGCCCTCTGCTCATCTTTAAATCAGATTATTTGGATTTTTTTTTTGTGTTGAGCTGTATGAGTTCTTTACATATTTTGGATATTAACCCCTTATTGGATATATCATTTGTAAATATCTTCTCCCATTCACTAGGTTGCCTTTTTGTTTTGTTGATGGTTTCTTTCACTGTGCAAAAGCTTTTTATTTTATTTTATTTTATTTTAAGATTTCGTTTGACAGAGAACATGCACACAAACAGGGGGAGCAGCAGAGGGGGTGAGAGAAGCAGGCTCCCCGCTGAGCAGGGAGCCCTATGTGGGGTTCAATCCCAGGACCCTGGGATCATGACCTGAGTGGAAGCAGGTGCTTAATGATTGAGCCACCCAGGCACCTCAAAAGCTTTTTATTTTAATGTGGTCCCAGTAGTTTACTTTTGTTTTTGTTTCCCTTGCTTGAGGAGACAGATCCAAATATATGTTGCTAAGGACAAATTCTGAGATTACAGCCTATGTTTTCTTTTAGATTTTTATGGTTTCAAGTCTCTCATTTAGATCTTTAATCCATTCTGATTTTATTTTTGTGTATGGTGTAAGGAAGTGGTCCAGTTTCATTTTTTTACATGTAGCTGTCCAGTTTTCCCAATACCATTTATTGAAAAACTATCTTTTCCTCATTGTATATTCTCATCTCCTTTGTTACAGATTAATTGACCATGTGAGTGTGGATTTATTTCTGGGCTCCTTGTCGTGTTCCACTGATCTATGTGTCTGCTTTTATGCCAGTACTGTACTGTTTTAATTACCATAGCTTTGTAGTAGATCTTAAAATGTGAAATTGTGATACCTCCGGCTTTGTTCTTCTTTCTCAAGGTTGCTTTGGCTATTTGAGGTCTTTTGTGATTTCATACAAATTTTAGGATTACTTATTTCAGTTCTGTGAAAAATGCTCTTGGTATTTTGATAGGGATTACATGGAATCTGTAGATTGCTTTGGGTAGTATGGACATTTTAACAATACTAATTCTTCTAATTTATGAGCATGGTGTATCTTCCCGTTTGTATCATCATCAGTTTCTTTCATCAGTGTTTTTATAGTTTTCAGAGGACACGTTGTTCACCTCTTTGGTTAAGTTTATTCCTAGTAATTTGTTGTTTAAAGCCACTGTTCCCTTATGGATTTTCTGTCTGGATGATCTAGCCATTGATGTAAGTAGGGTGTAAAATCCCCTATTATTACCGTACTACTGTTAATTTCTCCCCTTATGTCTATTAATATTTGCTTTTATGTGTTTAGGTTTTCCATTTTGGATGCATAGATAATTACAGTTGTCATACCCTCTTGTAGGATTGATCCCTTTATCATTTTGTAGTGTTCTTCTTTGTCCTTTGCTACATTGTGTTAAAACCTGTTTTGTCTAGGGGCGCCTGGGTGGTGCAGTCAGTTGAATATCAGACTTGGATTCGGCTCAGGTTGTGATCTCAGGTTCATGAGCATGCCCCATGTTGGGCTCTGCATGGAGTCTGCTTGAGGTTCCCTCTCCCTCTGCCCCTCCCCCCACACATGTGCATGCTCTCTCTCTCTCAAATAAATGAACCATGAAAAATAATAATAGTGAAATTTGTTTTGTCTTATATGACCATGGCTTTTTTTTTTCTTTTTGCTTTCATTTGCAAGGTATATGCTTTTCCATCCCTTCACTTTCAGTCTGTATGTGTCTTTTAGTCTGAAGTGAGCCTCTTGTTAGCAGTACATAAATGGGTCTTGTTTTTTTTAACCCACTGGGTCACCCTGTGTGTTTTAATTAGAGCATTTCGTTCATTTACATTTAAAATAATTGTTGATAGGTATGTGCCTATTGCCATTTTGTTAATTGTTTTCTGGCTGTTTTGTGGCTTTTCTCTGCTTTTTTCTACTTCTCTTCCTCTTTTCCCTTATGATCTGATGGTTTTGTTTAGTGTTATGCTTGGAATCTTTTCTCTTTATTTTTGTGTATCTGTTACAGATTTTGTTTTGTTTTGCTTTGTTTTGTTTTAAGATTTTATTTATTTGAGAGGGAGAGCACAAGTGAGAAAGCACAAGCTTGGGGGAGCAACAGAGGGAGAGGGAGAAGCAGACCTCTCCACTGTGTAGGGAGCTGGACCCGGGGCTCGATCCCAGGACCCTGGGACCATGACCTGAGCTGAAGGCAGCTGTTTAACTGACTTGAGCCACACAGAGCACCTGTCTGTTACAGGTTTTTGATTTGTGATTACCATTGGGTTCATGTACAACATCTTATGTATATAGCAGTTTGTATTAAGGTGATGGTCTGTTAAGTTTGAACACATTCCAAAACCTCTAAATTTTTACTCCCCTCTCCATGTTTCATGTATATGATGTCATATTTTACATCCTTTTGTGTATGCTTTGCTTAATTTTGTAGAAATAATTGTGTTTTAACTTCCATATTGGCTTTATAAGTGATTAACTACCTTTATTGAATTTTTACTTTTTTTAAAAAATATTTTATTTATTTATTTGACAGACAGAGATCACAAGTAGGCAGAGAGGCAGGCAGAGAGAGAGGAGGAAGCAGGCTCCCCACTGAGCAGAGAGCCCGATGCGGGGCTCGATCCCAGGACCCTGAGATCATGACCTGAGCCGAAGGCAGAGGCTTTAACCCACTGAGCCACCCAGGCGCCCCTGAATTTTTACTTTTAAAGATTTTATTTATGTATTTGACAAAGAGAGACACAGTGAGAGAGGGAACACAAGCAGTGGGAGTGGGAAAGGGAAAAGCAGGATTCCCTCTGAGCAGGGAGCCCGATGCGGGGCTTGATCTGAGGACCCTGGGATCATGACCTGAGCAAGGCAGAGGCTTAATGACTGAGCCACCCAGGCGCCCCGTAGGTTTGTTTTTAATCTGAAATTTTTGCCTTTCATTATTTTCTTCTAGTTATGCCCCCCCCCCCAATTAACGAAACCCCTTTAACATTTCTTATAAGGCCAGTTTAACTTTTGTTTGTCTGGGAAACTTTATCCTTCATTTCTGAGTCATAACCTTGCTGGGTAAATTACTCTTGGTTTAAGTTTTTCCCTTTTAGACCTTTGAATATATCATGCCATGTTCTTCTGGCCTGCTTAGTTTCTGTTGAAAAATCAGCTGATAGCTTTATGGGTTTTTCCCTTGTATCATGTTTTGTTTTGGTTTGCTGCTTTTAAATTTGTTATTCTTTGATTTGGGACATTTCCTTTGTTTCCTCATTTTGTCTGTTTTTATGTATTAGGTAGGTCACTGTATCTCCTGGTCTTGAAAATAGTGGCCTTGTATAGAAGAGGTCCTGTGGTGCCCTGTAGTGCATTCTCCCCAGGGTCACCAGAACCAGGTGTGCCCTCTTGTGGCTGAGTCATGCATGATTGCCTTCAGCCCCACTGGATGCACTTACCTGCCTTGCCTGCTGTGGCATCCTGGGAGTTGAGAGGCCTCTGCAGCAGCAGCGGGTTTCATTAGTGGACAGGGCTGTGGAAGGTCTGTTCTCTTTCTTCAGGTCATTTTTGGAGTTAGTCATATAGATTTAGCTGTTGTCTCAGTGTGTCCATGGGACAGGGTAAGCTCAGGATTCTCCTTCTCTGCCATCTTCCCAAAATCCCCTCAGGAAAAGTTTGTTTCTTTTTCACATGTTTCACACCTAGTTTATAGAAATGCAATGTAAGTATGTTGGTTTTGTATCCTGCAACTTTATTGAAATCATTGGTTAGCTCCATCAGTTTCTTGGTTGAACCTTGGATTTTCAATGTACAGAATCCTATCATCTAAAAATAGTGACAGTTTTACTTCATTCTTCTCAATTAGGATGGATTTTAGTTCTTTGTCTTGTCTAATTGATCAGGCAAGGACTTGCAGTACTGTGTTGTGTAAGAGTGCTGCGAGTAGAAATGCTGGTCTTATTCCTGATCATAGAGGAAAAGCTTTCATT
Organism: Martes martes; assembly: GCF_963455335.1. Classification (NCBI taxonomy): domain Eukaryota; kingdom Metazoa; phylum Chordata; class Mammalia; order Carnivora; family Mustelidae; genus Martes; species Martes martes. The sequence goes on along the minus strand of NC_137894.1, from coordinate 49,243,236 downwards.
TTTTTTTTTCCCTCCACTGGGTATGATGTTACTTGTGAGTTTGTTGTATATGGCCTTTTTATGTTCCATTTATATCCCATTTACCAAGGGTTTTTAACCATGAAAGTATGTTGTATTTTGTCAGTTGCTTTTTTGTGTCTACTAAGTTAATCATATGATTTTTATCTTTCATTGTATTAATGTGATATATTACATTTATTGATTGGCCTATATTGAACCATCCTTGCTTCCCAGAGATAAATCCCACTTGGTCATGGTGTATAATTCTTTTTATGTATTCTTGAATTCAGTTTGCTAATATTTTGTTGAGGATTTCTGCATTTATATTAATCAGGGATACTGACCTGGTTTTTTTTGTGGTTCCTCATCTCTCTTTGGTATCTGGCCTTATAGAATGAGTTTGGAACTATCCCTACCTCCTCAATTTTTTGCAAGAGTTTGAGAAGACTGTTGTTAATTCCTCTTTGAAGGTTTGGTAGAATTTGCTGTGAAGCCATCTGGTCCAGGGGTTTTCTGTGTTGGGCAGGTTTTGATTACGATTCAATCCCTTTATTCATTATTTATCCTTTCAGATATTCCATTTCTTCCTGACTCAGCTTGGTGGATTGTGTGTTTCTAGAAATCTATTCTTTTCTTCTAAGTTGTCTGATTTGTTGACATACAATTGTTCATAGTATTCTCTTATGGTTCTATGTATTTCTGTAGTATCAATTGTAATGTGTCCTTTTTCATTTCTTAATTGAGTCTTTCTTTTTTCCTTAGTCTGGCTAAAGATTTTGTTTACCATTTCAAAGGACCAGCCTTTAGTTTTATTGATCCTTTCCATTTTTCTGGTCCTATTTCACTTATTTCCACTCTGATCTTTATAATTTCCTTCCTTTTGCTAATTTTGGGCTTGTTTTCTAATCTTTGGGCGGGGGAAAGGTTATTTGTAATTTTTCTAATTCCTTAACATGTTTATTGCTATAAACTTTAAGAACTGCTTTTACTACATCCTGTAAAATTTGATATGCTGTTTCCATTTTCATTTGTTTCAAGGTAAATTTTTTATTTCCCTTTTGATTTCTTCTTTGACACATTTGTTGTTCAAAAGTATGTTGTGTAGTTTCCACATATTTGTAAATTTTCCGGTCTCCCTCTTGTTGATTCCTAGTTTCATACCATTATGGTCAGAAAAGGTAGTTGATGTGGTTTCAGTCTTCATAAATTTGCTGCAATTTGTTTTGTGCCTTATCATGTCATCTGTCCTGGAAAATATTTCATGTGCACTGAAGAAGTATGGGTATTCTGCCTCTGTTCGATAGAATGCCCTAATAGGTCTATTAAGTTATTTTGTTCTTTAGTTCAGTTTAGTTTGTTGACTTTCTGCCTGGATGAGTTATTTATTGCTGATAGTGGGGTACAGAAGTCCCCTACTATTACTGTATTGTTGTCTGTTTCTCCCTTTAGATCTGTATTTGCTTAATAAATTTTAGTGATCCAGTGTTGGATGCATATATGTTTACTATTGTTATATCTTCCTGATGTATTGACTGTTGTATCATTACATAATGACCTTCTTTGTCTCTTTGTTTTTAGTCTTGACCTCTATTTTGTCTGCTATAAGTAAAGCTACACCCACTTTCATTTGGTTTCCACTTGCATGGAATATTCCCTTAATTCCTTCACCTTGAGCCTGTATCTTAAAAAGTTGAGATGAGTTTCTTGTAGGCAGCATATGGCTGGGTCTTGTTTTTATCCATCAAGCTACTCTGTGCCTTTTGATTGATGAATTCAGTCCATTTATATTGAGTGAGTATTGATTTGTATTTGTATTTTGTATTTATATTTTGGGCATAATAGTACTGCCTCTTACATTTAGCCTTCTGGTTGTTTCTTTTTCCCTATGTTTCTGTCTGCCTTTATAACATGGTGGTTTTCCATGATTTGCACAGCCTCCCCTTTTTTGTTTTGACTTTTTTCTGAACTTTTGCTTTGTGATTGCCATGTGACTTACATAAAACATCTAAAGAGTCCTTTTTATCCTGATAGCACTTTATCTTCATATAAAGGTTCCACCCTTTTACTCCTCCCCATTTATATTTCTGATGTCATAGTTTACCTTTTTTTGCAGTGAATTCATTGAGGAATTATAGTGGTGATAGTTTTTTTGTTGTTGCTCTTTTTCTTAAGCCTTTATATTATAATTAAGTGGTTACCACATTTTAATACACAGTTTTCTAAATGTTATTTACCTTTGTCTATAATAGGTTATTTCATATGCTTTTATGTCACTAATTAGCATCTTTCCATTTCAGCTTGGAGAACTCCTTTCAGTATTTCTTGCAAGCCAGGTCTAATAGTGAGCTCCCTCAGTTTTAGTAGGGAAAGCCTTTATTTCTCCTTCATACCTGAAGCATTATCTTTTTCAGATAAAGTGTTCTGGGTTAGCAGTTATTTTTCAGCACTTTGAATGCACCATTCCACTTCCTCCTGGTGTGTAGAATTTCTGAGAAACCCATCAGTAAGCTAATGGAAATTCCTTTGTACGTCACTTTCTTTGTTACCCCCCTTTTTTTTTTTTTTAAACAGGTGTCTTGGAGATCATCTTTTTGCATTGAGATAATAGTGTTCTCTTAGCTTCTTAGACTTCTCTAGTTCCTTCCCCAGGTAGGTTTGGGAAGTTCTGTTCTATTTCTCTACATACACTCTCTCTTCCCTTTTCCCCTTCTCCTTCTGGTAGACTATTCTGTTTTTCTTATCATACATGATTAGCTCTTGCAGGTTTTTTTAATGTTTTTTTGTTTGTTTTAATATTTTTATTTATTTATTTATTTGACAGAGAGAGAGAGAGAGAGAGATCACAAGTAGGCAGAGAGGCAGGCAGAGAGAGAGGAGGAAGCAGGCTCCCTGCTGAGCAGAGAGCCGGATGCGGGGCTTGATCCCAGGACCCTGGGATCATGACCTGAACCGAAGGCAGAGGCTTTAACCCACTGAGCCACCCAGGCGCCCCTTGTTTTTTTTTTTAATCTTAGTTTTCCTCTCCTGGATCATTTCTAAGTTCCTATCCTCTAAGTCATTAATTTATTCTTCAATCTGATCTGCCCTATTTTTTTTTTAAGATTTTATTTATTTATTTGAGAAAGATCACAAGTAGGCAGAGAGGCAAGCAGAGTGGGGTGGGGAATCAGGCTTCCCGCTAAGCAGAGAGCCCGATGCAGGACTCGATCCTAGGACCCCGGGATCATGACCCGAGCTGAATGCAGAGGCTTTAACCCACTAAGCCACCCATGCGCCCTGATCTGTCCTAATTCTTAAGCTCTCTAATGCACTTCTTCATCTCATTCACTGAATTTGTCAGCTCTAGAATTTGGCTTTTTTTTTTTTTAAGATTTCAAACTCCTTGGTAAAGAAAAAAAAAAAACCTCCTGTTCAATCATTTTATTCCTAAATTGAATCACATGATTTTTCTTATAGGCTCATCAGATTTCTTTATAGTCGCTATTTTGAATTGCTTTTCAGTTAAATCACAGTAGTTTGCACCTTTGGTTCAGCAGGGGAATGTTTGGTGATTCCGTATCACCGTGGTTTTTATAGTGCCCAATTAGATGTAGCTCTGGCCTCGCGCTGAAATAGCACACTGTCCTCAGTTGTCTACTTTGGTATAGTTCAACAGAGTGGCCACTGCAGACCTTTCTTTTGTTTCCCAGAAGGTGGTGCAATAGCTCAGGTTTTGGCTTCTCCCCAGTTGAGCTAGTTCTGGAGCAGCACTCAGGATTGCCTATTTAAAAAAGCCAATCCAGAAGCTGGCAACAGAGGTGGGGGGTGAGGAGAAGTGTAGGCTTATCACCGTGCTTTGGGGTTGCCTCCAGGCTGGTAGGGGGAAGGAGCCTGGAACAGGGTACTCCCAGAGGTCCTTGTGCGGACTTCCTACTGAAATCCTAAAGCAGACAGCAGGGACTGTTCGTTCAGTGTCCTTTGATAATTTTGTCTGTGTGTTCCCCTTTCCTCTCTCCCCCCAGTCAAGGAGGTCCCTCCTCAAAGCTGTGCTGCTGAGAAGAAATGGGTCCCTGGGCAGAAGTACCCTGTTTTGAAACTGTTCCTTTGTGTGCTTTAATACAGGTAGCCCCAACATGAGAAAAACAAATGAACATTAGCTCAATGTGTTAAATGACTGTCACACAACTTTGTATTTCTTAGTGTTTATTTCAGTTCTCTTTGCTTATCTAAAGGTTGGAAAGTAGATATATACATACAAAATTCAAAACAACTTCCTAAAATGGCTTTAGTGTTGGCCAGTTACTGACATCCTTATTTTGAAAGTTTGAATTGTCAAATACATCTAAAGTACATTCTTGCAAGCTAATCTATAGCAGCATTTGTTATAAAAAAAGTATTCAGAAAAGAGCAGGAAAAGTCACACAAAAGTGATTTACATATTTTTCCTTCATCACCCAGCACAAAGCACTTGTGCAAATTAATTATTAAGTATACAAGATATATACAGAACAGTAGCATTATGGAAAAGTTCACATGGCAGGGCATAGAATATAAACAGTGTGCTGAAGCCTAGATATCTTTGGAACCATAGGGGGAATCTCTGATCTGCACCAGTGTATGATGTATCTGAGGTCTGTGATACTCAACAAAGCTGCGAGGTGACTCAGAAGACTCCTGGCATGACTTTGGAGAAATCACCAACACAAATGAAAATGCTCTTTGGTTACTGAGACTGTCAGGTCATGGTTTCTTGTGCCTACAATTTGAAAACCAGCATTTAGTATTGACTTTTGCATTCATAGCAATTGGATCTCCTAGGAAAGGCTTTACGAGAACTCAGGTTTTATCGTGGGAAAGTCCAAATCCTGAGAAAGCAAGTAATGGTTATAAAATATGGGTATCCCCTATTAAACTTAAAGAGCAGGATTCCTGCCTGCATCCTATTGCAGTGACTTTGCAACTTGCTTAAGGAATATGTGTTAAAAATGGACACAAAGACTTGTATAGGTAAACATTTGAAAGGGGTAAATTAATATGGAAAAAGAGTAGACCAGACTCTTGGGTATGTGCTTAACAGAAGGAAAGGTGAGATTCCTTCCCCTACCATAAATTCCACTATTCTGTTTTATTTTAGTGAACATTTACCACTATAATGAGATCAAGAGGCAAGTTCGGAGAAATGAATTACATGAAGAGATGTCATCCTTGACTAAAGCCTCCAGCCTCCCTCCTTACAGGTGATCTCAGTCCGCCTCTGAGAGCTTTAGGAGCACGAGCCAAGTGTGAATAAGCATGAACAATCTTCCTTTACCTCTGGTTATAGCTCTCACCGAGCCTTCTGACATTCTCAGCCCTGCTGCTGCAGTCTGCTAGAGGGCCCAGCTGTTCCAAGGGGTAAACAAAAACCACGTATGTCCTCTTAAAAGTGGATGGTAGGGAGATGGGGTGATAGTGGAAATACTGGAGGAGGGAGCACGCACACAGAAAGGCCTAGTTAGTCAGAACTCACTTGGGTTGTGCATGATGTGGATATCCATGTCCCAGCTGAGATCCTGCTCTCATCTCCACAGCCACAGAACACGGGTAAGAAAATTACAGAAGAGGAAAAGGTCAGCTCCTCTATAGTCTGTAAACACAGTTGTGCTCAGATGGATTCATCCACGGTGGGATCCCACATTGCTTTCTAGTGCAGCACAGACAGCTGTGTTAACAGATTATGTGCAGGTTATTTGACATAGGCCACAAAAGATGGTGAGCTGGAAAGGTCTCTAGAGGTCATGCAGGTAATTTCCTTGAGAGGGTTAGTGGCCAGAGCTTGGCCTTCTAACACCACCTACCCTTCCCGCACTCACTCTAGAAGAACCTCCCTTTAGGAGTCACAATGAGTAACAGTTCCACAGGGAACTTGTGCTTCTGTGAAGATCCCCACCAATTTGATGTGAATAATTGTTCTACAGTGATGCCCTCTGACTTGAATCTCTGGTCCTGTCCCTCTACACTGAAACCAGGGACCTTGAACAAGAGAACTCCTATAAGGAGCAGACCTAAACAAACATGAGAACCATGGCAGGTTTGTGGAGAACAGGCCTATAGGCTGCACTGGCAATTTGAGATCAGACCTCAGCTGCTTCTGAGACTGGAGCCAGGAGGGTTAAAATAGGTTGCCCTAACTTTTATGAAGCAGACATATTTAATTTTTACCCTTACCTTGGTTTCTACATCAGTCCCTTCGGACTCTACCATCTGGTGGGGCATGTGCTGCTGTAGAAGATCTTCATTTTCAACTGGAAAAAGGGGAAACATGATGCAACAATCATTTTTGCATTTAAGAATAGGAAAAATACTAGAAATAGGACATCACTACATTCCTTCAGTTAATTAATGCTACATCTTAAAGGATATTGTGTTCTGCAAGAAGCAGCAGCTAACAAGTCTGTAGCCCTCTGAAGAGATACATCTGATGATCACTCACCCAGTTGGCGATTCTTATTTTAAAGTCTCAATATCCATAACCTGAACAGATTGTCCACCACCTCTTGTTTTATAAACATCACCCTGAAGCAGACAGGAAAGATCAGCATTATACTTTGATATAACTGAATGATAAAAATATTTCAAACTGAACTTAGGATTCTCCATCAAACAGTAAGGAAAGTCCTATTCACAAGTGCTTCAGACTGTGCTATTAAAGTACTTCAGAAATTCTCTCTCAGTAAACAAAAGAAGTCCAGTGCAATAAAATCAGTAACATTCTCAAATTGCAAAAAATATGTATTCCTTTTTGTTCAGTCTATAATTTAAAAACTACACCAAGGATCAAGAAATCTACCAGAAATTTCTAAATGTTCTAAGGCATTATACTTTCCTCTGGATATACCACCCCGCTCATTTTACAGTCTTATTTGTAACTCTGGTTATAATTAAGAACCATCCTCTAAATTTTTTCTAATTGGCTTTTCTCTGATTATTCACTGACTCTGATCAAAGGATAATCTTTCCATAGGCTAGGGAAGGGAAAGGGATCTAGGTAGCTCAGTGATAAGAAATGTTGATCACATTTTAACGTGCGCTTTTTATCTGGAACTGACAAATGGTAGTTCTTTGTTTGGATCTGCTTCTAAAGTAGTGGCTGAAACTAACTCTACAGTATGTTATAGATTTGGAGTTCCTCGAACAGAATTCTGAGGACCTGAGCCTCGTTCACTAGAGAGCAGCTGACTTAGTCAGAGTTTAGCAGATTTACAGCCTGAGCAATTCCTTTAGTTTTCTAACAGACAAACAAAAAGGTTGTATCGATACCCATTTATCTTTGTTGACCCTGCCTGTGAGTCATCAGAGGAAGAGAAGATTAAGTGGTTTTTTTTGCAAAGTTGACTTTCTGTATGTTTTTCCTCCTCTGTCAATTTGTTTTTACCTTGATTAGTTTCAATCTCCTCATCAGAGACTAGTTCCTGGTGGGTCAGCATGTACTTCTCCCACTTAGCTAGTGCCTTTTCATTTGCAGCAGATACTGTGATGGCAGGAGGGACATGTGGCTGCATGACTCTCAGTTTGGATGTTAGAGGCAGGCTTATGATCTACCCATCTGTCTCTCCTGCAGAGCGAGATTGTCTGTGGTGGAGACGAACTGGTGGTGCGTTCTGATCAGGATGAAAGAGGAATCAAGAAACAAGCATAACCCAGAATTAATTTAAGGGTATTATTAGAACTGCAGCAGGTTTGGCTACATTAGTTGATGACAGTATCAAAACAAATGCATAAACCTTTTCAAAAGCTAAATATGTTATTCAGGTAATTTAAATGTTCTCTTTGTATTTAACCACACAACCAACAAACATCTTTTAATACCACTTGTTTAGTATACATTCCACCAAGGAGCTCTCCTTTCAACAAAACAATGTTAAGAAAAAATTCTGGCTATGCTGCTAGGCTTTCCTGTGTAGGTGGTATTCAAGACCATTCATTTTACACTCTCTATCAAAACCATTATTTGTGCCTCCTATTGTAATCTGTTAGGTCCACAACTATGTTAAAAACTTCAAATGAGGTCAGTAAAAGCTCTAAACTTCCACAGAACACTCCATATACAAAGACAATAAGTAAAAAACTAATGGACTTTATGGTACATAATGCTAAAGAACATAAGATATAATAAGAACCCTATGTATAAAATGATTAAGAGACTATAAATGAAGTACTTCTGACTATTTGAGATCTTAAAATCTCAAGTAGAACTTCTTGACAAGTTCAAACACAATAATGGCTAAAACATACCAACTATTTTTTTCTCAAATATTTCATAAAGATTCCAAAAACCAAACTAAAAATGTAGTATCAAATCAGTCTGTATCAGTCATACAGTTAAAAACTCGTTGCTTCTAGTCAACTATCATGTAAATCTGGGAAAGTTAAATTTAGCACGTTCAGTCTAAGGAAATGCATTTCACTACAGGACATAGTTCCAAAGACAACTCAGTGGTTCAGATGTCTCCTGTTTGTTTGTTTTTCAGATGTCTCCTGTTCGTATAACTGGAAGCAAATTAAACAGTCTGTCACATGCCAAATCCTTCCAGCCTGGTCACAGACAAAGATCCTAACTTTCAGTTAGGACTTTCAGTTCTCCTGTCTGGAGAACTGAAGCATTTCCCCTATGTAATCACAAGCAACAGCTGCTGATGCTAAGTCATTGCTACTATAGAACGTGGGCGATAGAGTTGGCCACAAAAGATGCCCACACTGCCAGCAACCCAGGAAATTTTCCCTTCTTAAAAAGTGACCTGATGTTGAACAAAGTCAGGCATAGCTGTGGAAAGAAAAATCATGGAGAAATCCCTCTACAATGTTATCTGAATTCCTACCTCCATGCGTAGAAGTGAGAACTTCTAAACAAGGGCCTCACAGAAAAAGACAAAACTCTGACTTCATGTGAAAATGATTTTCCCCTAAAATTTGCCCTGAATTTTGTTTTTTAGGCTGTTTTCAGAAGAGAGAACACTGTATTGGTTGCAGTGAGCTTCTGTCCAGAAGGAATGGTACCCTTTAAAGGATATAGAGAAAACAAACCTATTGTCCTAAGTCAAAAATCAAGTTGTAACCAGAACTAAACTCAGGAAAGCCCTCTAGAAACTCACTTGTTTGGTCCAAGAACATTCTCTCCAACTGATAAAGCCTAACTGGAAAATTAAAGAGTACATTACCCCTCTAAAGCTCTTCACTCACATCCCTTCTCTTCTGGGGTGAGATGCAGATTAGTAGGGAGCCGGGGCTGCCTCTCCCCCAGTAAGCAGTGGTGAAAGGCCAGGAGGGCGAACAGCTAGGTCAGAGAGCAGTGCTAACCAGCCAGCACGCACATCCACTAAATCATGCCAAAACAAACATTATACTCTAAAGTTTTGTTTTTCTTCTTCAGTCATTCTATTTCCAATTTCTGTCCTGAGATCACCTTTTCTTTTTCATGTAGTTTTCCTTGCATGTAGTTTTATTTAAAACAGCACTGTCAAACTCTGAACGCTTTAAATGTAATAGTGGAAACAAAGCATGCAGGCCAAGTTTACTCCAATTCCAAAATAACCAGTGAAATCAACTTTTATTAACCAGTATGTAGCTATTCAGCAAATCATGACAGCCTGGAGCAGAAAACAAGTCAAGAAAGAAATCAAGAGTTTGGTTTCTGAATCTCTCTGAGAGATATTCCTAGAAAAGCTGGTTTTTACTGAAAAAGAGAGTCTTTCATTCTGCGCTACGGCATTCCCTTGTCAGCCCTTACAGGTAAGTAACTTGGTTCAAAACAACTGCAAAAACAGAAATAACAGATTTAGGATCAGCTGGATGCAACTTGAAATCCCTGGAACACCAATTACTAGTTATATGACAATTTTTCTGAGCACATTTCTTCCTTTCAAAATGGGGATATAGATTCCACTTATCTCACACCTTTCCTCTTAAGATTCAAATGAATTGATGATGATAAAAACCAAAGACCTACTCACTGAGCATTTGTAAGTACCAGGCTATTCACTGTTCTACATGATTCTCACATATTATCTCATTGCCACAACATCCTCTGAGGTAAGAACAGTTAAAATCCTCATTTTGCAGATAGGGAGGCCAAGAAATGGAAGATGAAATCATTTGCCCAAAGACATTATTAAGATGTAATATTTACGAAGTGCTTTCCAAGTAACTAGTAGGAACTAAAAGCAAAGTAGCTATTATTCCTTTGTGTCTATTTCTGTAGATTTAAAAAAGGGAGAGAATACACACCTACCTGTTTCTTCTGTTTTACGAGCTGCGGGAAAGTTCCTTGTCAGTCTAATTTAACAGTCCTTTCAGGACTACTAAGTGCAGAAACAGATAAGCCTTCCTTAAGATCTGCCCCACCAGGGGGCGCCTGGCTGGCTCAGTGGGTCTGGCCTCTGCCTTCAGCTTGGGTCATCATCTCAGGGTCCAGGGTGGAGCCGTGCATCTGGCTCTCCGTCGGTAGGGAGCCTGCTTTCCCCCCCCTTCTCTGACTGCCTGTCTGCCTACTTCTGATCTCTGTCAACTAACTAACTAACTAACTAAATAAGTAAATAAATAAATAAAGATCTGCCTGTGTGCCTACTTCTGATCTCTGTCAAATAAATATATAAATATAAATATAAATATAAATATAAATATAAATATATATATATATATATATATATATATATATATATATATATATATATCTGCCCCACCAAAGAACTCAAATTTGTTAAAATTTCTGGAGTTGAAATGATTGCAGACTGCTTTTGGCCCTTACATTGTTTGTGAAATTCATCAATCATCATCTGCCTTTCTCTAATGCCTTGATCAGCCTGGGAAGAGTCTGTTCATCGTTGATATCTAAAAGTTCACAGGACGGCAGAAGTGGAAAACTCTGTAAAACCACTTCTGTAACCAGTGGTTCTGCGTTGAATTATAAAAAATTACAAGAAGTTACACAGGAGAGAAAGCTTATTTAAACAAGTTGATACACTTGTGATTAGAACCCCCAGTTCAGTGAGCCATGTGCTTTCTTAAGTTGTCACAATCATACCTCCTTAAAAATGAGTTTAAAAAAAAGTGGGGAAAATAAGTTATAGTATGTAACAAAGGAAGACTCATTTATACTTTAGTTCTTTTTTTTTTTCCTTTTCTTTGCACTTGGTTCTTGAGAGGAAGGGAAGTAAGTAGTTCTCTACTGTGAAATCAATCTTAAGAAGAGAGACTGACAGACATCAGCATGCACATGATGTGACACAAATCTTACCATCTCCAACTGGACCTCCCCAAGCCTGGTTTCTGTATCTCCTCCCAGGCGTCAAACCACATATTGCCTTGTCCACTGGTCTTGCCACTTCAACTTCTTGGGTCACTTCTGCAAATCTCATGACTTGCCTGACATAAAACACATCGGAGGGGGTTTTTGGTTTTATAAATCAGCATATTCAAGTCTTTCAGAAATTATTCAATGAAATAATAATTAATTGGTCATTAGTTCACTTCTGTAATCAGTTTTAAAAATATTTAAAATGTCATTCTTCACATCAAAATAGTTGTTTTCACCATAGAAATGCTGAGACTTTATACGATAAATACATCAAAATTACCAAGCTCTCTTCATAATCTTCAGCCTTTGGATTCACACACATGATCATGCTTACTTTACCTTCCCCATCAAAGTAGTTCTTGAACAGATGGGTTAACTTTGAATCTCGGTATGGAACCATCTGTACGTACATTCAAACCCAAATATATAAGGCACAAGAACGCACACAAACAAAGATCTGCAAATGATGACCGGCTGTTGCTTACTCTGTTAGTTCCATACATTTGGTTCTCTCTCAGTACTTCCATACGTGTTCTTAGCGTCATTAATGACTGATTAATGTTACCTGACAGCAAAATATAAACAAAAGATATTTGAAAACAATACAGTAGCTACAATGTGGTCTGTCTGCCTATAAACTCCCCACTTCATTGAAATACTATGTGGAAATTACAACTAATGGGTTTTGGTGGCCCAGTCTAAGAAGATGTCCCCACATGGCCTGGCTGTACTTCAGGAGTATATTAATAGCAGTGTTTCAGGAGGGGGTTAACACCATCCTTCAAAGATTCTATCAACGGACTGTCCATGGAATGCACCATTATATATTTCATGGCCCATAAAGTTTCTTCCAAATCTTGAATTCTGTGAAAAAGTATATTAAATGCAGATGTTTAATATCCTCATATTAAAATATTATCTCAAAAGCGTCAGGCTTCATCAGCACTGAAGTCCCACCCACCCCTGCCCCCGGCACCCAGAGGGGCTCCTGTCTCCAACTAACTCTGTCCCCTCCACATCCAAACTAGGAGTTCAGTTTTTGTTTTTGGGTTTTAATCTCTACACCCAATGTGGGGCTTGAACACACAACCCTGAGGTCAAGAGTCATATGCTCTACTGAGCCAGCCAGGTGCCCCCAAACAAGGATTACTAATGCAATGTAGCTGTTACTTCTGACCACTCCTGTTTGGATTTCTGAGCCACGGCAAGTCTGACTGATTCATCAAGCCTCCAGTGATGCAGGAGAGCTCACTTGCAGAGACCCCCCAAAACATCAGCTAACTCCCACTGTGCTCTCATCCTCGGTCACCTCTCAAAACACAGAGCTCATCTGTCTCCATAATGTCCCATGATTCATGATTCTTCTTCCTTGACCCCAACTCCTTTCTGCTTCCACTGTGCTCTCTGGAGCCCAAATTCCTGTTACCAGACTTCCGTATGTCTTCACACCTCTCACAGAGAGCTCTACCCATCTCTCTCTCATTACCATTTCTTAACCTGGGGTCCATATTGCCCAGAGGTACATTTCAGGAAGTCTGTATACTGGATGGGAAATAAATTATACCTTTTATTTTTTTCCAGACTTCTGAAATAGCATTTCCTTTCAATTATGAATGTAGGCCAAAACATAGTGGTATCTGTGATTTTTGTCAGTACGAATCATAGGTAATTTTACAGCACCTTACAGTGCTACAGATAATTATGTTCATCACTACTTTGAAATTACATAGTTATAAGACCTACTGATACATCTTTAATTAAGGCATTAATAAAGCAGCATGTAAATTACTACAATGACAAGTGCCTTAAGAATACTTTTAGTGGGGGGGCACCCAGGTGGTTCAGTCAGCCAGCCATCAGACTTTTTTTTTTAAGACTGATTTATTTATCTTAGAGAGAGCCCAGGTGGGGTGAGGGGCAGAGGGAGAGGGAGAGAATCTCAAGCAGACTCCCTGCTAGTGTGGAACCTGACATGAGGCTCGATCTCAGGACCAGGAGATCATGACCTGAGCTGAAACCAAGAGTCAGACACTCAACCAACTGAGCCACCCAGGCGCCCCAGGCATCCACCTCTTGATAGTAGCTCAGGTCTTGATTTCAGGGTTGTGAGTTCAAGCCCTACCTTGGGCTCCACGCTGGGTGTGAAGCTTACTTTAAAAAGGGAAGGGGTAGGTTGCACCTGGGTGGCTCAATCAGTTAAGCATCTGCCTTCAGCTCCGGTCATGATCTCTGGGTCCTGGGATCGAGCCTTGCACCAGGCTCCCTGTTCAGTGGAAGTCTGCTTCTGCCTCTCCCTCTGCCCCTCCCTCTGCTCATGCTCTCTTTCTCCCTCAAATAAATAAATAAAAACTTTTAAAAACACATTTCCATCTAATCAGTTTCCTTTGTAATCCTACATATTTTATGTCATTCATTCAGGGATATTCTGTGAAGTGTCCATGGGCTTTACCCTGCAGCCGAGGTGCAAAGCCTCACAGGATTATCCTCTGTCAGAAGGATAGTGCTTCCCCCTGCAGCACAAGCAAAAGTTGCTTGTTTTCTGAAGCCTGACATTTATAAGAATGTTGAGCAGAGGAGGCCAGCAACATTCTCCTAGTCCCTAGCGGCTGCCCTTCCATGTTCCCCAGCATGCCTGCTCCTGGGTCATTCTGGTGTTGGTGAGGACTGCTCTAACATGCTGCCAGAGGACTTCCGCTCCCTCAACTCCAGTCAATCTGTCTTCACCATGTGAGCTGCACAGCTATGCCCACACCCCAAACCTTTATCACTCAGAACTCCACCTCCTCTAGATTCCTGTGCCCCAGCGAGTCTCCTCCTCTTCCCATGCTCATGCCCTTGTTTTTATCTCAGCTGTTGCCCATCCATATCAACACTGCTCATAATCCTCATCTCCCCTGTTGCTTCCATAATATTGGCAAAACCTAAACTAATATGCCTCCAGTCCAATCTCTCTCCTTCCAAATGTGTGTACATCCAGTGACTAGGCAGTTCCCGTGGACTAAGCTGAACACATCCAACACCAACTTTTCAACAGCCCACACCTGCACCTCAGACTGCTTTCTCAGCCACAATCTTGGACCTGCCCTCCTCTTGCTTCCTCTCCACAAGCAGATCAACTTCCTAACCAGCTCTCCCTTTTCTCCCACCCTTGCCTCCAGGGCACATGATTGCTCCTCTGAATTACTGCAAAAGGCTCCCAGATGCTTTTCCTAACACTAGACCTGCCTCAGTACATTAATTCTCTATATGGGAAAACAATCTTTCTGAACATTCATTTCCTTTCAGGGGAGGCTGCGTAACAAGAGAAAGACACAAGCGTTGAAAATCCAGCCAACCTTGGTTTAAAATCAGGCTCGGTCTTGGGAAGATTACGTAAACTCTCCCAACCCATTTCCTCATCTGAAAATAGGTATGACATAATCCTGAAAGGTCAGAATCAAGAAATCGAGCCCATGCATAGTAAATACTGTGATACACACTGGTCTTTTAATAATTGGCAATCACCATTATTCCTTTAGGACAAAATTCGGACTTTTTAATATGATAGACAAGAGTCCTCATGGTCTTGCCACCTGTTGTCATGGGTCACTAATCCATACCCTCTCACTTCAGTGACTTGACCCTGCCATATTCTCTCAGTTTACAAGTGGCTGCCTCCTCTGTCAAGTATGACTTTAACCCTGGCTTCCAAATATCTCACTCAATTTAAGTGTCAACTACATGAATTTCCCCCTAAACTTTCCCTCACATGCATCCCCAGACCAAGTGAATGTTCAAATACCGGCACACAGTACATATTCCATACATGCTATTAGGTAAACCATAACATAAATGGCTACACTAATAAAAGATTTTTTAAAAACCCAACATAGATTACTTCCAATTTGCTTTTGTGTTCGAAGATTTTTCCCACTTCCAGAAGCCAATTTTCACGAGTATGAATGTTGAATACCTGTTAAATCACTTAATTTTAAGGATCTGGTGCTTTACTGGCAATAGATACAATATGAATATAACTTGCTTTATATTTATTTTAATCACCCTCATTCTTCAGTGTATTGTAACATAGAATATACATATTATGTTACATATTATACAATGTATACATAATATATACATATTTTATATATAACATATATAACATACTGATACCAAACCAACATTACTAAAGAAACAGCAATGACCACTAAACTTAGCCTCCAGATTATCAAAATTGTAGACAATTATGCTTCAACCACCTATCAATAAGCATGTGACAGACTGGCATTGCAAGTTTTTGGAAGTTGTAGCAATAAACCAGTACTATGTTGTGCTCACCAGCTTCATGTAATCTGTTCCCTTCTGCTTTTCTCCAGTTCATTCTTTCACTTCCAGCAAAATCTACCAGGAACAACTGGTGATTTGTTCCTTTTCCTGAAGAGAAAATCGTAATTACAATAACATGAGGTATAACTGGTTTACAGTGTTCTTCAAATATATTTCAATCAACAAATTAGTAAGTCTTATAAATATCACATTTGTACAGTACAAAACAGTAGGGCCAAAGAATACAGGTTTTGGTGGAAGAGTCTGCTAAGAGCATAAGCTCAGTATACTCATGGTAGTCTCGATGACTTGCCTGTTGTCTGGTCTTTCACATTATACTCTAAGCCCCATGAAAGCAAGGACTGCCTCTCAACCAATGTTCTC
Source organism: Martes martes (assembly GCF_963455335.1). Taxonomy (NCBI): domain Eukaryota; kingdom Metazoa; phylum Chordata; class Mammalia; order Carnivora; family Mustelidae; genus Martes; species Martes martes. Next base: position 49,227,236 of record NC_137894.1, on the reverse strand, counting down.
ATCTCTAGCACCCTGCACAATGCCTCACTGCAGGATCTCAATCTGTGTCTGCTAAGTAGTGACTCTAAAACAGGCCTATCCTAAATTTTTCTATAACCAGATACTTAACAATTTTATAATTGAAAAATTTCATAATACTCTAATTGTGTAAAAAATGAAAAGAGGTACATAACTGATTTGTAATATTAGGTTTGTTCAAAGGACAGCAAGTGTATATGGAGGCTTGACTTACAAGTGTTTTCTAGCTAGTATGAGTACCTACTCTATGTAAATCAGGCACTGGCTTAAGAATTCTACATGCATTGCCTGCTTTAATCCTCACACGGGATTATTAAGAGTTTATAACAATCAGACAGCTAACAAATTAATAGGACTCAGAATTCGAATCCTGGTGGTCTCCGGTATGCTGTCGTACCATGTCCTCATGCCATGCGGAAACCTTCATGATGAGGTTCAAATGGAATTACACTTTAATAGCTCAAAGTTATTAAATGATTCCTATTCAGGCGCAAGTGCTTTTACTAATTGATGTAAGCCTTGTAGTGTGACAGGCCCAGCAGTAAAGGATGATCAGCAGATGGGAGGCCTACTGGCCTATCAGCCGAGAGAAGAACAATTTAGAATTGTCATCTCCTAAACTGTATCTACCCTGGAAAGTTAACCGCTGACATTTTAAAACCATTAACTGAATTCCCACATACAAAATGAATCTTCAGAGATAAAATAATGACTCATACTCATTTTATCTCCTCTATTAAAGAGATTTATAAAGATTTGTAAACCTTTTTCACAGCACAATTCCAGGTTCTTAGATTTAATAGCCAGCTTCCCAAAACTACACTCTTTAATGGAACAATTTTTAAAAGTCATCACCCACATTTAATAATTCTAGAATAGTCTTCACTGCAGTCAAACTTCCCTGATTTAATTCTAGTTCCAAAAACTAATGGTTCAGTTAAAACAAGAAAAACTCAAAAAAAACAACAACAACCAAAAAAAAAAAAAAGAAAGAAAAACTCCACACAGTACAAGTTTACCTGTAAGACACTGTCTCCATCTGTATCCAGGGGAGCAGATTGAACATGCTTTGAGAATGGCTGGAGTCACGATTCAAATGTGTGTTAGCAATACATCTCTTTTTCTGGCCTGTGATGACAGAGACATCATTGATCAGACCTGAACTCAGTCATTACAGTATACGTGCTTTCTACTAAATAGTACTGCCATCAAATTATAGTGGCAACTCTCAGGATTTTATTTATTGTTTCAGATTTTCCTAACTTTAGCTTGGTTTCTAACCTCTCCAGAAACCTTTGAAAGCCTCCTCAGTAGATTTCACTTCTACGCCTGTACACCCTGCAACATACATGTTATGGTTCTTATCTTCACGAAGCAATTCAGATTGTGGCAGTCTGTGAGAAAGAAAAAGACATCAGTCTCCTAAATAATGAGATCCTAATATCTCAACTTAAGACTACGACTAAACTGGCAGGCCACATGACATTGATTCTTACAATGGGAATAGGCCTAGGCAAGAGCTCCAAAAAACCAGGAAACTTAGATAAGTATAAGGGTACAGAGCCCGGATTAGTTACATAACAGGGTCACAGGAACCCATGTTGTTCTAGAAGCTTTGCTCTAATGTGTCCTAATAAAGCACACAAAACACTAAACAAGTAGAGAACAAAACAGTATTACATATAGCAACACCACATGCACAGGTTAAGCAACAAAATCTAGCATTTCCCTAATTTTAAAAATTGAACAGAGAGCTCGTTCTCACATCAGAGTCAGCAAAAGACAAATTCAGAAAGTTTGGTATACACCAGGAGTGGCAATCTTTTCAAAGTGGCTGGTCAAGTTTTGATCTGCACGGTAGGATAAGGATAGAAAGGGTGCCGCCTGTTCAGCCTTAGTTTGGTGAGCAGTGGGGGTGGAAATGTGTGTCAGCCACCATGACTCAGTACAGGGCAGATTCCCCAAGCAGCAGGGAGGGGCTCAGAGGTAGCAGCCAGTGCAGTGCCAACGAAAAACCACCTACATGCAAACATGCCACAGATGCCAACCATTGGTATAACTGCACCCCTTCTCCTTAAGAAAAGAGTCAACGTCATCACATACACAAAATCTGTGTTTCTCATGGGCATGCTGCAACTGTTCCACTTACTAAAGGAATAAGGTGAAAGTTACTATTTCTATGGCAGCCGGGCTCAGTCCACAGTAGTGACAGTCACAGTGAGTCGGTGCTTAAAAAACCTCTACTTGTAGTATTTCTGCATCGTATTTAAAAAGACTTAAGAAAAAAAAAAAGGTTAAAAATCACCCTAACCAATTAAATCTGAATTCGATGCCAAATATGCACCCGGTGAGTTCATTCAAGGAGCTACCAGAAAGGTTACAAGGCATGCAAGGCACATTCATCAGTCTTCCTTTTGTAAAACTAAAACCAAGATAGGCTTCTTTGAAAATAATCTCTTTTAGAACAAACCAAACAGAAACGTGGCACATGTGTAAAAAAGTGAAATGTATTGGTAGCAATGAATCACATCACAAAAATTGAGGAAAGGGGCGCCTGGGTGGCTCAGTGGGTTAAAGACTCTGCCTTCGGCCCAGGTCATGATCCCAGGGTCCTGGGATTTGGCCCCGCATCAGACTCTCTGCTCAGCAGGCAGCCTGATCCCCTCCCCCCCCACCCGCCTGCCTCTCTACCTACTTGTGATCTGTCAAATAAATAAAATCTTAAAAAAAGAAAAAAAGTTGAGGAAAATGGGTACACACAACAAATGGGAAAGGAAGTAATCTATAAATTGCTTAATGTAATTTATTAAACCTGTTCTCAGTCTAATGGTTTTCTAAGTATCCAGCTATTTCTCCAATAATGTTCAGTTAGTCTTCATATTATTTATGTTCTGAGAGGCCCTAACAAAGACAGCGTTGAAGATAAGCATTTAGCTTAAGAACAAAACCACTGGGGTGCCTGGGTGGCTCAGTGGGTTGAGCCTCTGCCTTGGGCTCAGGTCATGGTCTCCGGGTCCTGGGATCGAGCCCTGCATCAGGCTCTCTGCTTGGTGGGGAGCCTGCTTCCCCCCCTCTCTGCCCACCTCTCTGCCTACTTGTGATCTCTGTCTGTCCAAAAAAAGAAAGAAAGAAAAAAAACCTCATCACCTTAAGAACAAGATACTAATATGACATGAGACTCCAAAGTTGCTCTGGCACAAACATGGATTGTGAGGCCAGGCTGTTCATTTCTCTTCAGTCTGAGCTGGAAGACCCAAGGAAATCTAAGGATTTGTCTTTTAACTCTGGTGGAATGATGTTACAGATTTCACTTCACATTAATCAGTGATGAAAGATCTGTATCAGTCGTACAGACAACAGCTTTGGGCTCCGCCCTATAGCGATCAGCAACTGCAGATGGTTAACATGGCTACAAACTCCCAACACGAAGCATTAGGTTCTTGAAAGGTAACTCCAGGGAACCCATGTGCATAGGACACTTCCTTAGGCAATTACAGTGTTTCTCAAAATACAGCCCCAAGGCCAAGAGTTCTCAAAAGTAATGTCTAAGATGAGGATTCAGGTCTCTCTTCTCTTTAGATGCCTTAACCCACTGGTTCCCTAATATAGCCGCATATCTGGTTAAGAATAAAACTATGCGGGGCGTTAAGCCACTGCCTTCGGCTCAGGTCATGATCCCGGGATCCTGGGACCAAGCCCCGCATCGGGCTCTCTGCTCCGCAGGGAGCCTGCTTCCCCCTCTCTCTCTGCCTGCCTCTCTGCCTACTTCCCCCTCTCTCTCTGCCTGCCTCTCTGCCTACTTGTGATCTCTGTCTGTCAAATAAATAAATAAAATCTTAAAAAAAAAAACAAAAACTATGCATTGAACACCAACTACATGATATATTATGCGCATTAATATGTGTATGAAATATATGCACATTATATTTCATTGGGAAAACAAAGGCATTATCACCATTTAATCACTGAGAAAACTAAGGCTCACTGAGGTAAAGTGGCTTCCCCAAGGTTAAGCAGCTGACAAGGGACTCTCTTTGCTACTTACTTAGGCTTTATGGGATCAAACGGTACCTCCTCCAATAGATCATAAATGTAATTACTATATATTTCGATATGAGACAAATATACCATAGACACTATCTTCATCAACCTCTTCTGCTTTGTAGAATTCTTGTATATTTATCATATCTGCAAACTCTGGGTCTACTTGTCGTCTGAAAAAACAAAAAAGCCAAAAAGTCTGTTCTGACAGAGAGCATCAACAGTAAACGATCCCAAGGGGAAACTAAAAGATTTAAGTTAAATGACCTGTCACTGCAAGCAGTCTATTCATACTTGTGGTGAGCCAACAGTACCTGCCGTGTCCTCACTCTCCCACCCAAAGTGGCACCTTCTCTAAATAGTATTTCAAGGACCGTGTGCTCAAAACCAAACAGAACTGAGCAAATAAACTTAATGAAGAACATTCCTCAACTTTGATCTCACTACAGTCAACTGTCAGACCAGCTACCCTTCATGTTCGTCATTCCCTATGCCTGAGAAAGCCACCAGACAGTGTTCCCCTTAGGCCAGTGTCACACTGAATGTAATTACTTGCTAGAAGGAGTCTTTGGATTGGGCATGGCTTCTCTTTTCTGCCATTCTAACAAGGCATCAACTTCACACTGTATATTCATGGTATTCCTATCATTAGATTTAAAAACCTGAAGTGGGGGTAAAAATCAGACCATGATTTTTTTAAGAATTTAACTTAGTTTTTTTTAAACATATTTAAGACATAAACATTTTTATTATTTTTAAGACATATTTAAGATGTAAGAATATTTATGACATAAGACATATTTATTTAAGACATAAGAAACATACTACTTAAGGTTTCAGAATGTATCCAATGTATTAGTTTTCCTTTAACACTACTGTATCCACAGGTCTCTTGGTCCCTATACCCTCAAGTGATATAGTCACAACTCAAAAAAAAAAAAAAAAATTACACTTACATATCGTTTAGCTTGAAATGACCCTATATTGTTAAAGATCATATCCAAACAACGAGGAAGTACACCTCCTTCCCCTGCAGAACCAGTCATTGTGTGAGTTCTTCCACTTCCTGTCACACCATATGTGAAAAGGAGACCTACAATATAGCAAGTCACATGGACTTATATGTTGAAGGTCACGCTGGGTTATATGTTAAAAGTCCTCCACTTTTGGGGCACCTGGGTGGCTCAGTGGGTTAAAGCCTCTGCCTTCAGCTCAGGTCATGATCCCAGGGTCCTGGGATCGAGTCCCACATTGGACTCTCTGCTTGGCAGGGAGCCTGCTTCCTCCTCTCTCTCTCTGCCTGCCTCTCTGACTACTTGTGATCTGTCAAATAAATAAATTAAAAAAAAAAAAAGTCCTCCACTTTTAATATTTCTTCACTGTATTAAGAAACAATTAAAATTAACGAGCTCAAAAAGCAGGCTGTAGGGGCGCCTGGGTGGCTCAGTTGGTAAAGCTTCCAAGTTTTTATCTCAGCTTAGGTCTTGATCTCAGGGTGGTGAGTTCAAGCCCCTGGCTGGGCTCCACACCCAGGCTAGAGCCTACTTATATAAAAATAAAATATTTTAAAAAGTAGGTTTTATGCCACCCTAACAAATCTGAATTCAAGGCAAACAAACAAATATATAAGTATCAAAAAAGTTTTTTGCAGAGGGGGACAAACAAGAAAATGTAACAAAAGCTTCAATAATCCTATCATTTTTGCCATGAATGAGGTTCTCTACCAAGGATTAGCCACAACATCAAAGAGCTCCTTCTGGGTGGTATGAATGCCAAATACTTTTATAAATGAATACTGAGTCTGTGAAGAAGGAAAAAAATAAAAAGCATATGAATGGAACTTCACTCTAAGCTAGAAATACATCTGTTTAAATGTATTCAGATGTTTCTTAGTGAACATTTAAGATCTAGACACCCCCCCAACAAAATGAAGTCTTTAAACTTGGAACCCTTAAAGTCATGACATAACTCAAGTTATACCCCTTATAAGCAAAATGTAGAAGATTTAAGTCCACTAATGCTTCACAGACTCAGGCTGATTTTAGACAGCAAAGATCAAAATCATCATGACTCAGTCACAGACTTGTGAAAATCATCAAGCATTATTCCATATACTAATTTACCTCTTGCTCTTTTAAAATGCGATAGCAGCATAAAATCAAGTGATTTGGTGTACCGTCTTAAAATCAGAAATGAACTGTAAATATAATCTCATCTGAGTTTTTCTATGAAATAAATTTTAATTGTGACCTTTAAAAAAAATCAGTACTTCAATTATCAAATCTCTATCAATATATGATTATTGTAACACTATATTACCAAAACTATTACCAAACTCCTACTTGGAAAATTTGATTGGGGACTGAGGTATATATGAATATATTTTCATGTAAACTAAATTGTCCTATTTGTCCAGAGGCTGGAGTTCTATTATTTCTGTCTTGTGGGAGGCCGCGCAGTAGCTTGAGAGAGAACCAAACCAGCCCCTGACTCGCGCCTCCTTGAAACCTAAGGGTTAAAGCAATCCTGTGGTTAATAAGTTGAGGTGCTTGAGAATGGGCCTGTGCCATGGGTCTCAGCTCTCCTGCCCGACTACCCTCTGGGGCTTATTTGGAACAGGACATGCAGGCCTAAAGCCGTGAATCAGTAACTTGACTTGCTGTCCCTGCAGGGGCCATAAACTGCACCTGATGCCCTTTTGGCCCTTCTCTGTCTACTTATTTATAGGGAACTCATCTTTAAGCAGCCCTCTTGGTGCCATGATGTTTGCACATGAGCCTTAAGAAACCTTCTAAGGGGAACCTGTGGAAACTATTCTAAGAATGCAATGGATCACTGCTTCCTTGTGATTTCTCTGTACGATACTTATACCAGAGCACTCTTCTGAATAAACTGGCACTGCTTGGACATCATCCACCTTGCCCCTCCTGTCCCCATCTCTTTGTGTCTCGTCTTCATTTCACCATCCTCTTACCCTCTCGACCCTGGTCGTGTTGTCGCGCCGGCCGCGACACTGTCTTTGTTATTTTTTAGTTTTTCTGTATTACAGACATTGCAATTATTTCTGTAACCTTCCTGGATGTCGCAGCTTTTATTTCACGGATGTCAGCACTAAGTTGTTACATGAGCATTCACTAGAATTTATTATGGATTATAGCCTTTGTCAAGCAGTACCCTCTTTTCTGTTTTATACCCTTGTTGTTAAATTCAACCTGTACAGATATCACTATCATGAGCCTTGTGTTTTTAAAATTAGCAGTTTTGTCCCCCTCAAAGGGGACATGGATAGATTAGTACTCAAACATACACTAACACAACATGTGCCAAGCACTGCCTTAGCCTGGCAGTGAATCATTTCATTCTTACCTTCGATTACATACTATTAATTATTATGCTCATTTTATAACTTGTTAAAGATCACACACCTACTTTACCTAGGCTAACTCTTAATTCGTGGAAGGTCTTACCCCAATCCTATAAAACAGCTATAGAGTTCACAAGAAGAATAAAGAATCTTAGAACGGAAAGGATACACATAAAATAGTGCTGACAGATCAGTCAGATGACCTCCAAGTTCTTGTGAACAAATCCCTTCTTACCAATAAGAAAACCAAGACCCAGAGGAGGAACTTGCCCAATCCTCCGGTGCTGACTGGTATCCCAGCCATTCCCAGGCCAGCACTGCCTTCTGTGACAAGGCAGTGAGAACTGCTAATCCCCACCAAGATTTCTGGTGGGGATGTACTTATACATAGGAGATTAATCTAAGAGAGAACCCTAATAGAGAAATGAAGTTCTTCACAGTAAGGCAGTTCTCAATTATTTGACATCTTTGAAGCCCACTCCATGAAGCCTTCCCAGACTATTCATTCATGCTTCATCCATATTCATTGAAAGGGGAACAGGACAGATAAGGTGCATATCCCCCTGAAGCTTACATTATAGCAGGGGAAAGAGACAAATCTCTTGATGTGCTAAGTGCTATCAAGTAAGCACATAAAGGGCAGACCAGGACAGAAGTAGGGAAGGGTGCCACTTCTGATAAGGTAGTTCTGACACTCTCTCTGAGGAGGTGATGTTTTAGCTGAAATCCACAGATGAGGAGCCATCTGTGCTAAGAGCCAGGAGAAAGTCCACACCAAGAGAACTGCCCTGAAGCAGGATCCGGGTTTATCCAAGGAACTCAAAGGACTGGATGGCTAGCAATAGATGACCGTGGACAAATAGATAGAAGACAAATGCTTATAAGCAGAATTTTGCTCGTTTAAAGACTTTATGCCTTGAAAAAAAAATTTTTTTTTTTTTTTGAGAGAGAGAGATAGATCACAAGTAAGCAGAGACGCAGGCAGAGAAAGAGGAGGAAGCAGGCTCCCCACTGAGCAGAGAGCCCGATGCGGGGCTCGATCCCAGGACCCTGAGATCATGACCTGAGCCGAAGGCAGAGGCTCAACCCACTGAGCCACCCAGGCGCCCCCACCTTGAAAATTTTTAAACAGGAAATGGGTCAGATCAGATTTACACTTTAAAAGATCTCTCTGGTGGCTCTGTGGAAAATGGAGAGTAAAATTCAGAGCAGAAGCAGTCCAGTTAGATTTCAAGTATGGTCAGCAAACCAGCGCCCCTCTGAGAATTGTTTTGTTTCCTGTCTAGGAGGAGAGAATTAGAGAATCCGGAGTAAGTTTAGAAACTTTTGTAGCCATTTGACATGGCTGCCACATCCCAGTATGACATCACTGGGCTCAGTTTATTGAACAGATTATCGAATCACTTCTCTGTGGTCTAATTCAGATGGCAAAGCTGCAGCACGAAATTATCGGTCATGATGCACTGAAAATTTTAAAGAGCTGTTCCTTCACTATAGATCATTTGAGAATTACTAGTCCTGGCTAAGCAAGGCTAAGATGGGTGGGGGCAGTAGAGATAGGAACAAAAGGACAGTTTCATGTTGGAGCAAAATTGATAGAATGTACTGGTGAATGAATGGCATATGAGCACACATGGTGCTACCATTTATTGAGAGAAGACAAGGGAGGAAATTATTTAGAGGGAGGAAAGAAGAGTTCTTTTGGACAGAATTTGAGATGCATATATGACATCCAGTGGATGTTCAAATTTAGAGGTGAGTAAAGGGTTAGGCAGAAGATTAAAAAAAAAAAAAAACCCTCCAGAATTACTGTATAACCAACATTTAAAGCCATGGGAAAGTGTAGAGAAGAGAGCCCTGGGTATAGCCCACCCCAGTACTGAGAGGTTGGAAAAGGAAGAGGAGCCCACAAAGAGTGGCCTGTGAGAGCCAAGAACATGAAGACTTAGACAGGAGACAGGAGGGGGCTTCAGGAAGGACAGTCCTGCTAAGAAACAGATTATGAGGACAAGAGATGTCCATCCAATATGAGCAGTCTAGAGCCCACTGGTAGGCAGGCTTCTGACAAGCTTGCAAGAGCAGGGTGCACAAGAGTGAAAAGCCGCTTGAAAGTAGAGACAACAGCCTGAATCACTGCTTCCTCCTGCATTCCCATAGTCCTTCTCTTTCAGCACACTGGTCTGTCTTCCTTCTGGGCCCCCAACTCAGCAGTAAAGGCAAGGATTGTGCCTTACTTATTTTTTAAAATCTCCTTCTGCCCTGCAGCTTTCATGTAATGTTTGTTGAACTGAACTGAACTCACTTTGCTCAAGATTTTACTAAAAATAACACTTCATACAAATACACAATGCCTACTGCTAATCTGCACATGAAATTCTATCTATGTGTATGTGTCTGTGTGTATAGCCACCCAGCACAATCATTCGTTAAATGATCCCTAATCTAAAATAAATAATCTAGTATAAGAAATTAACTCATAAAAGCAATCCTCTAAACTCAAGTATACCAAACATATGCCTAGCCACACTTTATATTTGGTGGTTATAGGGAAGTAAACAAGTTTTTCAAAAAAAGTGGAAACGTCAATTGTGTTATATGTAAAAAATGTTAAAGCCCTTCAGGAGAGAACATCTCAAGTAAAAACAGCTTGGTTCCAATGGGAATTACCTCCTCATAGTCTCTGTTTTGGTTGAGTCTGTAACCCTCAGGAGTATGAAGCTGAACAGTTGTATTATTGCTCACTTCTATGCAGCACTCTTGATCAGGAAGGCTCAATGGCCGCACCCTACAGTACACCTGAAATTACAGGAGGGGGCTTCCAGAACAAAGGTTGACTACTTTTCATTTAAGCTTCCCATTCATTCATCTGACACTTGATCTCTCAACAGAAGAGACTTATATAAACTTAATGCTATGAAAACCAAAACTTGCTACCAGAAAGTGTCAGATGTAAACAGATGTATCAGTTACAAGGGATTTTAAATACACATACAATTAAAACAAACTTGGGATAACAAAAGCATCAAATCACACAGCTTCTCTTCACTATTATACTGGCACCAATTGAATAAAGCTGTATACAACCACTAATACAAAGATCTCTAAAATTAACAGCATCATACGATGAAAATTACTTAAAAAGCTGTTAGAATTCTTTGAAACTGGATGTCAAATAAAATTTGGCCGCTTAACACTTAATATACAAATAAATATAACACATACATATATACAAATAAGCATAATAATATACAAATAAATGACCAATTGTTCAGCTGTATGTGCAAAGTACCTGGTTCCCTCAACTTAGAACAAGAGACACATTCCAGTGCCAGTGGAGAGAGAGAAAAATATCCCAGAATAAACCAACCTTCTTTTATTTGCCATCTGCCTCTAAAAGCAAGTTCCCAAGACTGAAATTCATGAAATACATGCAATTATGATTAGTTATTGGACTGAATTAAACTGTTCTACACCAGCATCTTTATGAAGCGTGTCATCAGTTACTGTTTAACAGCCCTGAAGATGGGAGAGGATGCTCATCCAAGCAGAAAGTTCCCTGCCTTCTGAGAAAGCAGGAAGAATTCTCCAGGACAGGTAAAGAATATTTTTCATTATCTAACTTTTCAAATTATGATTAGTTACAGGAGTTATACAGTTGACAACCAAAGACTTCATTTTACTAGACTAATGAATCCCACATAGAAACAAAATTTTAAAGCTGGAACCAGCCTTATCTATTTCACCAAATGTTCTCTGACTATGCTTCCACATCTCCATCTCTTCCAGGTATACACAGAAGACAGAAAAGGACTGAAGAAAACACACACACACAAATTTATAGGGAGACCTTACCCCAACTGGGTCTTTAAGACTTGTTTGGGATCCTTTCTTCCTTGAAGTTTCCTGGATGTCTTAGTCCACCTGGTCATAGGTTAAAAAATACTCAGTTCAAAAATAACATAAAAAACCTCACCTATAATTCATATAGAGACAACCTTCCTAGGATTTATAAAGTTCTCCCTTAGCAGTTCCAAAACATTACACCCCAAATAACATAATAAGCTGCATTAGAAGAAAATATGCAGCATATGACGCAAAAGTAAGCAAGACTGGTTTCAGGAGATGGTTTCAGTACTAGATAATAGTTCTATATTTAAAACAGCTTGTGTTTTTTCTGGAAGGACTATACAGAAAGTGAAGCATTATAAGTTTGAAAAATCTACAGGTAATTGACCACCCTTATCTTGAAAGCATTTACATACCCGCACAAACACACACACTGCTCCAACAGCCATTGCCAAGGCAGACTGACAAGGATTAACTTCACCAAATGATAAAAAAGCAGGTGGGGAAAATCCCACTTGATTCTTTCATCAAGATCTGTCTACGCCTTTAAGGAACAATTGTTTTCTCCAAGTTTATCATCCTTTGTCTCCAAACAAAATTTAGTCTCTAACCTGCAATTTCTTGCTCTCTTGGAATCAAAAGAAAAAGATATTTTGACTTCACCAATTTCACGAAAGTATGCGGCTTTCCTCCAAGGCAACCCCCACATTTATCTATAGTGCAGATAAACCTTTAACAATAAAATTAAGTGTAATTACTGGCGTGGACTTTAGATTATTAAAATATTTTCGCAACACAGCCCGAAATGAAACAAGCAAATTAAGTGTTTCCAGTACAAAATATCACGGTGCGTTTTCTTAAGCTAATTTTTTTTTTTTTTTTTAAGATAAAAGATTTTGACTTTGGCCCCTTCAGAAAACCGGCTGCCTTGGCAAAGTATTGCTTTACGCAGGAGCGGTCCGGACCTCATGCACCACGGGCTTGGGCGCTCGGGGGCGGGCCGGGGCTGTGAGCCGGCTCGGACCCCCGCCCCAGTACATGGTCTCGACCTCCGGGCCGCTGGGCTGGGCTCGGAAGAGCACGCCGCGCTCGCGGGGGACCAAGGCCCTCCAGGGACGGAGGCCGCCCGGTGCCCGCAATACCAGGGCACAGCCCACGAGGCGACCCCTGCCCGCACCACCAGCGTCAGAGTGCAACCTGGAAACGCCGGTGGTCGGGCGGGAAAGGGCCACTTCGTTAAGGGCTGGCGGCGGCGCCGGAGCCAGGCGGGTGGAACCCGAGCTGACGGCAGCCCACCAGGCTCTGGGCTCCCCGTTTCCCCCGACGTGGGCTGGGCTCTTCCGCTCTCTGGAGGCCCGAGGCGGGACGCCAGACTCCGGCGTGAGGGGAGGTGGGGACGTGGAGGACGCGTCGCGGACCGGTCCCCGCCAGCCGGGCTCTCCTTAGCGGCCCAGCGCGGGAGCTTCCACTTGGGAGGCCGCGGTCCGGACAGCACGGGACTCGGTGCAGACCGAGGAGACGCCGGCCCCGGCCCCGCGGCCCGGTACTCAACGCTGGCTTCATGGCAGCGTGCTCCGTGCTGCCGGGATAAGCGAGCGGGGCGCCGGGCTCGATCCGGCGGGCTGGTGAGGGTGGCGGGCGGCGAGCCAAGGAACGGGTCGCGGGAAACGGGACTCGGCCACTGAGGCGCGGCGCTCGGAAAACCCGGCAAAGGCTACCGCGAGCTCAGGTGAGCGCGCGCCCGGCGCATTTTTATACGGGCCAATCAGCGCCCGCCCGCGGGGGGAAAAAAAGGCGGGGCCTCAAAGGAAGTGACTGCTCTGCCGGAAATGGTGCTGGTTTCCTAGGCGACCGCCGGGCTGGAGCGCGAGGCGTCCAGGATGTAGGGCTGCAGGGCTAGAACAGGGACCTCAGACGTAATAAAATCCAACCCCGTTTCCACTTTCCCAGGAGGAAACTGAGGGTTTCTTTTCCTACAGCACAAGACGGCCAATGGAAGGACAAGTCCAGGGTCAAGTCAGAGGTCAAAGGTGTTCCAGGACGGGAGTGTCCTATTCTTGTCCTGTGCCCTGCATCTCTCACTTCCTCCCTGGCTTCCATATCACCACATCATGTTGGATTTCGTTCTCTCCTTCATCTTTCCTGGGTTCTCCCTCTCAGGTTCCTCCAGCTCTTTCGTAGATAAACACTGTGTTATGCAATTCTTAATGTTTGATCCTGGTGTTGTTTAAAAGAAAACCACAGGCCCAAAATGGAGTCCCTCATGCTAGGCCGAGTCACCAAACCGGACCCTACTCTCTTACCTAGGTACAGTTTCTACCTCGCTCCAAAACGTAGTCTGAACCGGTTAGTCTGAACCGGTCAGTCAGGAACTTTCCCGTCTCAGCACAGGTGACGTCATCTCCATCTCCCCTCTCCCCCTGCTCCCCGACGCCCACAAAGGCAGATGCCCACAAAGGTAGATGAGATGATCCTCGAAGACCCCCTGCCCTTCTCCCTGAGGGAAGGTGACCCGGCCTGAAACAATCCTATCTCTTCTTTCAGTAATGATTTCCTTTTCCCACCCTCCTTCCTACAAAAACCTTTAATTCTGTACAGCTCCCAGGAGCATGTCTCCGTTTGCTAGACAGGATGCTACCATTCACCTTAAAAAGCTAAGTTGATCTTTTACTCAGTTGAATTTCTATTTGACAGCATACAGAGATGAATAAAGTTTGGTCCTTGCCCTTCAGGAACAATGTCCATAACAACTCTTTAATGCGATGAACAGATTCTGTGGCACATCGGTTTGCCCCTAAAGGGACGGCTATCAAATATGCATCTACTCTGTGCTCTCAGGGGGATCTGCTCCCCTCTCCTCAACTGCACCAGTTAAATGGACATAATTTTATATCCTTGGCCCATATTGTCCTACATAAAGATTTTTTTTCCTAATGACCTTATTGCTTTTTAATATATGAGTCTTTGAGCCATCAGAACTGTTATTAAATGGCAATTGGGATTTGTATTATTTAGGAATTAGGCATGGCTGCTGGCTACTTACCTCTTAGTTACCCTGCAGTCTGCCTTGGCCTCAGTCTCTCCACTGGAACTCTTCTCACTGAGACCATCACCTCCTTGATGCTAAACCAAATTGACCCTCCTGAACCTCTCAACAACACTAAAAATATTTTCTTCCTTTTCCTATGCCCCCCCCTTTTTCCCCTTCTAGGTCTCTAAGCCCCTCTTTCTCAGAATTCATTTATGAGGTGTAGTGTTCATTTTTGGCGTTTCTTGTTTTGTTTTTTGTCCCTTTGTAAGGGCCTATTTAGCCAGAGCGGCTCCACCTTAGTTGAACAGCCAGTTTGTTGTTTATGCAGTAAAACTTAAACTGACCTTGCCCCCTCCCCCCAGGGGAACGAACTTAAAAGCAAGTCCCGCAAACCAGTAAAATATGGTCTGACCAGTCCCTGATAACAGAGCCCAAATACAAGGGCGGGTCAGGTCAGGTGGAGATAACAGAACCCGAATGCAGGGATGAGTCGGGTCAGGTGGAGACATCCAATCAGTGGAGTACGCATATTGTCTCCCTAGCTACCAAGGAGGGTGGGCCCCACCTTTTGGGTGCCAATTCTGACCCAGGAGATAGACTAGTTCAAATAGCTACTATAGGGTGAATTGTAATTCAATTGGCCACCTATGTGTGACCTAGCATGACTATGCAGCTTTCTCTGTGTGTTGCAATCTCATTGGCCACCTGTGTGTGGCCACACTCAACCACATGGCCTTTGCTCTATAAAACTTAGTCTGTGAGGCTGGGAGGGGTCACCCTCTCTGTAAGAGGCGGCCCTAAATGGTCGGTTTGATTCTCAATGCTGGGCACGAAATAAAGCTTTGCTTGACCTGACACCTTCAATGTTGTAGCTTAGGGTTTTGACCTGGTTGCTAGCTGAGACTTCTCCTCGGGTGCTCCTGGTCACTCCCGTGGCTTCACATACCATTCGAATTTGTTCCCAGCTACAGACCCAGCTGCCATCCGGTTTCTTCACTTGGGTGTCCCACAGCACCCACTTGGGTGTCATACCTACCGCACCCTAATCTCTTCCCCTGAACCTGCTACCCCTCAGTGGATGGTATCATCATCTACCCAGTCACCCAAGCCAGGGTCCCTGGTACCATCTTTGACTTTTGCCTCTCCTTCTATTCCAACATCCACTCACCCCATCTTGACAGCTCTACCTATTAAATAGCCTTCGAAACTCTCCATCCACTTCTCTCCATCCCCTTGGCTCCTACCATGTCTTGTCTGGATGACTGCAACAGTAACCAAACAAGCTTCTCTGTGGCTACCCTCCCAGTCCACTTGTAAATCACAGATCTGGTCACATCACCCTCCTACCTGTAACACCGCAGTAGCTCCCCAGGGCTGGGCAACCCCCACGGGGCCCCAAGGCTCTTCCTCTCCAAGCTCATCACTTATCATTGCCCCTGATACCCCTCCAGGCACATGGCCCTTCAGTACCCCGGGCTCATGTAGCCATCCTGCTTTCCTCCAACACTGCCTTCTTACTCTCAGTTCTCAGCAGATCCTCATCAACGACCTGGCACTGGATGCTGGACCCCTACTCCACACCCCTGGTCTCCTGCACCCTGCCTGTTGCTTTGCTTCAGAGCTCCCATCCCAGTTTGGTCACTCTTCCTTATGGCATCCTCTACCGGCCTATCCCCACAGCCTCGCTAGGTGGCGCTGTTGCACCCCAGCGCCCAGCAATGGAGGCCCTCTTCTAAATGTTTGGAAGGAATGGACAAATCCATCCCAGCTGAGGACCCAGGTAAATAGCCCACTATTTAAGTGGAGTCCCCCACTCCAGCTTTTCTTCTGGCCAGTTTCTCCTTCCTTACCTCTATCCATACTAAAGCTTATTTTCTTAGAAAAAAAAAAAGGTAAAAACAAAAACAAACAAACAAAAACCAGGCATCTCACACCTAACACATTCTTATCTCTATCCCCAAAGGGTTCCCCATAGCCAGTAAAAGATTTGCACTTTCCCTTAGAATTAGAGATCCACACCAGGGATAATGGGAGTAAAACAGGGAGGCTTCTACTAAAGTCAAGTTATGGAGTATAATTTATGTCCAGTAAAATCTACTCTTTTCGGTTGTGCTGTGTATGTTACGTATTTGACAAACACAGCACCCTGTAGCCATCGTCACTGTCAGATGTATAATACTCCCAACACTCCAAAACCTCCTTTGTGCTGCCCCTTTGTGGTCAATCACCTTCCTCTACCCCCAGCCCTCGGCAACCACTTTCCTGACTTCCTCCCTTAGAGCTTCCTCTTTTCCAGAAGGCCTCTTCTCTAGCTGGGCAAAATGCTTTTGAGATTCACGCATGCGTTGCACGTATCAGTAACATGTTCCCTTTTTACTGCTGAGTAGTAATCCCTTGTATGAACGCATGACAGTTTATCCATCCACCAGCTGATGGACAATTAGGCTCTTCCCACCCTTTGGCAATTATGGTCTAATTATCTGCATAAAGGTCTTTAAGAAGATAGGGATTTTCATTTCTCTTGGTGGGATGGTTGGTTTCATCATAAGTATAAGTTTGACTTTATAAGAAACTGCTAAACTGGACTGAGAGGGTCCTATGCAAAACACAGGGGAGAGGCTGACACTTCACCTGATGGGAACCATAATTAACTCAAATACCCAACTACGCGAGTCCAGCTGTGGGAACCATATAAATACTAGTGACCAGAAACTGCCAAAGCCTAGAGTGTTTGAGGGAGGGTGGTACAACGAAGACAGGACGCCTGTGGCACTTCCGACACACAACACTGGGACACTCTCTTCGGGACTCAGCTGTTCACTCCCATCAGCTGTGGCAGCATCATCTCACATCCACTGGCCCTGGGACTCTCCCCAGGCCATTTGAAAATGAATGACTGGATGGTAATGTTTTACAGACTCAAAAGACAATAAAATCAGCAAGCTTAGTTGGGGGGGGGGCATGGGGGGTTTGTAAAATTGATACAAAAAGAAACAAATGATCTAAACCATATTTCAAATGAATAACATACACATAAATGGGCCATAACTAATCCAAGTAATTTAGACTATTGAGACCATATGCCCTCAGGCTCAAGACAAAAAGAACCTGAAACATATATCGAATTCTAATTAGTAAGCCTTTTTGCAGACATGGGTCGGTAATTCTGAGACGACATTCTGTACATTCTAAGATTGAGTTAATAATACATTGCGATAATAAGAGCCACGTTTCTCACTGTTGGAGAAGAGAGTTATAGAAATTGCCAAAGGGGGAAGGATGAAAAGTACTTGAGAAGTCTCTTTTTCTTTAAGATTTTAAGTAATCTCTACTCCCAACATGGGGCTCAAACCTACAACCCTAACATCAAGAACTGTGCTCTACCAACTGAGCCAGTCAGACACCCCAATACCTGGGAATTCTTCATACTATTTGGGAACATTTTTCCAACTGTGGAAAAAAAAGAAAAGAATGGTTGGAATAGTCCAGTGTTTCTTAAACTCCCTTATATTAAAAATCACTTGGGGCTTTTGTTTAAAATTTAAAACTTAAAAACTACCTTTCTTTCCCAAGGTTTTCTGCATCTGTCCATCCAGGCCTGACAATGTGCATTTTACAACATCAAACACATTTCCGAGAGGCTGGATTAAATTATCTTTGAGGTTCCTTGTTCCATGCTCTACAGGAGGCCAGAATTAAGCCAATTTTAAAAATCTGTTGCCCTGAGTGAAAAGAATGGGTGTGGCAACTCTGTCTTTGTCTGAAATACATCTATTACAGAGTCGAAGCATTCAAACAAATACCAAGAGGCCAGAGGAAAACCCCTTGCTTGATCTCCCAGGGAGAACATCCAGGAGAAATTCCAGAATTGTTCAAAAGTCAAGTGACCCATACATTTTCTAGAGTTAATACGTTTCAGGGATGAGTGGCTTGATTTCCATACTTCCAACAGCACAAGTGCCTCCTGGACTTGGGGCCTTTGCATATATGCCACATCAACCCAAAACACTGGCCCCACAACGTGCTGGCAAAGTGGGACCCTTTTTACCCATCAAAGCTCTCCTCAGATGTCAGCTTCTCAGAGTGGCCATCCGATCTCCTCTGCCCTGTCCCTCCCACCTCCATTTCTCCACCAGGCTTATTTCCTTTAGTACTCACCACTATCTGACCTCATCCCTTTTCCCACTGACCATCAGCACATTTCCTCCACACAAGTGAGGTGGGTTTTCTTCACTTCTCTTATCCCCAGCCCTAAAACATTGTTCATTCTATATGTATCAGGCACAAAAGAAATATCCACAGAATGATTTAACAACACACAGGTGTGTAGCAATCTCTTTCTTATGACAAACATGTTTGCCGTGTGATAGGTGAAACATAACCAAATCAAGGGGGCAATAGGACTTCATTGTAACAAATAAATTTTATTTTCTTTCTCCCACACAGTTTAAGAAAACTAGACATTGCTGTAAGTTGGAAGAACATCTGGGTTTAGAAATGGGTTTTTGCCTTTTTACCATGATGGATTGTTGGCTAGAAAATCAGAGGCTGGCATTCAACCAATAGTTATAAAGCGTCATCATACAGTGTTAATAGGTGTTTCATATAGCGAAACATATAGTTTGGCTGTGGCCAAGACAAATTTGGGACACAATAGAGCCACACAAAGGGTTTATCCAACACATGTGACCGCCCTGTTCTCCACCTTGCCTTCCTTAGAACTTCTCATGTGAGCTGGGTTCCACAACAAGCACTTTGAGAAAGACTGCAGCAAACCAAATATTTAGACCACATTGTACTCAAATGGTTTCTAAAACCTCCCACTTCTCATTCAAATCCACAGTGACAAATTCGCTTCTAAAAAGTGAGCAATGGAAAGTGAAACTCTTTTTAAGATGAGCAGAGGAAGGCGAAGCTGACTACGTGGCCTCATTCACACACATTCAGGTTTTATCGCAACTGTGGCATCTGGGAAATTTGGGGGTAGTGTTTCTCAAGCAGGGGGAGGAAGACAGGGACATCCCACTGGGAGTCTGTCACCCCTTTTGAGGCAGTGCCATGGTGAGCAGTCAGCACCAATGGAAGTATGGTGTATCTCAGGGGCGAATTGAGACGTTCAAAAAACTCAAAAAAAAGCGCCACTGAGAGGCGCTACACGAAAAGACATCTTCCCAGTGAGGTCTTCAGCTCACCCAAGGCCAGCATTTTTTACTTTCTGGGATAGCTTAAGCAAAACTCTAGCCCCAGTACTCTTTTTTTTTTTTTTTTAATTTTATTTATTTATTTGACAGACAGTGATCACAAGTAGGCAGAGAGGCAGACAGAGAGAGGGGGGGGGAAGCAGGCTCCCTGCTGAGCAGAGAGCCCAACGCAGGGCTTGATGCAGGGCTCGATCCCAGGACCCTGGGATCTGGCCTGAGCTGAAGGCAGAGGCTTTAACCCACTGAGCCACCCAGGCACCCCTAGCCCCAGTATTCTTTTTTTTTTTTTTTTTTTTTATTTGACAGACAGATCACAAGTAGGCAGAGAGGCAGGCAGAGAGAGAAGGGAGGAAGCAGGCTCCCTGCTGAGCAGAGATCCCGATGTGGGGCTTGATCCCAGGACGCTGGGATCATGACCTGAGCCGAAGGCAGCGGCTTTAACCCACTGAGCCACCCAGGCGCCCCAGCCCCAGTATTCTTAATACCTAAGGGTAATTAATATATGTGAACCCACTTCCCACATCTAGAAGCTTCCAAATCAGTATATTGGAAATTGTTCTCAAATTTTAACTTGTAACACTGTCCAAGAGTATACCATGGGACTAAGTTTACCAAACATCTAAAAAACATTATGAATCAGGGCTCCTATTTTGTGGATCTAACATTTCTTTTTCCATTGTGAAGTATGGTGAAAAAGCCACATAACCCAAAATTAAATAATTTAAATGTCCTTCAAATGAATCACCTATTATCTTTCAACTATTTCTGAGCTAAACAAAAAACATTATTTTACTCTCTCTAAATAAGATATATTAAAAAGCGTCATGTCTTTGGCATTACTAGAATAGGGTATTTAAACTTTGTACTTCTCAGCATAAAATTGCAGTCACAGCAAGATGAAATGGGAGCCCACAGACCCTGCTGGGGTAAAATTCCACTAACAATGCCAGATCGTTGCCAAAAACTAAATTTTGTTCTGCAGCTGGCAATTAATGTACCCAAAATTTACCAGCCCATATAATTTTATCAGTCTACCTTCCCCAGAGGAAGTAAACAGATAATAAAACTAATGAAATCATATTTCTTGACCACTCTCATCCAATATAAATTTTTACTTGTCCTTAGAGGATTGGACAATGAACTATTCACAAGGCCGTTTCAGTTTCTGGGCCCGTTAACCATAGAGGAGTATTCTAAGACATGGGGGTGTTCCTAAGTCAGCAAAGAAGATCCTGCTTTGTGATGCACAGACCCTTAAGTCATTAGCAAGTGCAGACCAGGGGTTGATGGGCCTCTGTTAAAAACTGGTTTGCATCAGCATTTCTGTACTCTCCCCAAACACCATGAAATACTAAAATTTAACTCCCGATGCAAATGATGAGAAATTGCTCAGTCTCATGCAGAGGAGAAAGCAAGGGGCTACACCCTTAGGTGGTAGGTCATTGAAAATTCAGTCAATCACAGCAAGCTGATAGGCCCAGTGCCTTCTGGAATTCACGAGGAAAGCATCTCTTCAAGTTTGGCCTGGGGCCCTTCTGCATTAGCATCACCTGGGGACTTGCTCAGATTTAGGGCAAATCTCCTCTAAAAGACCTACATTTTAAACAACAAATGCAGAATCTCCTGACTTTTGCCTGGAAATCTGCAGTTGTCACAAACCCACCAAGTATTTCTGATTCACGGTAAAGCTTGAGAATCACTACAGTTGACCAACCCATTAACAAGGTCTTAGCTTCTCCTGCACATGAACTCTAACATCTGCAACATATTTAAAAGGCTGAAGTAACATCAAATGTACAACATCCCCAAATATCGTGATGACGCTGGTTTAAAAGGTGACAGATGAACCCAGCCAACAGAGCTTAAGTCAGCCAACTCCCACACACTACACATTTGACCCATACTACACAATATGGTGCAGCATCAAACTGGCAACATGAAAACATTAAAAAACAGAACATGGACACCCAGCCATGTGAGTGTTCCTATGACATGGGAATTGGCACTATAAGGCAGAACGGACTTATGGAAAAGAAGACTCTTTTCTATTCATTCCCTTCACTAGGTGGGGAAAGGAAGAAGACCCTTCCCCAAACCAGGTCTCTCCCTTCTGGAGTGCTTCCCCTGTCCCCAGAACTCCTACAGGCCCAACTTCCTCTGACTCAGGTTCCTAACACTGATCTTTCTGGCTCGTTCTCCCGCCCTGGAGCTCTTGGGAGAGGCTATGCTATGTGGAACTCATCAACTGAAGTAAGTTCCATTTGCAAACGGTAATACTACAAGGGTCGTGAAGCTTCATTCAAGTGTTTAATAGTCAAGCTACAAGGGTGGCATGCTTCTTCCAACTGTTTAAATAGGATTGAAAAACCCATTTTAAATAAATTTAAAACTTAATGAAATATTAGGAATCTGCCCAAACAAGGACTTACTTGAATCCATCTTCCCCTTTTAAAATAATATAGAATCAGTGCACATCTAGAGAAATGTCCCCAGTTCAATACCTTATTTACAAGAACCCACTCAAAAATGCCAAGACATCAGCCATTGTGGCTATCTCAGACCTCTGGAAACTGGTTCCCTGTGGCTGGCTTAGGGTGGCTAGGATGGGGTAGCTTAAGGCTGACATCTGGCACGAACATGTTACAGTCTGAATCATGTTTCTTTTTTATGTAATTCTGGCTCGGGAATCCGATACAGAGCAGCTGAGAAATAAATTATGTTGCTGAGGCTGAAGACGAGGCACAGAAGGATGGCTCCAGCTATCTGAGAGAAAGACAGGGGCTTGGCATGTGCCAGGAGCCATTCCTTCCTCAGAGTCTTGTCCAGAAGTATGGCTTCCATCTGCATGTGAGTGGCCAGGATCACACACACATGGAACAGCTGGTGACTGTGACCTACAGCAAACACAGAAAAGGCCACCAAGATCAGTAATGAAAAAGGAATGGACTGTTGATTCTATACTGTGGCCTGTAGACTCGACATGTTATGCTGGGTGAAGGAAGCCAGGCACAAGAGACCACGTACTGTCAGATTCCGTCTATGTCAAATATCCAGAAAAGGCAAATGCACAGACACGAGGCGGATTCATGGTTGCTTCAGACCCCGGGTAGGGATCGGGACTGAAAAGACACAGGTGTGAGGGATCTTACTGGGGCGAAGGTCATGTTCTAAAACTCATGTATGCAGATGGTTGTACAACTAGGTAAGTCTGCTGAAAGTATCACGGAATTGTATACTTGAAATTAGGGAATCCTTTGGTATGGAAAGTATGCCTCAATACATTTATTTTTAAAATGCAGTGTGAGGAAAAATAAAAAAGACCATTGAGCAAAACAAGTCCATGTTTCAAACACCTTATCCACCAGTCCCATGTTTCACGGGAAGAGGTCTGGTCTCACGTTCTGCCAAAGTTCACCTCTGGAGGGCCAGCACTTCTCAGCTCTGATTCTGACTTCGGTGCCAAAGGAGAGGCCAGCCACACTTAGGAGGTGGCTTCCTACTGCCGGTTAATCCCACACATGACAGGGGACTCTTCCTCCCCGTGCCCTGCAGGACCCCGGCTGGCCAGCAGAGGGGGCAGAGGTGAGGGTGGGCAGGGACGTGCTGAGTTGGTAACTGGTGAGGAAAGGAGTCCATTGCCCAGGGCCAAGGACTGTGTGTGGGACAACCCTCAGAAACCAGAAGATGAGAGGATGGCACATGTCATGGACTGACTTGCATCTCCCTCTCCCCAGTTCTGAAGGTTGAGGTACCAACCTCAGGTATCTCAGAATGTGACTGTATTTAGAGATAGGATCTTTTAAGAGGCAATTACATTAAAATGAGGTCACTAGATTGGACCCACGGTGATTGGTGTCCTTCTAAGAAGAGGAGGTGGGGGCCTGGGCAGGCACATACACAGAGAAAAGACCACGTGAGCGAGACTGAGAAGAGGGCCATCTGCAAGCCAGGGAGAACAGCCTCGGGAGAGCCCAACCCTGCCCCGACCTTGGTCTCAGCCTCCCGGCCTCCAAAATCGTGAGAAAATGCATTTCTGTAGTACAAGCCCCAAGGTCTGTGATTCTTTGTTATGGCCATCCTAGCACCCGGATACAACACAAGAGTTCAAAAAGGATTCTTTCAGTAAAAAGAGAGAGTGAGGGGGCGCCTGGGTGGCTCAGTGGGTTAAAGCCTCTGCCTTCAGCTCAGGTCATGATCCCAGGGTCCTGGGATTGAGCCCCGCATCGGGATCTCTGCTCAACGGGAAGCCTGCTTCCTCCTCTCTCTCTCTGCCTGCCTCTCTGCCTACTTGTGATCTCTACCTGTCAAATAAATAAATAAAATCTTTAAAAAAGAGAGAGAGAGAGAAAGACATCATACACCCAGGTCTTACCCCAGAGTAGTATCTGATAACTGTGTCCCGGGAAGGGAGCAGACTGGGCACCTGCAGTCTGGAGCAGAAGCAGAGTCAGGAATGGGAGTGTGGGAGTGAGGGCCCTCTCGGGTGGGTGGCCCATGAGTCCCTTAGGGCAGGAGCTGCCAGCCCTTTGGGTTGTGTCCCCTGGGGAAGAAGGTGTGCCCAGTCGAGCTGCCCCTGCCTCGCTCAGGCTATACTCCGGGAGCTGGTAGGATTGCCAAATCCATTTGGGATGTAGCAAAGTGCTTCTTGTCCAGCAGAGAGCCCTGCTCTCCAAGGACACACATCCAAGCAGAGAGGAGTGACCAGCTGAGCTCCTGGAGGCACAAACCTGTCTCCACCAGAGCAGGAGAGCCAAAGACAGAAAACACCATGGGCACAGGATGTATCTGAGATGCGACTGTGGCAGGAAAAGTGATCTCAGCACTCCGGCCCCCCAGGAATGTGGAAGAACTTTCTCTGAGCCGGCCCTTACCAGTCAGCACCTTGGCCTACACCCGGAGAGGGAGGCTCACATCTGGCAGACTCCATGAATGCAAGACAGAGAACTTTCCAAATCCCTTTTTGGTGGCCTGTCATTAACAATTGTCTGGCAAATGTTCCTTCATAGGGGTGTCTTTCTGCTCTGCACCCCGAGGCCCAAGAGGATAGGACTAAAGGTGAATGAATGAAACATTATTAAGAAACCAGGGTTTTGGCAAAACAAGGCCCAGGGCGACTTTGTCTGCAGCCCCCAAACATCAGATACAACCCCTCTGCTTCATCTAGGCGGGGCTGGGGAGGTGGACATGGCTCCTGCAGGCAGGTTCCAGTCCCCTGGCCCTCCTGTCTCCCTCCTTTTTGGGGGGAACCTGCCCTCCCAGCCTTTTGGTCTTTGCAATGCCTCCTGGTAGGCGAGAGTAAGTCAAAGAGATGAAGGTCTTTTCAGAATCAATGAAGCAAATGTGGCCATGTCTCAGATGGGAGGAGATGGAAAATCACTGGGCAAAATGGGCTTGGGGAGAACTAAGATCCTTGCCCACCATTCAAGGACAGGGGCTGACCTTTGGATGCCCACGACAGCTTATCTAAGGAACACTGGTCCCCGGGACTTATCAACCTCACCAGAAGTGGCACCCAAGGGTGCCTCCTCCAGCCAGTGCCCACCTGGCTTCCCTAGACAGGGAGGGAAGGAACTCTCCCAGCAGGCGGAGGTCCCATGGCTCACATGGCCCCTCCCTCACATCAGTTCTCTCACTGTAGTGAGCTCAGGTTCCCCTGAAGAGTCGCACAGCCTGAGTGCCTGGCCCCAAGCTTCTGGTGTGGGATGTCTGGGTGGGGGTCTGAGAATTTGCATGTTCCCAGATGATGCAGAAAGTGACGGTCTGGGGGCCAGACCTGAGAACCACTGCTCTACCAGGCCTCCTGGCCCCACTGCGCCCACCTGAACAAGACAGACACTCTCCCCTCCTTAGCACGGTTCCTGCCATCTGGTTGCCTCAGAGCCAACTGCACTGTCTGTCCTGTTCTTCTCCGGGGCTGCCCTCAGTGTCTGTTCAACAATGGGATTTCATGTTCTGGGTAAGAATGGCATTCCCCGGGCCCCATAGCCCATAGGAATGGTTCAAAATCCTAGACCCACCTGCTCTCCATCCTCCCCCACCTTCCCCTGCCATCTGCTGGCTGCATACAACCCGGCCTCCAGTTCCGCTCCCCCTGGCCTGCTCCTAAACAAGCTCCTGAGGAATGCTGCTCTCCCTGCCCCTGCTTCCCCTTCACGCTGCACACACTGGGTTGGAGGACCCGGGCCACAGGGCCTCCCCCCACCCCCCGCCACACTCACCGATGTAGTCAAAGCGACCGGGTGCCAGGCGCTCTGGCAGGTGTGCGGAGTAGAAGAAAGAGGCCAGGAGGGTCATGGCCATGTGCTTCTGGTGGTTCAAGATGGCTTCATTCTGCACACCCTCCCCAGGCAGCAGGAACAGCTGCGGGCAGTTAAGGAAACATGAGGTCTTGCGCGGAGGCCTTCTCCCTTCTCATCGCCTCAAGACATCTCTGTGCACATGTGTGGACGCCACAGGCCTGAGGCCCTCATGCCTCAGGTCTGTGGCTTGGAAAGAGAACACTCGGGGACTGTGGGAGCAGAATTCCCATCCTGACTGATCATCCAAGACGCAGGGCAACTGTATTTTAATCCTCCGAATGCTCATAAAGACTTTTGGGTTATTTAGGTACAAACGAAAAGGAAAGAAATGAAGGGAAAGAAAAACCCTAGTAGACTTATTGCTACTCTACTGTCTGGGGGTAAAATGTAAGTATGGTAAAAAGTGGTCTATTCACACTTGAACTCACCTCTTACCAGCGAGTGGCCTGCTTTCATATTCCTAATTAAGGCTTTAAGGCCCAGAAATCCCTGGAAGGCCTTCTGAGTCATCAAAATGTATTAATTACGGCCATGATGCTGTTTAAGAGTTAAGCATAGCTTTTGTATTATCTTTGTGAACATCAACAGCTGCTGCCACTAACCTGGGGCACTGGGCCAGTCCCTTTCTTGCGTGATTTCATCAGAGCCCCGCCTCAACAATTACCATGAGGCCGACTCTAGCTTCCCATTTTGCAGATGAGGAAGCCAAGCCAGAGGGTGACGTGCAAACCACGAATGAGCAATGACGTCAGGATCCAGATCCAGGCAGGATGATTCCAGAACCTGTGTCCTCATCATCACCATTCAGGATGAGACCTCCCCATCCCACTGCCTACCGTCTGCCGCAACCGGGCACCAGGAGCACGCAGTGTCCATAACGCGGACCTCTGTGGTGTGATTTTTTGGTGCGTGGGACCCGTCTGTTCTCTGCTCCGGTTTCCTGTGCGTGTTCTCTGTCCCTGGGGAACAATCAGGGGCATCTCCCCGGGGTCCCACACAGGTGGAGCCTGCTCTGACCCTCCCTGGTCTGTTCCTGCTTCATGCATCAAACCTCAGGCTGTCCCTGGGAAAGGAAACCCACTCACTGGGTGCAGGCCATCTTCCAGGCACGGCTGAGCCCTTCAGATCTGCGGATTAAATGAACCCTCCCCCCTACCTCCTTGCAGGAGGGGATGTTAGTCTCATTTACAAAAGAGGAAACTGAGGCTCAGAGAGGTTGTGTGCATTGCCTAAGGTCACACAGCCAGTGAGGAGTGGGACTGGGATTCGAACTCGGGTCCATCTATTTTGAGAGTGTCTGGACTCTCCCCTTTCTTGTGTCCCTCCTACACCCTCTTCCTGTTCTCTTACCTATTCTCTGTCTAATCCCCATCTATCCTTAAGACCCCCATTCATATTTTTTCCTTTGCTACTAGTATGTTAATTGATGATAATACATAACGTGTTTATTAGACACTTGTTACTGGCTAGCATTTTATATGTTCTCTCATGTAATCTTTCCAACAGGCTGATGGACCAAGGTGTTACTACCATGCCTATGTTACAGCTGTGAGAAACTGAGGCACAGAGATGGCACATAACTTGCCAAAAACCTACAGTGAGTACATATTAGAGATCTGCCCCCAGAGCTTGCTCTCCCAGTCCCTCCACTAAAGCCCAGGTTGCCTCCCCCATGCAGCCCTCCATGATTACTTCTGAGCCCCAAGTCAGTGCTGGCCACTGATGCATCGTCCGTGGTCTGGCATAGCGTCTCTCTTCCTGCTGTCTCCTAACTACTATGTACCCTCTAGTAAGGAAGGTCTCAACTTCCATGTGCAGTGACCAGCATGGCGCTCTGATCCCCAGGAGCTCAGGAAACGGCAGGGTCCCTGGTGTTGCCAACAGGTAGGGAAAAGATGGAGCCTGGCCCTTACCCTGTAGAAGATGGGGAGGGAGTCCCAGGTGTAGGGATAAGCAAAAGCAAGGATGCGAAGCATCTTACAGAGCCCAGGCTTCTGGATTTCAAGAAACCTAGATCAGGAAAGGAAAAGGGGAAGAAATGGGAATGAAAACATTTTCATTAAATGACACACGCACATGCACATTAAGAGTAACCAAGGGCAAGTCATCAACAGAAGGCAAGTATTTGGGGCAACCTTCCTCCTGAGGCCAGCAGCTTCTCCACCGGCCTGTCTACTTCTCCTGCCACGATGGCTGCATGTGGGAAGGCCTCAGGGGAAACCATCTCCTGGGGCCGCATCATGAGAAGCAGTGGTGTCCAAAGAAGCCAGGAAGGAAGTACTGGGCTGGAAAGGAGCTTCAGGAGGCAAGTTATCTAAATGCCAGAGCCTTTTCAAAGTCCAGTAACAAGAAGACAGGGAGACTTTAAGGTTTTGCTTCATCTTTGGACTGGAAGATGAAGCAAACCTTAAAATGAGTGGTGCTGACTGTGGCAGAGAGGGCAGGGCCTCCCAGACGGAGGCTGATGGGGCCTCAGCTGGCTTGGGCCCAGTCAGGGTGGGGCTGGCAGCCCAGGGTGAGGGGAGTGGGGCTGCGCATGGGCAGGCTGGATACAAGGAGGGCAGGAAAGGAGCAGGGAGATCTCTGCACAAAACCACAGCCCTGCACTGGGGCTCAGGTAAGGCGTGCTCAGGCCCCAGGCCACGGGAGAGGGCAGGTCCCTGCTTCAATACCACAGTGTATTGTGGAGAGCTGGGTCCTCCCTCTGTCCCCCCAGGGGTCCCCACAAAGGTGGTATGCAAAGTCAGGGCACCAAGGCTGGTGGGATGGCTGCTCCGGGACAGTGAGTCAGACAAGGGAGGCCCTCCCTGACAGTCCTGCCCCTCAGCACGCTCTCCAGCTGGGATGGAATCCATGTCCCACCACCGCTCCCCACCCCTGTTCCCCAGATGCCCCGTACCAGCCCACAGCCTGCCCTTTTCCCCACCAAACACAACCTACAGCTCTACCCAGCCCAGGTCCTTGGCCCCTGGCCAGGTTACTCCTGTCCCCATAGCTGGTGCAGTCACCTAACTACAAAGCTCTCTGTTCCCCATGTCCTTTGGTTTGGGACAGTGCAGAGACTCCCACATCCACCCCCCTGAGCCATCAGGGGATCCTCATGTCCCCCAGGCTGATGTGTTTATCTAGTCCTCCAGGAAGCCAAGCCTGAGGATCCCTGCTCCAGAGTAAGAGGCAGCTGCCGTGGGCCCCGGGGAAGCCCCACAGCCTCCAAGGATAAGCTCCAACTTTCAAGCGTATGTGTGCATGTCTCTCTTTTCCTGACCCCGTCCTAAGTCAGAGAAACACACGGCAAGCATGGGGTAGAGAAGGAAGAGAAGCTGAAGAAAAAGGAGGAAGAGAAATAAAGGACCTCAACTTCTCATCCTCCCAAACGAGACCCGCCAGCCTTGGAGTAAACCACCAGGAGAGGTGAGGCCACACCAGGCCACGATTCACAGGCAGTGTCTGACCTGGACAGCCTGGGTTCAAGTCCTGCCTCAGCCCTCCGTGATCATACGACCCCCAGCAGGTTAGGTAACCTCTGTGCACCCCAAAGTCCTCACGTGTAACACAGGGGCCACAACTGTACCCCTTCATGGGTTCGTTGCAAGGATTTGATAATCCATACTTGCAAGGAGTTGCTCACGTCACAGAGGAACGCTCGATAAATGGCAGCTTTTAATAAAAGGTGTGTAGTGGGATTCATTCTCTCCCCATCCCCACCTTAGAACTATAGCTGTGCCAGGGAACAGGAGCAGGAGGGAAGAGAGGGGTTCTGGGAGACTTGCCTAAAGTCAGATGAGCTGATAAGAGGGAAGTTAGGATTTACACCCAGTGCCGTCTGGCTTCCAAGTTTCACACCCCCAACCCTCCGGCAGGCTGAGCCAGCCTTGGACCACTACCCAGCCTTCATCCTTGCCTATACCCGCTCTGCCCCAGGGAGAAAATGGGACACACTCCCGCTGCCCTCCACAGCCAGAGCCTGTCTCAACAGCCTTCACAGCCTACCCTGGCCAACCCAGTCCAACCACAAGCCCGCTCCCCCGTCCCCATGCATGGTCACCATCTATCTTTCCTGGGTTCTAAGAGGCTCACTACGAAAGCACACTCTTTCTGTGACCACTTACACAGGAAGAAAGCTGGCTCTGGCTGGCGAGGGCCATCCCCCAAACCATGGATTTCCTGTGACTTGAGACAACATTTCGCCCGGCCTGATAAACTGCTTCCCCAGGGGCAAACGAACCAGCCTCTCCATCTGCCAAGCCGAGTCTACAGGGGAAAAAAAGGAGAAAAAGCAGAACAGAAGAGAGACAGCAACAGAGAATAAAAGGCAGAAGGGCCAGCAGCCACAGAGAGGGGCCTCCCACTACCAAGGTGCAATTCCACAGTTAGCCACAGGGTGTCGCCCCAGCCAGAGATTCCGGGAAGGAGGGGCAGGAGCTGCAGAATCCTCCAAAGAAAGCGCTGGTTGCCCCCCTCCCCTCCAGTCTCCAAACCCCACCTGGTAAGCCAGTCCCTGCACAGCCCAGTGGAGAGACCGATTTACAGGAAGTCAGGCCTCATCTGCCTAGAACCAGGTTGGCAGGAAGCACCTGGTGGAAGCCTCCACCAGGAGAGGGTCTGTTCTAGAAGCTGATAAATCTTGTTGCAACAAAACTCACAGGAGGTGCAAGCAAATTCAGGAACCAGTACTTGACCAGTGGGCCTTTGGAAATATTCTATTGCAGAGGGATGTGTGTGTGTGTGTGTGTGTGGTGTGGATATGGCTGTTTTATTGTGTGGGTGACATCGCAGGAACACGGACATTTCCACGTGATGGCCTCTGGGTCTAGTAGCACTTTGTCATCTGGCTGAGCCCTCAGAATCCCTGACCGCCTGTGAGCCTCCTGCCTCCAGCTCTGACCAAACCCCCTCCCTGGTCTGCCGTGGGCCGCAGCTCCACCCACCGCTCCGCCATGGCTCTCATGGCGTAGCCCACTTTCCACCAAGGATGAAAAGTCACCTCTCTCCCTCACAGCACTGACCACAGGGCATTTCACTGGGCAACTATTTGTCAAAATAAAACAACCTCTGGACACCTTGGATGAGTGAATAAAGAGCCTACGGGGACTTGTGATAGACAGCAAACTCTGGGTGACTGACGTCCCTAAGGGAGTGAGAACACCTTGCTGGGCTTCTGGGTGTCCAGCGGGATGAGCAGGCCTGGTCTCTGTCACCCCATCTTGCTCTGAGAGCAACAGAGAGGTCATGTGTTCTCTCATGTCCCTTCTCAAATGCTACAGAAGCAGCAGGTGGGTTTCTGGAACATTCATTTGAACTAGATTCAAGGGAGTCCACAGTGCTCTATGCGGAGACTGACCTCAAAGACAGGTAGTATAATGGAATGAATGCCACTTAGACCGTGATATTCTAGTAAGCATGTGAATAAATAAAAACCACCCAGGACGTCTGTGGTCTGCTTCTTGCTCAAGGAAGGAGATGGCCATTCTCTGCCCACTCCTGGCCACAGCATGGACTGATGGAGCCCAGGGCAGAGGGAGGGTGGGCTTGGGGGAGGAGGAGGGCGAGGGGAGAAATCTTGGAAAAGACTCTGAAGCCCTAGCATGGTAGAACACCCCTAGACATCTTCTCAGATGTCCTTGTTTAAGGTGAAGCCAGAAGTCCATGAAATCCGGGACCCCAGGGGGCCCTGGCCCTTCTCTCCACCTGCTTCTCCTCAAGTGAATGGGGACCGAGTCTCTCTTGGTCCAGGAGCCAGCTTTCTCACTCCTCAGACACTGAAGACAAAAAAGGGAATGAAAACAGGAAAGGGAAGAGGACCAGGCGAGAAGGGACACCAAAGGACCCTCTGATGGGACATCCCACTCTGCCTCTGGACCTCTTCCTAGGCTTCTACTCCAGCACAGGCCCCCATGCCCGCAGCCACGGACACACCTGGAAGCCCCTCATGGCATGGCCCTCCTGCAGAGATCACTGGCCTTTGCCAACACAGGACCAGGCCACAGCAGGGCACACGAGGCATGTCAAATCCCAGCCACTGTCAGAGACCCTCTCTAGCCACTCTCCTCCTTCCAGCTGTGAGGCTCCAGCAACTCTGAAGTCCCCTGCCGCCGCCCAGGCCCGTCTTCTCCGGCCCTCTCACCCTGTGCAGGCTGTGTGCTCTGTCCCAAAGGCCCTTCCCTCCTCTCCAGCTCGGGTGTTCAACCTCCCTCAATACTCAGTCCCAGTACTACTCTGCAGAACTTTGTGTATCATAGCAGGTATCATTTTGTATTACCATTATTTGCATACATCACATTCTGTAACACTATACTCTATATGCCATTTCCTCTGGGCCTTAGAGGAAATGATGACTCCATCTGGGCTTTTGGGGGGTCTGCAGTCGGCTTTGACTACTGCACTGGGTGCTCTCTCGAGACAAGGGCTGTGCCTCACTTCTCCTGCTATTCCCAGATCTTAACATGATGACTGGAGTATGGTAGGCATTTAAGGAATGTTGAGTGAGTGGTTGGTTAGTTGTTTGGTTGACTGGCCGACTGGTTGACTGGTTGGTTGTTTGGTTGTTTGGTTGGATGGATGGACGGATGGATGGATGGATGGGTGGATGTATGGGTGGATGAGTGGTTGGGTGGTTGGGTAGATGGATGGATGAGTGGACAGGTAGGTGGAAGGATGGCTGGCTGGCTGGGTCAGGTGGGTGGATGGATAGGTGTATGGCTGGTTGGGCAGATGGATGGATAGATAGTGGTTAGGCAGGGGGATGGTGAACGAGAAGGTGGATGAATGAATGGTTGGATACATGGAATAGCAACAGGTGTGTCCCATAAGTAAACAGAAATAATTCATTTCACTGACAAGGGAGAACCCTCCAAACACAGGCATCATGAGATTCCTGGCCGGATTCCTGCCAAATAAATTTGTCCAAAGGTAACAGGCCTGCCACATCCAGAAGACCCATTTTTTATTAACAACTAGGATGGACTTCTGGCTAGAAGAAAACTGTCTACCCTGGTGGCTTATAGATGATTCAGGAAGCTTTAAGAAAAAAAAAAAAAAAGCAGCTAAGCTAACTTGCACTGGGGATTCCTAGGAAAACAGTCCTGGATCATGAACTCTGGGACTGTTCCTTCAACACTCATGGAGCCTTCCATGCCCCCTCAGCCCACAGTGCTCACCTCTCTCCAATCCTAAATTCCGAAGAGCTCAGCTACACAGCCAATAGGAGCTAACGAGACAGGATCATGACTCATCCAGGGACCAGAGCTAGGTGTGTCCTGTCCACACATCTGGGCCCGGTGCCTCCAGGCCACGCTTCATCTCTCCTGGGCTGTTGCTGGCATCCGGGTTACTTTTCTATGTGTGTTACGCCTTGTCTCACCCGAGGCAGGGCCCAACCCCTCCTCCCCATCACCCCTGCAGCCCTCGAAGTTCCAGCCTGACACAGAGGCTGCGCTCCAGAAAGAGTTTCTAGGTGACAGGCATCCTTGAGAAAGTGGGGAGGAGGCAAGAATAAGCCGGTGAGGTCTGACTGCGTTTCCACCCTGAGGGGCAGACCCCTGTCCTCACAGCTGTAGGGGGGCTCTGCATTGCCAGGGAAGGGAAGAGAGTTCAGCTCCCACTTCCTTCCCCAGGCTTGTTTTCGTGGGATGAACAAACCCTCATGTTGACACCGGGTCTAGAAATGAGACGCCCTCCTACGCAGAGCAACTCCATGCTCCCAACCGGTCTCAAGACAGGCGAGTGGAGCAAGTTGGGGCAAGTGTTCTTGATGCTCTTTAAGAATCTCTATCCTTCCATTTTTTACAGAAAACCAGCTTGTCCAGTCTGTGAAACCTGCTTACCTTTGGTCCTACGACACCCAAGTATCACCCGAGGAAAGGGAGAGCCACAGTGATTGCAGACAAGGTACAGAAGCTTCCCTTCCCCCCACTTTCCTCCTGGGGTGGGGGGACAGTGGAGCCTCCAGCCGGCTCCCCAGAACCGAGATTGGGGTTAGGGGATTGGGTGCAACCTGTCAGCCTCCCATAGGCCCTTTCCTAAAGCACACCTGAGTGCCCCCAGCCCGGGCAGCACCCAGCACCCTGGCACCATCTAGACAGGGCTGTCCCCCCAACACTACAGCTTGAAAAGGTTTCCTAAATCATTCAGCGAAGCGGAAATGTGGGCAGTTGGCTTTTACAAAGAGCTTAGTAAACTAGAGTCATTAGCCCCCAAACAACGTCTCTGGTACTCACACTCCAATGAGCTTTCTTGAGTGGGAGGGAGAAACCAGAGGGAATTAGAGCCAGCAATGTGCATGAGCCTCACAGCCACGGGGCTTCCCCAGGGACACGGCAGACACCTGAATATCATCCGCCAGTGAGTGTGTCTAGACGTGGGCCTGCTCGGTCACCGCCGGTAGACTGCCCATTGATGGGGCGCCGCCTCTGGGCCAGGCATGCGGGACACATTCCCTGCAACACTTACATCTGTCTCCCAAGGTAGGGAGGTGTGTGGGCCCCATTTTACAGATGAGCAAACTGAGGTCCAAGAAGGCTAAATAAGTGATCCATCCCCCAACAGGCCCAGCTACATCATTCATAGGTCCCAGTGCAGAAGGAAAGTACAGGACCCCTTGTTCAAAAGTCATTATGCATTTCAAGACAGTGACAGCAGAGCGTTAAGCCAAGTGTGGAGTCCTCTCGGACGCCCCAGATGGGTGTCTGGGAAGCGGGGCTGGAGCGAGCCCCAGGTTTCCGAGCATCCCTTCCCTGGAGCATCCCCCACCGCCCGTCTGAGGCCCAGCAGCCGGGTACCTGGAGTAGCAGGAGAGGCCAGTGCTGAGGATGGTGTTCATCACAGCCAAGGGCACATAGTAGTCATGGAAGGTGGTGCACACCATCACGTCCGGGAGGGAATAGGCCGAGTACGCAATGGCTGAGCCTGGGGAGGAAAAAACCAGCATTGGGCCAGAAGTCAGGCCACAGCGTGGCCTGGACCCTTGGGAAGCCCAACCCCAGCCACTGGCTGAGCCCGGCCACCATACCTGGCTTGTGCCTTGCCCTCCCCACCCCCGAACACCTTCCCTCTCTTCTCTGCCTACCCCAACCCTCCCCACAGAATGAGCCCAGCATCGCCGGAGAGCTTTACACTGGGTAACTCACATAATCCTGATAATCACCCCCTACCATAAACCCTGCCCTGTCCTCATTTACAGAGGACACAGCTCGACAGCACAGAGAGGGTTAGCAACCCACCTGGGGGGGCACACAGCTAGAAAGCGGCAAAGCCAAGCTTCCACCTGAGGCAGTTCAGGGACAGTCCCCCCTCTGATCCCCAAGCTCTGGTCCATTAAGACCCCTCAGGGTGCCCAGCTTTTCTGAGTGTGCCTATGACACAGGTCAACCCTCGTGGAAAGATGGACATTGCAGGGAGAGAGGGGCCTTGCCAAGGCGAGGAGACATATGGTATCAGTGGACTGGGGGACAGGCCAGCTGAGAGGTGAGTGTTAAGAGGCTAGCCTTGGTGTTTCATTGCTTTAGGTTTGGGAATCTGGGAAAGGAAGGTTCCCGAAGGGCCCTCGGGAGACCCGTTTGCTGCAGCTTTCCCTTGAAAGAACAGAGATCACTGTCCTTTTCAAAGGGACCTGTCACTTTGAAGGGACGTGTGTCCAGGGACCTGGCCCAGAAGGCCTCCCCAGCTACCCAGCTGGGGTACCCAGCTACCCTCATCAGGTCTCCTCTGGGAGAGACAGCCACAGGCCTGTCTGCCCAGGGCCTCGAGGGTCCACCCTATGGTCACCTGTTATTCCGAAGACCCAGAGAACACCGGAATCCTAGCTCAGGGCCGACCCGGGCCTCGGCCGCACCAAGTTCAAGCTCTCCCTCTGACCCCATTTGACAGATGGAGTCAGGTGCCGGCCAAGTGGTGCTCCCCGGGTGACACAGGCAGAAAGAGCTTGGAATCAGCAGGCTGCCTGTGGGACTTCCGCTGGGAAGTGCCTCCTGGGGGACAGACTCTTCCCCAGACTGATCTGGAGCAGGAGGGTCTCCTCCGGCCCAGGATGCATTCAGGTATGCTGATGGGGGCTGAGGGGCACGCCAAGCTCCGTAGGTGACACAGGAGCAGGGAAGCCTCAGACCCTGCCCCAAATGGCAGTGGGAAGCCAAATGACTTCTAGTAAGAAATAGACATTTGGTCTTTTCCACTGTTCCAGGCACAGAGCGACTAAAACCCCTGGAGCTTCCTAAGACAGGAGAGAAAGGAAGGGGTCTTTAGTTATGTTAATGAGGTGATTTGGAAAGTATCTGAGGCTTGGGACCTGGCTGTCAGGAGAAGAACCCTGTTACCAGAACTTCCAGCCCCACACCCCGACCTCTGAGAGGGGAAGGCCAATGGCCAATGACTTCATCAATCCTGAAGAATGAAGTCTCCCTAAAAACCCAAGCAGAGGTTCAGAGAGCTTCCGGGTTGGTGACCACATGATGATTCAGGGAAGGGGGCGTGCTCAGAGGACACTTTGGAAGCTCGGAGCCCTTCCCCACACCCTGCCCTGCGCATCTCTTCCAGCTGGCTGTTCCTGACTTCTATCCCTTATAATCAGCTGGTAATTGAGTACGTAAAATGTTTCTCTGAGCTCTGGGAGGCAGGGTCATGGGGCCTCAGATATATAGTCAGTCTGTAACAACCTGGGCTTGTGTCTGGCATAGGTGGGGGGCGGGGCGGGGGATGGTCTTGGGGGACTGAGCTCTTCACCTGTGGTAACGGATGCGGTCCCCAGGAGGATGGTGTCAGAAATGAGCGGAATTGTAGGACACCCAGCTGCTGTCAGAGAAATACTTGGGGTGGCATGGGGACCCGCCCCACACACCCACGCACACCCCCCCACACCCACACATTTTACTCATGCTCAGATCCCTTTAGAGGGCATTCTGGGGAGCAGGAAGAGAGGCAGCTTTGGATTCCAGACTAAGGAAAGTAAACATCCTCTTGAGGCCATAGGGAGTCATGAAAAGTTTCTGAGGGAGGAATCAAGACAGCCAAACCTAGTGAAAAGGCCTAGAGGGAGGAACAGCTAGAAAGCAGGGAAGTGGGAGCAAACGCCACCCCTAGGGGACTGCGGGTTTTCACAGGATAGAATTGAGAACAGCAAGGAGAGGTGGCTGTGGACAAAGGGGCAAGGAGTCTGAGGTGGAAGCCAGAGGTCCCGGTCTGGGGGCTCGGAGGAAGCTGCGGGTGGGGGCCCAGCCTTGAAGGACAGAAAGGGGAAGTTCCCGGGTGAGGGCCTATGGGAGGGTACCAGACCCTGAGGAAGTAACAAATCCAGAAAGCCAGTGACAGGAAGGGAAACGGTTCAGGGTGGCGGCTGACCCCCCAGGACTTTGGTTTGAACCCAGGCTCTGCCATTTACATGCCACGTGACCTGGTCACTTTCCTTCATGGTGCCTCATTCTTGCCTGTAATGTGGCTATCATGAGAGCTGCCATCCTGGGGACTGACGTCAAGGTCAAGGACATAGTGGTGGTAATGGCTCCCCTCGGAGGCTAAGAGCCAGGCACTGTGCTGTGCACCTCACCTACAACACTCGGCTCATCTTTGTGCCTGAAGAGGATACGATGCTGAGTTTGTGGATGAGAGGACCGGGGCTTAGCGAGGCTAAGAAACTCGCCCAAGATTGAGGGGCTGGAGGCAGCTGGGCCACAAACAGGCATCGCAGGATGCCGCCCCCCGGCACCGCCAATCCCGTGATGTGTCTCAGGTGCGGTCTAGTGGGGACTCCCAAATGCCTGCTCTTAACACGAGTCTGGGCAGGTGGTCAAGGGCTCTGAAAGCCTCTGGACTAAGGAGTTTGAACTTCATCCGGGGTAACTGGGAATCCTAAAAGGTCTTGAGTGGGAGAGGAGCCATGGTCAGAAGGTGTTAGAGAAGTCTGATGGGGGTAAGTGGGCAGGAGTAGGCGAGGAGCAGGAGACGGAGAGCAGGCTGTGGTCTGGGTGCACTAACTAATGGACAGGATGGCAGGGGAGTGGGAGGGAGGAGAACCCGAGGACCATTTATAGATTCTGACTTGGGAGACCAGGTCGGGGTGGAATCAGGAGCCAGGTGAGGCACTGAGGGAGGGGGAGCCGATGTGTGTGGTGGGGGTGGAGGGAAGGGATATGGACAGTCTTGGTCACAGTGCTGGACACAGCATGGACCCCGGGTTAGTGGTAGACTAGGTAGACTAGTTTGGGAGAGCCTGGTCCAGAGGTGTTGGGGGACAGTGTGCAGTCACCCTGATGCCGGCCCAAATGAGAGCAGAGGCCCAAGGCCAGATTCTGAGCTTGTCCACTGCCAGGGAAGCAGAGCAGGGAGCCAGCAGAAGAGAAGAAGAACGTGCCCACTAGGCAGCAGGAGAAGCAGGAGTGATGTGACGGCGACCAGAGAAAGGGAGGTGGTTCGGGGAGCACGGAGGGATGGGAGATGACATGGTAAGCCTGTGTGTGTGTGTGTGTGTGTCTGTGCATGCACGTGTGTGCATGTCTGTGTGTGCGTGTGTGTGTGTGTGTGTGTGTGTGAGTTGTGAAGGGAGGGAGGGAGGGGAGGAAAGAGGATGGAGACGTGATCCTCACGGACACCCTCTTGGACAAGGGAAGACAAGGCCTTTGCTTTCATACCTGGAACAGGAGCAGGAGCAGGAGGGATAAGAGGCCAGAGCAGGGATACCTGGGGACAGATGGATGCCTGCCAGCTGGGGAGAGAAGTGGAGCCAGAAGGAAGGGGCCCCATAGTTGGCCGAAAAACACGAGGAGGCTCAGGGGTCAACACCCAACCTTGCCTGCTTTGGGTTCACCCCTTGGTTCCCGTGGCATTTTGAGCACATGGCTAACTCATCGAAGCCTCTCGACAAGCGGGGTTCGTGACCCCCTCTTCTCTGCCAGGCAGGCAAGAGACCAGCCCTGACGTGCGAGCTGCTCCCCCTGGCCTGTGATGGCAAACAGTTAAGGTTTTGGAGATCCCACAAAGTGACTGTTAAACCCCGCCAACTATGTAAACTTATAATTAAAGAACCACGGTGACAAAAGTAGCAACTTTCCATTAATGCATCTCCTCTATCTGTGGAGAGGAATTTTTCCATGATGATGTGCAGGGATGTCCCACTGGTGGCCGGAAGTTGGCCGCGGGGGAAGTATTTACACCGCACAAGTCAGCCTACCCCAAGATTGGAGCTTTTGTCCCCAGTGAATGGGTTAACATTTGCCAGCACAGCTCTGGACAAGTTTCCTACAAAACACTTGTCAGGAACCTGGAGGAGGCACAGGCATTCCCGTGACTCTTCCGCAAGCCCGTCAAGGCCTTCTGGTGGGCTCCACTCCCAGGGGGTGGGGCAGGGAGCCCAGTTGCCAGGAGAGGACCACAGAGCAGAGCCCCACATACCCAGGCTGAAGAGGTTGACGGCCCCGTAGTCCAGGAAGTAACAGATGTGCCGGGCGTTCTTGGACATGGAGCTGAAGGTGTGTGCACAGCTGGACACAAGGGGGTACACGCAGCTGGTGCCCATGTACACAAACAGAGGCCAGGAGTAGCTGTCATTCTGGATGTCTGTTATATACAAGGCGGTCACAAACCTCCACACGAAGAACCTGGAACATAGCATGGCCCGCTCGACCCCCATGGCTGGGGGCTCCTCCATACTCCTTACAGACTATCTGCTGCCCCCATTCCTCTGGGATAACTGAACCCTATGTGTTCTCACTTTGGTGAAATACTACAAGCGAGGGAGGGTGAATGGGCAGAAGGGGCAAGAGGAAAGCCTTTAGGTTTATCTAGTATAATCCTCTCCCCACCTTGCAATGACTCTTACATGTCTCTTACAGCATCCTGCCTAAGTGATCTCCAGGATCAGCTTGCATGCTTCCAGGGATGGGGAGCTCACCACCTCTCAAGGCAGCTCTGAGTATCAGAAAGTTCTTCACTGAGCTGACACCTCTCTCCCTGGGATCTGTCTGCATTTGATCAGCTCTAGTTCCCCTCAACAGGACCACAGAAAACTTGCCCATCAAATATCTAAGGCAATCTTCATAACCCCTCCCCCACCTCTTTGAACCTTACATGAAAGAACCCTGTGACACTCAATCACTCCTCAGAAGATCCACATGGGGCCTGTCACCAGACCTGTCGTTTGTCTTTGTCCCCCTAGAGGAAGGTTCCTCAAACAGAAGCAACCTCCCAGGGGGGTCCTTGAGAGTCTGGAAGACAAGAGGACGATTTTCTCCCTCCTCTCCAGGCTATTCCTGCATGAACAGTGCCACTGCCTTTCTGAGTCGCCTGGTCCCACTCAGGGGACCTTCCGAGTCTAGGTCTCTGGGTCCATCCCCACACAGAGACACAGGACAGCCCTGCCACCTATTTGCCTCCCCTATGACCCAGGCAAGGGGGCCTGCCTGCAGTGCTGCCCACTTCCCCAGACCCACCACTGCTAGAAAGCCAGCACCTCTACCCACAGGCTCTCCTAGGAAAGGAGCTCCAAAGCTTTTCCCACAGGAACCCAAGGAGCATCACTCCATCTTCTGGCTACATTTGCAATCTTTCTCCTCTGTACCAGCAAAAACAGAACTGAAGCTACGTGCTGGTCCCAAAACCTCTCCGATCATCTCAAGATGACTCCCTGGCCCTACTTTCTTTGGGGCTCTCCCAAACCGTCCCCACCCTGTGTTGCTCAGTGGTGACCACCTCCCAGAGCCTGGAAGTGTTGGGGGGCTGTATGCAGCAGGGAGCCTCGGCCAGAGCAGCCCAGCTTCAGGACAGCTACAAAATCACCCCAGCCCCTCAGGGATCTGTGCACAGGCGCCCAAGGCCCAGAGACAAGCAGGAAACGGCCAGTGCTCCCAGCAGAGGGCCAAACTGTGGAACCCCATACATCACCGTGGTTCATCCACACAATAGAATGCTATGCAGCCTGGGAGGCCTGGGGGCCAGATGGAGATGGGAGGGAAGAAAGCCGAGGAAGGGCAGTAGGAGGCAAGGACTCAGGGTGGGGTGTGCACACCCCCTCACACCTCCAGAGGGGCTCTGGGAGGACCAGCAACTCCAAGGAGGAGAACAGAGGTCCAGGGAAAACAATGACTCTGTCCCCATCTGCAAGTGGCCCTTTATGACCATTTAGACTTTTTACTTATGTTAACTTAGGTTTGCTTAAATTTAAAAGGACACACACACACACACACATAGAGTAAAATGACAAACAGCCTCCTTGAGCAGGATCTGGAGGCCAGCCTGGGATGCTGGTGGGCCCTAAGGCTTCCCTCCAGATTTCCCTAGTCCACCCCAGGCCTAGACCCCTGCTGGCTGACATAGGTGTGGCTCCGGGAATGGGGTGACTTGCCCTGCATTTTGGCCCTGGATCTGTCTTCTGACTTCTGAGCAAGCACAGCCTTCTGGAGCCTGTCTCTGTGTGCGGCACACCCTGGGGTTCCTCCTATTCTCTTGGCTTCTGGACAAAGATCCAAGGGGAGTCCAGAGTCTGGCATGTGCCCGGACTTGCCATGTGGTGGAAGCAAGCCACCCCGTTCCCTGGGCCCCCGTGTGTCAGCCAGCAGGGGTCTTGTGGACCCCTGAGCTTGTGGCTGCTCTATTAAAAGGTTGCTGACCAAGTGCCTCCTGGCTGCTGTGGCCCCAGAACAATCACGGGGCCCCCGCAGCTCCCTGCCCCATGCTTTTGCCTAGTCCTCCCCACGCCCTGCCCCCACAGCCCCTCTGTAATCCTAACAGCAACCCTGGGCTGGGCTCTGACGATCACTCCCACTTTACAGTCGGAAAACGTGGAACTCAGAGAGGTTAAGAGACTTACTTGAGCTCATGACATTTTAACCAGGGTTTCTGGAAGACTCCAAAAACCTCCAGACTGAAGAGGAAAAGATCAAACCAGACCCCAGTGCAGGGAAAGACTGGGGAGCTGCCAGGAATCCATATGCTAAAGCTCACCCCAGCCGCTGGGCCCCAACATCTCCCAGCTCCAGGCTCATG
Organism: Martes martes; assembly: GCF_963455335.1. NCBI lineage: Eukaryota > Metazoa > Chordata > Mammalia > Carnivora > Mustelidae > Martes > Martes martes. The sequence goes on along the minus strand of NC_137894.1, from coordinate 49,185,470 downwards.
CCCTAGGGGGCAGTCCCCAAAATCCCAGCATGGACTCTCAGCCTTCCCAACCCCCTGGGTTTTGAAGAAGCCCCAGTCCCCAGGGCTCCTGAATGACATGGCCAGTCGAGGGGGCTGGAAGGTACCAGAAGGGCAGCAAGTGCGTCCAGATGTTGAGGGTCTCATTGGTCATTTGGAAAAGACTGAGGACACAGGCAGTGGCAGAGCTCTGTGGGTGTCGGTAGCCGAAGAGGATACCCTGCTCATGGAACACCTGTTGGGGGAAGAGAAAGGAGCACTGAGGTGAGGCCGGAGGGTGGTGAGAGGGTCTCAGGAGGGACAGCTCTAGCGGTATCTCATTTTCCCCCAGGCTGTGCCCTTGAACTCTTGAGCCTGGAACACATGGCCCCAAGTCCTTGAGCTGTCAAGCTGCTTCCCTCCTCTGCTTCCCTCCTCCCTTCCATAGGTTCTAAAATCCCATGTCCTTCCTGAGGCCTGTAGCGGCCGGAGGAGGGACTTCAAGATCCCGGCTCCCTTTGGGAATCCGGTCAGTCTCCGAGTTCCCAGACAGACCCACTCACTCTTGTCATGAATATTGCCTAAGGATCTGGTTTTGCACCCTCTGCCTGGGGCCTACAGGCCAGACTCTGGATGCCTTCGTGGCTGGAAGACACACGCTGTCTGTCTGAGCCAACATGCCCCAGATGTCAGGAGCTGGTGGCAAGATCTCTGCAGAAGATCTCCCCCCGTGCAAGGATATATTCACCAAAGTGCTTCATAAAGGCCTTTTGATGATGAAGACAGTGAGGGCATGAGCCCGGGATGCACGTCGACCACGACCTGCCCAAGCCAGCCCCTCCCCACGCGGCCCACCCAGCACACCTCCGGGTCACCACCCTCAAGAAGACAGGTGGACTGGTCAGCCGACTTATGGGTATCAACCCGCCCAGAGGACTCCAGCAGATCCTTTGAAAATGTAATTGGGAGAAGGAGGCAAGAGCGCTGAAGCCCAGCATGGGCTATTAAGTGAAAACAAGTAGAACGTAAATTGTATCGCTGTGGCGATTATAAGGATTACAGAAGTTTAAGGATGCGAGTCTAATGTGTTGAGGATCTGTAGTAGACTTTCTTTCCCTTGTGTGTTGATTTGAGCCAGGGTTTCTCAATCTTGAAGCTATGGACATTTCTGGGCAGATGACTGTGGGGTGGGGGGGCTGTCCTAGGCAACGGGTGAGTGCACCCATGGCTTCTCCCTACTGACACCAGGGGCACACACCCTCCCAGGCTGTGAGGACCCAAAACGTCTCCAGAGAGTGCCAACATCCCCTGGGGCCCAAGGGACCCCAGTTAAGAACCACTGATGTAGATGGACATTGTCATAAGCTTTGTAAGGTAAACTAAAAATAAGTAGATTCATCGAGGCAAATAATGACAATGGTAATACTAGTAGTCATAATCTAAATCGAGTCACAAGTACATTTTACAATTTTCCCTGTGGTTTTCTGGGGCTGAGGGAGAAAGGGGAGATGGAGAATGGCAATCTCGCCACCCTTCTCTCTTCTCGGTTACAACTTCGTAGCTTAAGAGAGAATCTCCGTTCAACAGTACATAATGGGGGGCGCCTGGGTGGCACAGTGGGTTAAGCAACTGACTCTTGTTTTTGGCTCAGGTCATGATCTCAGGGTCATGAGATTAAGCCCCATGTTGGGCTCTGTGCTGGGGGTGGGGGTGGAGCCTGCTTGAGATTCTCTCTATGCTCCTCCCTCTGCCCCTCCCTCTCCTCTGTCAAATAAATAAATAAATCTTAAAAAAAAAAAAAAGAAAAGAAAGAAAGAACACAGGGGCGTCTGGGCGGCTCAGTGGGTTAGGCCTCTGTCTTCAGTTCAGGTCATGATCTCAGGGTCCTGGGATCGAGCCCCACATCGGGCTCTCTGCTCAGCAGGGAGCCTGTTTCCCCCTCTCTCTCTGCCTACTTGTGATCTCTGTGTTAAATAAATAAAATCTTTATTAAAAAAAAAAAGAACACAGGGCGCCTGGGTGGCTCAGTGGGTTAAAGCCTCTGCTTTCGGCTCAGGTCGTGATCCCAGGGTCCTGGGATCGAGCCCCGCATCGGGCTCTCTGCTCAATACGGAGCCTGCTTCCTCCTCTCTCTCTCTGCCTGCCTGTCTGCCTACTTGTGATCTCTCTGTGTCAAATAAATAAATAAAATCTTAAAAAAAAAAAAAAAGAACACAATAAATAACCTGTGCTATGTCTTGAGATTCTGAGTCAAGTGGAGAGTGAAGGGTTACAAGGGTTAAGAGTCAAATCTGGGCCACTGAGGTGCCATGTGACCTTGAGCCGGCCATGACTCTCATGGCCTCAGTGTCCTCACCTATAAAACTGAATATGTGCTCTCTTTCTCTGACAAATCAGTAAAATTTTTTTAAATCTAAAAAAAAAAAAAAAAAAAAAGGGACACATGGGTGGTTCAGTTGGTTAAGCACCTGCTTTTGGTTCTTTTGGCTCAGGTCATGATCCCAGGGTAATAGGATCAAGGCCTGCTTCCGGCTCCTTGCTCAGTGGGGAGTCTGCTTCTCCCTCTGCCTGCTGCTCCCCCTGCTTGTGTGCATATACGTGTGCGGTCTCTCTCTGACTAATAATAAAATAAAATAAATAAAGTAAAATTAAATTAAATTAAAATCTTTTTAAAAAACCGTGAATATGTTCCCTTAGCTCAATTCTGGGTTCAACTGGTCAGCTAGGGGAGGGGGACTCATGAAGGTGGTTCATGGTCCAGTGAAAAAATACTATTTGAATTAGGTTTGGGTCTTAACTGATTAAAGCAATTTGTTCCAGTTTTTGATTCACCACTCAATCCTGCTGACGTCCCTGGTTTACAGTGGACAGCCTTCTATCCTGGGCAGCAGGAATCCTGGTTTACAGCTCCCTACCCCACCAGGGCCGCTGACAGGGAGGCAGACAGGCTCACGGCCTTCAGCCTGCAATCCATGGGAGAAGGGTAGTGCATGCTTGGTGGGCATGCAAAGGCCCTGCGGCAGAAATTAGGGGACTATTATCCCATCTCACATTTCAGTCTTCCCTTTATAAAGAAAAAAAAATTTATTAAGGCACTGGCCTCTTACTAAGATGCAAAGACTCCAGAATGGAACCACTGTTACTGATGATTCACTCCTTCACATGAATGAGTTCAGTAGATCCTGTGTAGGAGGACAGCTCATGACCGGGGGCCTGCAGAGAGCTGGGCACATGGGGGATGGTAGCACATAGGGAAGGGGGGCTGTAGGACAGCGGGGACATGGGACCCATAGATGGGAAGTGGATGGATGGGAACAAGAGGGAGAGATCACTTACATTTTGCCCGTGGTGATGCAGGGTGAGACTACTCTTTGGATCCTGTATTTGGGGAAGCAAGAGAAGGTGCCAACACAGTCAAGAGCCAGAGGGGAACAGAAGGGCTGGGAAATTCACAAGCTGGACAACTTGACCATACTTAAGAATGTTGCCCCATGGGTGCCTGGGTGGCTTAGTGGGTTGGGCCTCTGACTTAGGCTCCGGTCATGGTCTCAGGGTCCTGGGATCAAGCCTCACATCTGGCTCTCTGCTCAGCGGGGAGCCTGCCTCCCCTCCCTCTCTCTGCCTGCCTCTCTGCCTAATTGTGATCTATCTCTATCTCTCTCTCTCTCTGTCAAATAAATACATAAATAAATAAAATCTTAAAAAAAAAAAAAAAGAATGTTGCCCCAGGCCTGGGGATGCTACTTGACCACCAATGCCAGGACTGGGCCTATATTAAAAGACTCTCCTCTGACCTGCTATCCTGAACCCAGGCGTGTATGGGAAGCTCACTAACCAGCAGTAGAGGCAGGATTTAAAGCAATCCCTCCAAAAAAAAAAAAAAAAATAGGACAAGTAGATAAAGAATGGACAAAAGAAAGGAAGGGAGTCCTTCAGTCCCAGAAGAGCGATGTTCTGTACTGCCCCTTCCCTCCTCCACTTGAATCTCAGTATATTAGGCCAAAATGCTAGATGCACTCTTGCTCTGAGCCCCTCTGAGCAGGGGAAAGGAGCGGCGTTCCCTCCACTTCCCGCTCTGGCCTTGCCGAAGAGCTTTGTGTAGAGTAGATCTTAAAAGAAGACATGCTACATAAATCTCAACACCAAATGAAACGTTTGAAAACAATTTTGTATTCACACCCAGTCCCCATCCCAAAAGGCAAATTGCAATCATTGTCTTTAGTACTCTGTAGCTGGGTCTCATTCTTAAGCACCCCCAGGTTAGCAGGTGCCGGCTAATTTGCACAGTGGAATTGATTTGTAGGAATCCACCTCGCATCCCTGGTTCCAGGCTAGGCAGTTTAATGTGAAATGAAATCAAATTGTGTGCAGCCTATTATTTAGAAGGGAGAACCCCCCGGGTACCTGGAGTGGAAGGCCACAGCAGCGGGTTTTCCTTTTAGTGCCTGCCAAGGCTTGGCTTCCGGGAAAGGCTCTGTGTACCCGCCAGCTGACGCCTGAAATTCCACTGAGACCATTTCAAACCCTCGGTTTTTCTAGCTATTAAACTGCAAATCACCTGGGGAAAATCATCTAGTTTTCTGGCTCGAGGGAAACAGGAGAGGATTCTGACAGCAGGCAGAGGGGTGAGGCAGAGTGGGGGGTCAGATGTTCTCAGTGAGGCAATCTGCACTTCCTGCCCAAATCTCAAGGAGTCCTCAGGACTTTGTGAGAGACAGCCTTTCACTGTCCCCATTCCACAGAAAAGGAAACTGAGGCCCAGGGAGGTTAAGACATTTTCCAAGCTCCTAGAAGTGGGGGGAGCAAATCTGAAAGTGGCATTCATACCTAAGACTTCATTTCTCGGCCTCTTACATTACATGCGGCCTCTCAGAAGGGCTCTGGAGGACAGGAAGCTCTCATCTCTTGGCCTGTGGTGTGATTTTCAACTGTCAGGTGCTTCTCTAAGCCTCGGTTTCTTCTTCAAAGTGGTGTCACAGGCTGCATTGTGTCCCTCACAAAATTCGTAGGTTGAGGCCCTCACCCCCCTCCCCGGACCTCGGCATGTGACTGTCATCGGAGGCAGGATCCTTAAAGAGGGGACGAAATTAAAATGAGGCTGTCAGGGTGGGTCCCAGTCTGATCTGACTGGCGTCCCTCAGAAGCAGGGGTGACACCAGGGGTGGGTAAGCACAGACCGTGTGACCAGGCAGCAGGGAGCCAATGTCTGCAAGCCAAGGAGAGAGGCCTCCAGAGAAGCAAGCTTTGCCGGCACCTCGATCGTGGACTTCCAGCTTCTGGAGCTGTGAGAGGTGAAGTTCTGTTTGTCCAGTCAGTCTGTGGCCCTCTGTGATGGCAGCCTGAGCTGGCTAAGACAAGCAGGGAGGTGGGGTGACACTGTCTCTAAGTCGGTGTCTCAAAAACGCTCTTCCACAGGTGTCAGTGGATGGCCTGGGGATCTTGTTGAGGCTCGGTGGGTCGAGGGGAGCCTCTGCCTTCCGCACAACCTCCTAGGGCATGCAAGACGGGTTCATCCTGTCCCCCAGCATCCAACGGTCACCTCCCCACCCAGAACCCAATTCGATGCAAAAGAGAAGGTTCCCTTTAGGTAAGGGACAAGACACACCTAAAGACACAGGCACGAAAAGCCAGAGCAGGAGAAAGAGACAAGGGAGGAGTCTGGCGAGGTGTTTGCAAGCAGAAGGCACAGAGGTAACAGAGAAGGCAAAGGGCAGGCTGAGAGCTGATACACTGATTATAACCTGCTTTTGAAGGAGGCCTGCGGTGTCCTTGATACGGGGTTGCACACAAAGCTATTATCTCATGCAGGACGGGCCACGCTTAGCCCTGGCAAGAGGGAGCACTTCGGATCTCAATTAAAGTACCATAAAACCGCTTGTACACAACTCACATGCAATTTACTAGAACTACAAACAGACTGAAGTAATAGCCAGCCATTGTCAGGATCAAGCAATGACAGGTGAATGTCGTTGAGAACATCAGTGTGGTGTTTTTAAAAAAGAAGTGTCCGATGTTCAGTCAAGAAGAAGGATGTTTTTTGTACATGTGCCCCAATATTTACAGAAAATGAAGCTAAATTTCTTCGCTGAACACAAAAGATGGATAAAAAGTAATTAGCAAAATTACATCTCACTATGTAGAGCGGAGGATCCAAAGGATATTAGTAATTTAATAGACGATACAGTGACAAAAAGACACATAAAATGTCTTAAAAATTAATATTGCTTAATTCAAGTAGGGTATATCAGGGTGAAAAGTCCCACTGAATGACTAGCACTGTACACAGCACAGACCTACAGAAGCAGCAAGGAAGTTGAAACATTTTCCATCGGATTTCCATTTGGTGTAAAAATGCTCTTTGATTTAAGAACTAAGAAGACAATTTTCAGTGTAGGGGCTGATTTAAAAATCTGCCATGGGCTAGGCTGTGGTAACAGTGTAACGTGACCGGAAAGTCATGGCCCCCAAAGCTGCCCACGCCCTCATCCCACAAACTGTGACTACATAAGGTTAACGTGGCAAAGGGGAATGAAGGTCACAGATTTTTAAGGTCAACTAACCTTAAAACAGGGAGATGGTCAGGATTATAAAGGGGACCCTGGTGTAATCCCAGGGTCCTTAAAAGCGGAAGGAGGAGGCAGAAGAAGAGGGGCCAAGATGCCACGCTGTGGGCTCTGAAGTCAGGCAGGGGCGGGGAGCCGATGACACAGGTGGTCTTGAGAAGCTGGAACAGGCAAGAAAACAGATTCTCCCCCTCGAGCCTCCACCAACACCTTGCTGTTAACCCGGTGAGACCCATGTCCGACTTCTAACCTCCGCAACTGTAAGATAATAAATTTACCTTCTTTTTGAAGCCACCAAGTCTGTGGTCATTTGTCCTGGCAACAAGAGGAAACTAATGTAAGGTCAGAATTTGATCCCAAATCCAAAAGCAATCTGAGAGCTGGAAATAAATGGCAATACGTGGTCTCAGTTTCTTACTAGGAGAACTGATGACTTCCTTTGGAATAATTCAAAGATGATGTATGACATTCTCCAAATCTTCTCCAATATGGGACATTTTTTTGGAAGATTTTATTTATTTGAGAGAGAAAATGAGAGAGAGAGTGAGAGCAGGAGCAGGGGAAGAGGCTGGCAGAGGGAGAAGGGGACTCCCTGCTGAGCCTCCCTGACCCAGGGCTCCATCCTGAGCCGAAGGCAGTCGCTTAACCAACTGAGCCACCCAGGTGCCCCCAATATGGGACATCTTGCTGAAACGTGTATCAGACTTGACCCTAGATCTCTGATTCACACCATGGGAATGCCAAATAAATGCCATTACATTCTTGGATTTCATCTAGAAAAGATGCAAGATGATGGAAAGAAATCAGTGAAAGAGACAGTCCTCAAATACAGAGCAAACCCCATCCTGGGGAGGAAATGACATTAATTTTGAGTCTGAGCACTTGACAGGTATTCGTTATGGGATGATGTTAGCAAAAACTTTCAAAAATATTGAGGTTTGGCTATTCCACTGTTAAAGGGATTCAAAGTACACATTTATTATCTCAGATATGTATAGGATTTTTCTAAACCCAAAGAGCCACATGTGAAATATGTAACAAAAATAACATTTAAATAAAACAAAACTTGGACGCCTGGGTAGCTCAGTTGTTTGGGCCACTGCCTTCGGCTCAGGTCATGATCCCAGAGTCCTGGGATCAAGTCCCGCACTAGGCTCCCAGCTCCATACAGAGTCTGCTTCTCCTTCTGACCTTCTCCCCTCTCATGCTCTCTCTTACTCTCTCTCTCTCTTTCAAATAAACAAAATCTTTAAATAAATAAAACTTTAAAAAAAGGAACAAAAGCATCTCTGAAGAATGAAAGAGAAGATTCACATACAAATAATCCTGACATTACCTTCCAAACAGATTATTTTTAATCTGTTGATTAAAATGAGCATTATAGATTATAGTATAATTTTGACTAAGCAAAATATTGCTCTGTTCAGTTTTTTTTTTTTAGATTTTATTTATTTACTTGACAGAGATCACAAGTAGGCAGAGAGGCAGGCAGAGAGAGAGAGAGGAGGAAGCAGGCCCCCCGTGGAGCAGAGAGCCTGATGTGGTGCTCGATCCCAGGACCCTGGGATCCTGACCTGAGCTGAAGGCAGAGGCTTTAACCCACTGAGCCACCTAGGTGCCCCTGTTCAGTTTTCTTTATGGTATCTTTTTTCTTGGAAAAAGAAAAGTCAAATTTAAGTACTTTATGGCTCTAGATAATGTTTTAAAAGAGAGTAAAAAAGAGCCATATAGAAGATGGTAATGTATATGAAATTAAAATATGTAATACTTTTTCTTCTTAATTGTAATTATCACATACAACCCCATTGTGTTTGAACTTGATAAAATTTATAGTTCATTTCTGATTCTAAATATGGCTTTAAAAATTTTTTAAAAGATCTTATTTATTTATTTGACAGAGAGACACAGTGAGAGGGGGAACACAAGCAGAAGGAGTGAGAGAGGGAGAAGCAGGCTTACCGCAGAGCGGGATACCCAACATGGGGTCAATCCCAGGACCCTGGGATCATGACCTGAGCCGAAGGCAGACACTTAACAACTGAGCCACCCAGGCACCCCAAGAATATTTTTTGATAATTCCAGTTGCTCTACCTTAGCAGAACTGAGCAGAAACTCAACAGAAGTTTCTCCCAAATGAAATTAATTAAAAAAAACAACAACAAGATTCGGTGACTCAAGAATAGTGATCTAATTTGGAATCACTGTTAATAGAACACAAATTACATAATAATGTTTATCACAGCACTATAACCCATAATTTTGCTGAAATAAAGGCAAAAAATATATTTAATAGAATAAGCATGCAGTAATTTATAAATTATGTATGTTTTTATTTTATTACTCATCCAAACATCACTAATCCATCATAACATCCATTAATGATTGTGCAACAATCATTAAATTTAGTTGTCTTTGATATTTTGCTGACTTCGCTATACAATAATTAGAGATTTTCATATACTCTTCTGTGATTATGAAGGGATATTTGTCAAGGGAGAACAGAATCATTCTATACAACTGTTTGCTAGCTCCATATGTAACTTCTACACATTCTGTGGTTTTCATGGGTCTCTAAATTCACACCCAGTGCATGTTAGAAGCAGACCTTGTTTCATTGGATCATCGTGAGAGGACTGCACAGATCAAGACTGTAAATCCCATTTTACAGATAAGGAAACTGAAGCTCAATGAGAGAAGTTTCCAAGACCATATTTAATAGCAGAACTGAGATGCAACCGCCAGTCTGTTGGCTGCAAAAGCCCATCATGCCTCACTGCATCCACCCAAGGGAAACGAGGGATTGCTGTAATTGATGGAAATGCTAAGTGTTAGCAGAGTTCTCAGAAGGGAGAGATCGCTGGACCCAGAGTGATGGAGAATGAACCCGGAAGAATGGCTGGTGGGCCTTCTGGCTTGGGAAGAATAATGGACCATTAGTTGTCACGAAAGATCCTTCTGACTAAAACAATTAAAATATTGGATGAAGTCTGCATAATTCGCTGGATAAACGCATAAGTGAGATGGCAACAAGAGTGAAGAAGTCACAAAGCCCCCTAACAAAGGGCAACCAGTAGGCCCCTGTGGGAAGATGCCTTCAGGAACAAATTTTCTGCTGCCAGGCTCTGCATATAAGAGATGAATCCCAAGCCCAGTCAAAGGCTGACCTTGCCATTAAGATTAGGACTCTAGGGGCACCTGGGTGGCTCAGTGGGTTAGGCCTCTACCTTTGGCTCAGGTCATAATTTCAGGGTCCTGCGATCGAGCCCCACATCGGGCTCTCTGCTCAGTGGGGAGCCTGCTTCCCCAACGCTGCCTGCCTCTCTGCCTACTTGCGATGTCTGTCAAATAAATAAATAAAATCTTTAAAAAAAAAAAAAAAGACTAGGACTCTAGAGATGAGAGAATGTGAAGTAAATTCCACCAGGCAGAAGGAGACAATAAGGAAAATTGTCCCTCTGAAACAATCCCTCCCCAGAATTCAGAAGCATCAGCTAGATCTCATATGGGTTTCTGATTCAAATCCATACTGCCTCTATGGTCCAAGATCTCCAGTAGCAAAATTAAAGTAGTTACAAATAAGTAGAGGTCAAAGTTTTGTGGCTCCCTCAGGTAAGAAACAACAGCAAATGCAAATCCTTTCTGGAGGGTTTCTGCTTTAACACATGCATACGCACACCTCAAACACCACCAGACCTCAGAAACAACACAGAACCTCGAGGAATAGATGCTGAAATATAAAATCAGTATGTTGGATATGTTTAAGTAAATAGCTTAAAAATACGAATGAAAACAGACTTAAAAGAACCTCATATAACTTGGAAGTTAAGAAACATTGAAAATTGGGGCGCCTGGGTGGCTCAGTGGGTTAAAGCCTCTGCCTTCACTCGGGTCATGATCCCAGGGACCTGGGATCAAGCCCCACATCAGGCTCTCTGCTCAGCAGGGGGTCTCCTTCCTCCTCTCTCTGCCTACTTGTGATCTCTGTCTGTCAAATAAATAAATAAAATCTTAAAAAAAAAAAAGAAACATTGAAATAAAAAGTCATTGGAGGGATAAATAGCAGACTAGATCTCGCTGAAGAGAAAATTAGTAAACTGAAAACAGATTCAAAGAAAGCCGTTCAGAGAGATTAAGAGAAAGAGAGATTAATGAAAAACAAAGGGCACCTGGGTGGCTCAGTCGATTAAGCATCTGCCTTCAGTTCAGGCCATGATCCTAAGGTCTTGGGATGGAGTCTCACATCCAGTTCCTCACTCAGCGGGGAGCCTGCTTCTCCCTCTCCTTCTGCCCCTCCCCCCACTCAGGTGCATGCTCGCGCTCTCTCTCTCTCTCTCATAAATAAATACAATCTTTAAAAAAAAAGAAAAATCAAATTAGAGAATATTTCTCCAGAAAGAGAAAAATACAATGGTTTTGTTGTGACATCTGAAGATGAAATAAGTTTCTATGAGTTTTTTGAAGTTGCCAGACCTCAGATCCAAGAAGTTAGGTGTGGCAGGGACAATTGGTGCTCACCAAATATTCCATTTGCTTTCCTATGTTTCTCAGGCTTTTCTGCAATTAGGTTGGGGCCATGTGACTACTTCTACTTAATGTGACATCTAGGCCAGGTCAGTTCAAAGCAGGGTGTCTTCCTGTAGTAGATTATCAGGATGCACTCAGCAGGGAACCCTTCCCTCCTTCAGAACTGAGCCACCCAACCCTCCATGGGAACTGCTTTTGGCCAAAGGCCACTACACTGCCCACGCTATATTACCTGCCCAGGGGCAGCACACACATCCACTGAAGGTGGATATGAAGTCCTGGTCTCCCTTTCTCATTTGGGACTAGTCTGAAGGACAAACCCCATTCTAGAACATTCTGTGTGATCAGCTGAGGCCTTGCCCTTCTTGCCTTGTACAATTTTTCATGTGAAAATGCTGCAGTAGCCACTAACTTACAAATATTGAGCATATTTCTTCTTTTTTAAAATTTTATTTATTTATTTCAGAGGGAAAGAGAGAGAGAGCACAAGCAGGGGGCAAGGCAGAGGGAGAGAGGGACAAGCAAACTCCCTGCTGAGCAAGCAGCCCGATGAAGTCGGGCTTGATCCCAGGACCCTGGGATCATGACCTGAGCAGAAGGCAGACACTTACCCAGACTGAGCCACTCAGGTGCCCCTAGAGCATATTTTTAGATATTAACTATAAAACAAGTGGAGGAGAAAATCAAATGCTAAAATGCAAAAAGAAATAAAGTAAAACTCAATCCAAAGAAAACAAGAAAAGAAAGGAAAACTAAACAGAGAAAATAATGAATAGAAACTATATAAAATGATCAAAATAAATGTAAATATATCAATAATCTTTAAAAATATAAACAGCCTAAACTGTCAATTAAATGACAAATACTGTCAGACTAGATAAAACCCAACTGTGTGCCATTTACACAAGATACAATTAAAATATAAGGTCAGGGAGGGGTTAAAAGTCAAAGGAAGGAAAGAAATAAAACAGACAAATAACAAAAACAATAAAGCTGGAGTTGCTATATGACAGATTCTAAGAAAGCATTACTACATAGCAAGAGAATTACTACAAAATATTAAGAAATTTACTGCAAATTAAGAAATTTACTGCACCACCACCATCATGGTGGAAGATTTTAACATATCTCCAAGCTGGATAGATCAAGCAGAATAAAATCAGTAATAATCGAAAAATTTTGGATCTTACAGAACATATATGCAATAGTGTCCCCAACAACTGAAGATTATACATTATTTCCAGACACATTTAGAAGATTTGTGAAAATTGATTATGTACTGAACCATAAAGCTAGACTTAACAGATTTCAAGGATGGGATTGATACAGAGGACACTCCCAGGCAGCAATCAGTTAATTTAAATCAATAACAAATACTTCAGACTTTGGGAATTAAAAAAAAAAAATGCAAACACACTTCTAAGCAATTGTAAGTTACTTAAGAAATCAAAATGGAAATTAGAAATGAATTTAAAAAGCACATGTGGTCTGCAGTTAAAGCAATACTTGAGGAAAACATATGTACTCAGTTGCTTACATTAGAAGGCAGAGTGATTAACTACAAAGTCAGAGCAGAAACAGCAAAAGGAACCCAAAGCAGAAAGAAAATAATAAAAAATAACAGAAATTAGAGATATAAAACACATAATAGAGAGGCTCCACTGAGCCACAAATCTACCTCTTTTCAAATATTAAAAAAAAAAAAGACAAACTGGCAAGATTAATTAAGAGAAGGAAAAAAACAAAACCACATGATTATGTCAATAGACAGAAAAAGCATTTCATGGTAAGAAGACACTCAACAAAACAGGAATAAAACTTCTTCAACCCAGGGGCACCTGGGTGGCTCAGTCTGTCCATTAAGCTTCAGACTCTTGGTTTCGGCTCAGAACATGATCTCAGTGTGTCAGGTCAACCCCCGTGTGCTGAACCCACCCCCTCCCGGTAGAGTCCTACCTTGAGCCTCTCCTTGAGTCCTGTGATGGGCTCTGCACTCAGCGATGGGTCTGCTTGGGATTCTCTCTCTTTCCTTTTCCCTCTCCCTCCCCTTTTTTTCTTCTTCCGCCCTCCCCACTCTCTCTCAGTAAATAAATAAATAAAATCTTAAAAGAAAAAAAAATTTTAAACTTCTTCAGCCCAGTAAAGGCCACCTATGAGAAACTCATAGCTAATATACCTAGTGGTGGAAAATGGAATGTTTTCCCCCTAAGACAGGGAACAAGATAAGGATGTCTGCTCTTGCCACTTCTATGCCATATCATAGTGCAAGTTCCAGCTAGGTCAACTGGACAAGGAAAAGAAAGAAAAGGTATCTAAATAGGAAAGCAAGATGCAAAACTACATTTGCAAGTGATATAATCTTACATATAGGAAATCCTAAGGGATCTACTAAAAAACTATTAGAACTAATAAATGAGTTCAGCAAGGTTGCAGAACATAGGATCGATATACAAAACTAAGTTTTATTTTTATATACTATCAATGAACAATTTGAAAATGAATTTAAGGAAAAAATTCCATGTACAGCAGTATCAAAAATAATACAATGCTTAGGAATCAATATCACAAACTCTTTTAATGGTGTGAGACCTGGGCCCTGAAAACTACAAAATATCAGTGAAAGAAATTAAAGACCTAAATAAATGCAAAAACATCCCACATTCATGGATTGAAAGACTTAATATTGTTAAGATGGTAATGCTCTCCAAATTGATCAACAGACTCAATGCAATCCCTAAAATAAATCCCAGGGGCCTTGTGTTCATTTGTCTTGCAGAAATTGACATGCTGCTCCTTAAATTCATATGGAAATACAAGAGACCCTGACCAGCCAAAACAATCTGGAAAAGGAAAAACAAAGTTGAAAGATTCACATATCTCGGGTCTTCTTACAAAGCTACACTAATGAAGACAGTTTGGTACCAGCATAAGAACAGATAAATCAACAGGATAGAAGTTACAGTCCAGAAGTAAACCCTCACATACTCAACTGATTTTCAATAAAGGGCCCAAGACAATTTATTGAAGAAGGAATAGTCTGGGTCACAGATCTGAGTGTAAGAGATAAAACTCTTAAAAGAAAATATAGAACTAAATCTTCATGACCTCAAATTAGCCAAAGGATTCTTAGATATGACACCAAAATCACAAGCAAGAAAATAATTTTAAAAAATAGATAATAGCAAAATTTTAAACTTTTGTGCTTCCAAGGATACTAACAGTAAAGTGAAAAGATGGTGCACAGGATGGGAGAAAATATTTGCAAATCATGTATCCGATTAGGGATTTATATCTAGAATATATAAAGAACACCTATGATTCAACAACAAAAAGACAAATGACGCAATTTAAAAATGAGGAAAAGAGGGCTGCCTGGGTGGCTCAGTGGGTTAAAGCCTCTGCTTTCAGCTCAGGTCATGATCCCAGGGTCCTGGGATCGAGCCCCGCACTGGGCTCTCTGCTCAGCAGGAGCCTGCTTCCTCCTCTCTCTCTGCCTGCCTCTCTGCTTACTTGTGATCTCTCTCTCTGTCAAAGAAATAAATAAAATCTTTCAAAAAAAAAATGAGGAAAAGACTTGAACAGGTAGTTCTCCAAAGAAGATATACAAACGGTCAATAAACACATGAAAAGATGCTCAACCTCCCTAATCATTAGGGAAATGCAAATCAAAAGTACATCCTACACGGTAGGATGGCTACTGTCAAAAAAACCCAAACAAGCAAAACCAGAAAACATGCATTGACAAGGACGTTGAGAAACTGGAACCTTAGGGAACTGCTGGTGGAAACGTTAAATGGTGCCGTTGCTGTGGAAAACAGTATGGTGGTTTCTCAAAAAATTACAAACAGAATTACCAAATGATCCAGCAATTCTACTTCAGGGTATATACCCAAAAGAACTGAAAGCAAAATCTCAAAGAAGTATTTGTACACCTATGTTCATAGCAGCATTAACCACAAGAGCCAGAACATAGAAGTAATCCAGTATCTATTGATAAGGGAATGAATAAGCAAAATCTGGTAGATACATATAAAAATACCATCCAGCCTCAAAAATGAAGGAAATTCTGACATGTACAACATGGATGAATCTTGAGGAAATTATGCTAAGTGAAATTAATAAGCCAGTCACAAAATGACAAACACAGTATGATTCCATTTATAGAAGGTACTAGAATAGTCAAAATTATAAAGACAGAAAGTAGAATGATGGTTTTCAGAAGCCAGGAGGGAGGGGGAAATAGGGAGTTATTGTTTAATGGGTACAGAGTTTCAGTTTTACAAGATAAAAAAGAATTATGGAGGGGCGCCTGGGTGGCTCAGTGGGTTAAAGCCTCTGCCTTCGGCTCGGGTCGTGATCCCAGGGTCCTGGGATCGAGCCCCGCATCGGGTTCTCTGCTCGGTGGGGAGCCTGCTTCCTCCTCTCTCTCTGCCTGCCTCTCTGCCTACTTGTGATCTCTGTCTGTCAAATAAATAAATAAAATCTTAAAAAAAAAAAAAAGAATTATGGAGATTTATGGTGGTGCTTGTTACACAACAATGTGAATATATTTAATACCATCGGGTAAGATGATAAATTTTATGTTAAATGTATTTTATGACAATAAAAAAAATAGTTAAGCATAGAGTTACCACATGATCTAACATTCCACTCCCAGACATGTACTTAGGAGAACTGAAAACATATTCATACAAAAACGGATACTTAAATGTTCATAGCACCATTATTTGTAATAGTCAAAAAATGGAAACTCAAGGATCCATCAACTGATGAATGAATAAACAAACAGCAATGCATCCATACAATGGAATATTAGGCAGCCACAAAAACAAATGAAATACTAATACATGGTACAGCATGGATGAACTTGAAAACATTGATGCTTGGTGAAAGAAGGCATTCATGAAAGGCCACTTATTACACTATCCAGTTTATATGAAATACTGAGAAGAGGCAAATCCATAGAGACAGAAAGTAAATCAGTGGTTGCCATGGCAAGTAGGAAACAACCGCTAATGGGTACAGAGTTTCTTTCTAGGGTAATGAAACTGTTCTAAAATTGACCATGCTGAGAGTTTGTGGAACAGACTTTGTGTAGGTCACTATACTAAAACCCCCCAGGCTGTGTACTTTTAAAAGATGAATTTTATGTTATGTGAATTATGTCTCAACAAAGCTGCTGTAAAAAAATTCTTTTCACAAAGACAATTCAGCTGCAAGATGAGTTGTTCCGTCCCCCACGCCACAGGCTGCCATTCATGTAGCTTAGCAGGTAACGGTGTTCTTTGGGGGTGGGCAATAGGGTGGCCCTGTGGGACAATCATGCAGGTACATTCTACCACCCACTCAGGAACATATTCTAATAATATACAGTTTTCCATAGAATAAATAGGCAACGCTCTCCAACTCATTGTGGCTGGCAAAATCCTAATCCAAATCCAGGCAAGGGCAGTATCTGAAGGAAACATTACACATCAACTCATTAGGTTTAAGGCTCCTTGGGGTGCCTGGGTGGTTCATCGGTTTAAAGCCTCTGCCTTCAGCTCAGGTCATGATCCCAGGGTCCTGGGATCGAGCCCCGCATTGGGCTCTCTGCTCAGCAGGGAGCCTGCTTCCCTTCCACTCTCTCTGCCTGCCTCTCTGCCTAATTGTGATCTCTGTCTGTCAAATAAATAAATAAAATCTTTAAAAAAAAAAAAAAAGATTTAAGGCTCCTTAACAGGAGCACCTGGATGGCTTAGTCAGTTAAGCATTTGACTTTGGCTCAGGTCATGATCTCCGGGTCCTGGGATCGAGCCCCGCGTCAAGCTCCCTGATCAGTGGGGAGCCTGCTTCTCCCTCTCCTTCTGCTCCTCCCCCTGCTTTGTGTGCTCTCTCTCTCTCTCTCTAGTTAAAAATTAAAAAAAAAAAATCTTAAGGTTTCTAAACAGGGGGTGCCTGGGTGGCTCAGTCGGTTAAGCATCTGCCTTCAGTTCAGGTCATGATTCCAGGGTCCTGGGATCGAGACCCGCATCGGGCTCCTTGCTTAGTACGGAGCCTGCTTCTCCCTCTGCCTCACACTCCACTTACACTCTCTCTCTGTCCCTCTCTGTCTCTGACAAATAAATAAAACCTTAAAAAAAAGAAAGTGTTCCTAAACAACTGATTCCAGCAATAGATTAAAAAGATACTACATCAAAAAAAAAAAAAAGATACTACATCATGACCAAGTTTTACTTAAATGCAACGTTGACTTAACATTAGTAAATCAGTTGGTGTAATTCACCACACTAATATCTTAAATAAATCATACACGACCATCTCAAAAGATGGACTGGTAGGGGGAAGAAAAAGATTTTGTAAAATTCATTCTTAAAGGGAAAAAATCCTAGAAAACAAGGAGTAGAAAGGAATATCCTTAAATTGATAAATGTTATTTACATACATACATACACAGAAGCTACATTATTTTAAACGATGAAATGCTGAAAGCACTCCTTTTCATTAAAATCAAGAACAATATAAAAATACCTGCAATCATACTTCATCACGTATTTTTTTTTTAAGATCTTACTTATTGGAGAGAGAGAGATGTGAGCAAGAGTATGAGCTGGGGGTTGGGGCAGTGGGAGAGGGACAGACAACTCCCTGCTTAGCAGAGAGCCTGACACGGGGCTAGATCCCAGGACCCCAAGATCATGACCTGAGTCAAAGGCACATGTTTAACTGACTGAACCACCCAGGGGCCCCATTCTTATCGTATTTTAATAAGCTCCCGATGATTCTGATGGTGGTGATCCAAGTACACCCTTTGAGAAACCTCAGGCTGGAGAAACCATTTGCCTGTTGAGTTGGTTCCTGGTTCCCCAGTGCCCAAACCCACCTACCCAACAACACACCATCTGGCTATGTTTCCTTTCTTTCATAATAGTCCCGCTGTTCTATTTCATTTTTCTTGGATCTTCACAACAGCCCTGTGAGACTAAATTAACAGATATTATCTCCATTTCACAGATCAGGAAACTGAGGCTCAGAGGGTGGGGAAGTGGCCCAGTCCATACAGCTCATTAACATACCAAACGAGAGGCTACTCAGGGCCTCTGTATGAAGACTTGATGATGGTAATGGCAGCCAACATTACTGACTGGTCCCCAGGTGCCAGGCACTTCACATGGGACATCTCATTACCATAACCCCAGGAAGCAGATAGTTTCATCACCCCATTTTACAGGTGCAGAAACCGAGGTCAGAAGATTAAGTATCTTGCCCAAGGTCACTCCATAGACTGGGTATCGGAACCCAAAGAGCCCACCAAAAGTAAGCTTAGCATTTGTAGGAGGTCTATTCTAAATATTCACGCAAATTATGTATGCATTTTTCTCCTCAATATACTTGCACCTGTTTTAGCAACAAACATTTCTGTCCCCCTCCCCCAGCAAATCCTCAAGTAAAAGTACCCTCCAGGCAGACAGAGCCCCTGTTTGCTCCATGAACCTTGAGCATGGGGCCCCAAAGCCCGGGAGTGGATATAAGTACCCAAGGAAGGTTTCAAAGCAAATAGTGGATGTGAGGTTCAATGCTGGTTCTCTGCCTCTGACTAGCACCATTTTACTGAAAAGGATACTGTCACCTCCATTGTCTATGGAAAACTGGACAGAAGAGACATGTTCCTCTTTAGCACTCTGGGGTTTTCTGGTCCTCGTCTTCAGGATCTCCATGCTTCAGAAGCCCACAAAGTACCCATTGAGACCTTCACTTCCCCTTCACGTCTTTCCTGGGCACCTGCTCTGAACGTGACCTTGCCCAAAACACCCAGAGGGACATCTCAGCAGCACCCGTAACCCCGCCCCCCAAAGTGCCCACACCTGCCCCGTGCTTCCCTGTTTCAGGCCTTTGCCCACACCGGTCCTCCACCTACTTGGCTTGGCCCACATCCCACAAGCTACCCACCCTCAACCCATCTTCAAGATCTCTCCTGTCACGGGGCCATCCCTGGGCCCTTCCTCCCCCATGGTGGAAGTGGCCGATCCTTCCTCTGGGTCTTTGAGGACACACCCTAACCCACTTTGCAACAGAAGCACACATCCAAATTTTAAAAATGCTTAGGGGCAGTATTTGTATGGATTATTCTGAGTCTGGCACAGAATGACACCTTGCACATGAGTGGATGAATCCAAGAATTCACCCTGTGCTCCTACTAATCACAGCCACTCGTGGTCTGTGGGTAGAACCCAGCAGAGAATCCCATTAGGAGGAGACACGGCCCTGGAAGCCCACGGGAGGTGTCCTGCAAGGCCAGCCTCATTTCTAATTTGTCTGTCCCCTGCCACGTCCCTCGTCTCTTCCCACCAGACAGCCCTGCCTCACGTTCTGTCACCCCCAGTGCCACCCAGCTGCAGCCACCCAGCCTCACAGCCTTTCGGGACAGAGCCCAGCAGTCTGCCCGCACCTCATCTCCATCCCGGGGGCTGAGGGTGCCCGGGTCTTAGGCCTCTGAGGAAAGTTGGAAGTACTTGGCAGTCTGCTGCGTGAAAGGTCTCCCTTCAGTCTGGGACATCCTCCAGCTCAAACTTCCCACCCTGACATTAACACTGGTTCATCTTCAGTCCAAAAGAAAGGGAATGTGACCCGGCACCGAGGTGTATATGAAATGTCTTCTCCGCCAGGGAAGGGGGGTGGGCCCATGTGCCTTGGCTCCCCAGCCGTGTGGCCCCACCTCAGGCCGATTACAAATGCAGATTGTCAAGGCATCCCAGGAGCCTCGGGGAGGCTGCCATGTGAGCTCCCAGGCCCAGGAGTCCATGATAGGGCCAGGGCTGAGGCCCACGGGACCACCCTCCTGTTCGCCCCAAGCCACACCAGGCCCGAGCCTCCTGCAAGTGGTAAGGACAAGGGCAAAACCACACACCCGAGGCGACTTGGCCCTTGCCTGCTTTCAGGCACCCAAGGGAGGGCCCCAAAGGAAACTTCTACCCAGCCGGATACCCCTGGCTACCTATCTTCAGCTCATATGTGGAATCTCCATAAAGGCTTCGTTTGGGATAAAATAGAGATGTCACAGGGAAGGGGTGTCTTGGGATCCCTCCTATTTCCAGGTTCAGTATAGGTGGGGGAAACGGGAGGCTCGCTGGCTGCAGACAAAGCCAGCACACGCCCCCCACCCCAGGGGGCAAAGACTTTGCCCTTGCC
Source organism: Martes martes (assembly GCF_963455335.1). Classification (NCBI taxonomy): domain Eukaryota; kingdom Metazoa; phylum Chordata; class Mammalia; order Carnivora; family Mustelidae; genus Martes; species Martes martes. Next base: position 49,165,218 of record NC_137894.1, on the reverse strand, counting down.
ACCCCCCAGGAACTCAGCACATACCTGGGGCACCTGGTCGATGCTAAACAGCCGGGGCAGTTTCAGGCTCAGCATCTCGAAGCTGGGTTGGGATGGCCGGTGGTGGACAGCTGTTCCCCGTCGCCGGCTCATTGTTCTGACATGGCTCGGGGTGCTTGTGGCCAGCCGGTGCCAGGGCTGCTTCCCTGTAAGAGGACGGCATGAAGAAATCCAGTCAGCCCCAGCCTAACTCCAGCTGGATCAAGACTGTCAGATTGTTTAACCACGGAACAAACACTTGCTTGTGACGGCAAAATAATCAGGCTTCCTTAAAAACAGCAGCAGGTCTATCAGACCGCTGAGTCATTTATTCCGAGAGGGCTGGAGGGAGGTCATTCATGCCTGGTAGGGGCGATCATGAAACTGCAGAGCTAGAAGAGCCGTGGAGGCCCCAGGTCCCCTCACGTCAGACATTGGGGCCAGAAGGGGGCAGTGACTTCTCTAAGGCTAGGGGACAGCTGAAGTAGCTGGCTCACGGCAGCATCGTGGGCTGCCCCTGGGCCGGCCGTGTGATCCCAAGTCTGTGTCCACTCAGCGGGCAGAGGAGGACAAGGGCCTTGCCCCAGATCACCCAAAGAAAAGCAGCTCTTCCAGAAGGCCGACGGGAGCATTGTTGCCCTGAGACACACACAAGAAGCAGACAAGCAAATCCGAGGCACTTGTAGGGGACAAAACAACTCCAAGTAACGAGGCTGTTTAAATGCAAGATTAAGACTGCTTAACAGCTGTGAGTAATGTGAGCTAGAGGGGCCTGAAGCCCTCAGGACCGCCTAAGAAATAGAAACATGCAAGCTGGGTTTAGCAAAGAAAGAGCAATGCTAGGAATTTACCCTGGTTAATGCCCCCCCCCCCACCACTCCCATCATTGCTGAGCCAAGATCTGCCCCATCCTTAGAGCTCCCCCAGAGGAATTCTGTCCCTGCCTCTGAAAGTCCAGAAACCCTGCCTGTACCTCTCATGTGACACCAACCACCTCTGCCTACAAGCAAAACTACCTGCCCAAGTGCTTGGAGAGGACACTCCTGGGATGGCTGGAAACTCTGGGTGTCTGCCTGGCTCACACTGGGCCTTCAGCGAAATGCTTAACACCATTCATTAAAGCAACGGCGCTTGTCCTCTGAACTTAAAGTGTGGTTTTCGTTTTGTGGTTTGTTTACACTTTTGCTGCTTATTATAGTCTTTATGTTCTATGTGTTATTATCTAGAACTCTGGGGCACCTGGGTGGCTCAGTCAGTTAAGCGTCTGCCTTCGGCTCAGGTCATGATCCCAGGGTCCAAGGATCGAGTCCCGCATCAGGCTCCCAGCTCAGCAGGGAGTCTGCTTTTCCCTCTGTCTTTTCCCCTCTGCTCATGCTTATGCTCTTTCTCTCTCTCTCTCTCTCAAATAAATAAAATCTTAAAAAAAAAATAGAACTCTGTAACAAAATGCAATGTATTTATGTTTCATTGCCATGAATTTGCTTCTTTCTTAAAAACGCTGATGTATTATTCACAAGTCCAAAGGGGGAAACGACCCAAGTGTCCACCAGCAGAAGAATGGGTAGACAAAATAACAAAATACAGTCTAGGCACACAATGGAATATTATTCAGTCTTAAAAAGGAATGATACTGTGATCGGCACTTCCACATCAATAAAACTTGAAAACGTTATGCTGAGGGAAACAAGCCAGTCACAATAGAACAAATGGTGTAGGATTCCACTTACCCAAGGTACCTAGAGTAGGCAAATTCATACAGACAAAAAGTAGATTAGAGGCTGGATTGGTGGAGGAATGCGGCATTGTTGTTTCATGGGTACTGAATTTCTGTCTGGGATGACAGAAAGTTCTGGAAACGAGGGGTGGTGACGGTTGCACAGCGTTCTGACTGTGATGTCACTGAATTAGACACTTAAAAATCGTTACACGATTTCACATTGTGCATATTTTACCACAATAAAAACGTGTGTAGTATTTCCAAGCTACAGAATAATGAAGAAAATAATTTTTTTTAAGATTTTATTTATGTATTTGTCAGAGAGAGGAGAGGCAGGCAGAGTGGCAGGCAGAGGCAGAGGGAGAAGCAGCTCCCTGCAGAGCAAGGAGCCCGATGTGGGACCCGATCCCAGGACGCCGGGATCATGACCTGAGCCGAAGGCAGCCGCTTAACCAACTGAGCCACCCAGGCATCCCGAAAATAAATAATTTTTTAAGAAAATAATTTTTTAAAGCACACTTTACCTAAGTTAAAGAAAATAAAAGTTAATACTTTGCAAACAACATCAATGTGAGTGGGCCATAGTCCACCTTCGTTCTCTCAGTTTTGCAGGCCTAATTACCAAGGCTCCCACACTCTCTGAAGCACCATGATCTCACCCAGTGGCAGGACACAAGGTGGAGGTCTGGTACTGGGGGGGACCTCAGGCACACCAGGAAATCCTCCGGCAATGGGAGCAAGGCTGGTCTCCACACACCTGCCCACCTTGGTCCTCTAGTACTCCCTCAAGTAGCCTCAATGTCATGGGAAAGACAAAGAAAAGGAACAGTCCCCTTCTCTCCCAGCACATACCATCCCAATACGATGACCAGCCTAAACTGCAAACATAAGGGGTAATGACAATAGCAGAGGAGTCCCCAACTTCTTCATTCAGCCACTGTTTACCACATGTTTATCACGTGACAGGTACGGGTAAGTCTAAGTGTGTAATTGAGGATTCTCCATGGGCTGCTATGGCTTGAAGGACATGGTGAGAATTAAACAGATACAAAAATTGTATGGGTTTGGGGTGCCTGGGTGGTGCCATTGGTTAAGTGGCCAGCTCTTGGTTTTGGCTCAGGTCATGATCTCAGGGTCCTGGGATCAAGCCTCATGTCAGTCTCCACATTCCGCAGGGAGTCTGCTCAAGGAATCTCTCTCTCCCTCTGCTCCTCCCCCTGCTCATGCTCTCTCTCTCTCTCTAAAATAAATAAATAAAGCCTTAAAAAAATTGTATCGCTTTGTGACACATAGAATGGACGGAAGTAGGCAGCCTCCATACCATTCTCTTCTTTCACTGCACAGGAAAAAAAAGAGGAGTAAGACAGTCACTGTCCCCAACAAATGTATAAAGAGATGAGACACCCAACTAGCTAGCACAAGTCACCCTGAGAAGGAGGGAAACTTTCATCCACTGCACCAACCCCGTCCTTCTCACCTTGCTCCCTGGCCCATCTCATTCACCCCCACTGTGGCCATCTCAGGAGGCAAGGCAGGGCAGGGCAGGGCCTGGGTGCTGGATCCAAGCCACTTGCATTCAAAGACCAGTGCAACCTGCGCAACCCTGGGCAAGGAATGTTAACGCCTGTGCCTTGGTTACCCTCGGTAAAATGGAAACAACGGTAGTACTTTCTTCATGGGGGTGTCATGATGCTGAAACGCCAGAACCCATGTAAAGGGCCTGGCGTAAAGTAAGGGTCCAACAAACACTTGCTATTAGTATTAATTTTTAGAGAGGAAGATTCATTTTCTATTCTACAGGCAAGAAAATGGAAGCGTGGAAAAGCTGTGGGGTTTGCCCAAGATCACACAGCGAATGGCTGCTAGAAAACTAGGATTTGATTTCTGGGTTTGTAAGTTCCTTTTCAGTAGAGAAGGGACTTTGAATAAAGGTTATGAAGAACTAGCACAGAGCACTAGGTCTTAATTTCCCTTTGCTGCTGAGAGAAGGACCACGCAGAATGTTTACGATGATGTTTATAACCCAGAGGCTAAAGGATGGCCCTCCTTGTCTGTTGATCAGGTTGAGACAAACTCTTGGGTAAGACTTGACCTTGGCTCTTACAAAAGCTCGAGATTTCTTGCGTCCTGTCTTTGTACCAAGGAAGCAGGAACTCTTCCATTAAACCACTGTTAGGTTGCATCTGAAATGTAAACCTTTCTGTCTGTCGAAATCATGAAACAACCCTGGCTTATGATTCATACGTTGTATCCCTTCTTAATCACGGCAGATGTAATTGAACATCAATGAACTCACTGGTGTTTTTCGTTCCCATCACACGCCAAGCTCTTAATTTCACCAACACTATAAAAACCAGAGTGTAGGGGCGCCTGGGTGGCTCAGTGGGTTAAAGCCTCTGCCTTCGGCTCAGGTCATGATCTCAGCATCCTGGGATCAAGCCCCGCATCGGGCTCTCTGCTCAGCAGGGAGCCTGCTTCCTCCTCTCTCTCTCTGCCTGCTTCTCTGCCTACTTGTGATCTCTGTGAAATAAATAAATAAAATCTTTAAAAAAAAAAAAAAACACAGAGTGTAATTTCCAGTATTTCAAACAGCAGCTTGGTTTGCTGTCTCTGTCTGCAGAGGCCTAGAAATAAGAGTGAATAAGACAAAAGGGCTTCAGACAGTTCCCATTAGAGACACAATGTGAAGCTTGGCTAAGATTTCAACGGTACATTGGTGTTCCATGTGAGATTCATTTAAATGAGGGTCCCACAGCTTAAAGATATGTTTTAGGACAGCTAAAAGAAAGGGAAATGGGCTATAACATATTCTCCAAGACCTGCCAAGTTCTCCTGAAATAGCCCTAAACAACACTAAAAAAAAAAAAAAAAAAAGGCCAAATCATCACAACAAAATCACCATCAAATTTGCAGCTAGTCCTCTCAGATTACTCCGATTTAAGACCAAACAAAATTAATACAAGGTGAAACTTGCCCCTGACCACCTCACCCCTTTCAGACTAGCATTCCATCCTTATTCCTGGAGGTCCCTCCCCTCCTAGAAATTTCATCCTATACACTGATTCCAGGCCCTGAGGACTTGGCCAGCAAAGCCTGTAACCTCGCAAGTATACCTACATATAAAGTTGCTGAATAGAAGTTGATGGGCTATTCTCCCAATGAGAAGGTCCAAAAAAAATGTATAACTTCTGGGATGCAGATGAACTAGTACACAATCTCTCTCTCTGTAACATTAACTTACTAACGTGGCTAGACATATTAGAATCCCTAACTATATGCTTTTTCCACTGACATCTCACAGAAATAAGTGTATTCACCATCTTCACAAGCATCTTCGATAATAGTATCTTCATAACTATAGCCATGTTCTAGAATTACTAACATAGTTTAAGTGAAAAATAGTCTCATTTCCATATGAGTTATATGAGGTCTGTGCCTTTTTTTTTTTTTTTTTTTGAGAGAGAGAGGACACGTGGTGCAGGGGAGGAGCAGTGGGAGAGGGAGAGAGAATCTTAAGCAGGTTCCGCGTCCAGCACTGAGCCCGACGTGGGGGTCCATCTCACAACCCTGAGATCACCACCGGAGATCGTGATTAAAGCTGAGATCAAGAAATCAAGAAATCAAGGACCCTTCACCAACTGAGTCACCCAGGCGTCCCTGAGGTCTAGAGAAGCTGTGCTTAATGCCGCTGTTACACAATGTACCCTGAGTCGGAAGTATTCATTTGCTATTATTATACTGCACATGGTTTGCTTTCAAACACTTCACACAGATAGCGTGATATGAAATGGTTAGGTTTAACCCATACCCCTGGGGAGGGGGTTAATTAGCATGTGAAAGACGAAGCAGAAACTCACACTCCAGAAGCCACACCTTTGGTTCAGCACGGGTTATTTCTGACCCACACCAAAGGGTTTGCGAATTAGCGCAATGGGTGCTGTTTAACTGGCAAAATGAGTGGAACAGAAGATGTGGGAGCTGATGAGAAGGATCCTCCTGGCACCCATCCTCTTGCATGAGCCGGGACAGTGACTGGATGCCCCAGGGTGACTCCCCCCTGAATGAGCCCAGGTGAGCCCTGTAGGGAGGATTCAGGAGCCTAAAGCCAAGGAGAAGTTCAGCTGCTGCAGGCCCCCAGATAAATGTTGTATCAACTTTACACGTGCTTACAGAAAAGGTGTGCAAAAGCATTAAAGAGGGTAGTGCTGGGACTTCACCTGCCCACAGAATAGGCCATCTTCTTGCTCTGACACCTGCTGAAAAATATGTGGATGGCAGGGGAACTCAGCCTGAGACTCTCACTGTGCTGTGCCCGTGCCGCCTGGCCGTGAGGGTTTGGGGGTCCCCTTGCTCTCAGTTACCTCCAAACATGGACACACTTTCAGACACTCTCAGCTGGAAGTCACACCACTGTTTCATGTACCGGGAAAGAAGTGCTGCCCATTGTAATCAGGAGATGAAGGCACCCTCTGGAAATGAATCCTGATTTCAGAGCTCATAAAACACCACCACCATAGGAATTGATGAAATACAGAGACTAGAAGTGAGCGATTGGCTTGGGTCAGTTCGCCATGGCTACTCCTTCCATCTTCCTACTCTGCTCTTGAAAGGGATCATTAAGGTCTCCTTTATAACAAAACCAGCTCTTACAATGGGAGGCCACGTCCCTGAAATAAATCTCAATCTGGGTTACACTTTCTGCCCAAGTCTCCATCTGTATAACATTTTCTCTCTCTTTCAGTTGCTTGTGTGTGTCAGGTGCCTTCTGGAAGGATCCCAAACAAGCACGGATGGGGAGAGTTTCAGGTTACAGTGTCTCCCCCAAAATGCCCATACAGCCAACCGATTGTTCAAAATAAAGGAATGCAGTGGGCCCCAAATGTGAAAAACTCTGGATGGACCCAACTATTATGCTACTTCCTCTTTTCTGGAAAAAAAAAATTAGGCTGGAAAACAAAAAACTCATAGTCAGGCATATGTAGCAAAAACAAAGAAGGCTGTTTGGTAGGGAATTTTTCCCATGCTTGCTTTAGAAAACTAGAAACATGAGATCAGGAAGCTGCTGAGAGGTCTCTAATTCAAGTTACCACCGGACGCATGAATGTCATCAATGGCATTTCAGACAAGAAGTCGTACATTTTACCCAAAGAAGCAACGTTCAGAGGGAGTTCAGGTTTCATGAAGAGACGGTGGGGAGGACCAGAGAGAGGACGGGTGGCCAGCTGGCCAGCTCACCTCTGATTCCCTCCTTCCCTCGGGGCTCCTGTCTAGATCTCCTTTATGTTAACCCGAAACAGCACAGAGCCCAGGAGGCAACCAGGGCAGAGTTTTCCTCCCATCACTGTGCCAGAAGGCCCCTCCCAGAGGACCACTAAATGGTCCTCGCCACCACAGAGGGTTGAATGTGCACTAGGGAAGCGGGGGAATAGGGGTGGACAGAATCTAAGAGCAGCCCCAAGCTGCCTGCAGACTCCTGCTTTACCTTAAAAATGCATATGAAAATTAAAATGTTTTGTGCATCAAAGGGTACTATCAAGAGAGTGAAAAACAATGGGAAACCATATACCCGATGAGACTCATATCCAGAATATATAAAGAACTCCTACAACTTCACAATGACAATAACCCAATTAAAAAATGGGTAAAGGACTTAAATAGACATCTCTCCAAAGAACACATACACAGGACCAACAAGCACATAAAAGCATGTGGTTCAGCAGCACTAGTCATTAGGGAAACGTAAGTCAAAACTACAGTGAGATACCAGTTCACACCATTAGGATGGCTGCCAAAAAAAAAAAAAAAGGAACTAGAGTAGATGAGGATGGAGAAAAACTGGAACCTTAGCTCATCGCTGGGAGGAATGTAAGATGGTGCAACCACTCTGGAAAACAGTATGGCTGTCCCTCAAAAAACTACCCAGAGAATTACTGTAGGATCCAGAAATCCCACTTCTGGGGACAAACCCAAAGGAATTAAAAGCAGACACCAAACAGATATCTGTACACCCGTGTTCAGAGCAGCAGTATTCACAACAGGCAAAAGGCGGAAGTGACCCCAGTGTCCATCAGCAGATGACCAAGTACGACGCGGTCCATACATGTGATGGGATGTTACTCAGCCTTCAAAAGGAACAGATTTCTGACACAGGTGACCACATGGATGGATCTGGAAAACATCACGCTAAGTGAATGAGCTAGACAAAAAAGGACAAACCCTGTAGGATTCCACTTATCAGAGGTAAGGAATAGGCAAGTTTATAGACAGAAAATAGAACAGAAGTTGCCAGGGGCTGGTGAGATGGGGAAATGGGAAGTTGCTGTTTAATGCGTGATGATGAAAATATTCTGGAAATGGACAGTGATGATGTTTGTACGACACTGCGACTATAAGTAGTGTCACTGAACTTAACACTTCAAAATAGTTGAAATGGTGGGCGCCTGGGGGTCTCAGCCGGTTAAGCTTCCAACTCTTGATCTCAGCTCAGGTCTTGATCGCAGGCTCATGAGTTCAAGCCCTGTGTGGAGCCTACTTAAAAAAAAAAGGGGAGGGGGAGCGCATGGGTGGCTCAGTGGGTTAAAGCCTCTGCCTTCGGCTCAGGTCATGATCTCAGGGTCCTGGGATCGAGTACCGCATCGGGCTCCCTGCTCAGTGAGGAGCCTGCTTCCTCCTCTCTCTCTCTCTCTCTGCCTGCCTGCTCATGATGTCTCTCTGTCAAATAAATACATTAAAAAAAAAAAATTTAAGGGATGCCTGGGTGGCTTAGTCGCTCAAGCATCTGCCTTCAGCTCAGGTCATGATCCCAGGATCCCGGGATCGAGCCCCGCACTGGCCTCCTCACTCAGCAAGGAGTCTGCTTCTCCCTCTGCCTCCACTCCCCCCTGCTTGGGTGCTCTCCCTCTCTGCCAAACAAATAAAATCTTAAAAACAACAACAACAAAAACCAGAAAACATTTCTCACCCACAGTTCCAGAGGCTGGAAGTCCAAGATGGCGGGGGGTGGGGGTTGCAGCATGGTCGGGTTATGGTGAAGGCCCTGTTCTGATTGCAGATTGCACACTCACTGCTGTCCTCACAGCAGGAAGGGCAATGGATCCATCTCGGGCCTCTTTCCTAAGGGCATTAATCCCACTCACGAGGGCCCCAGGCCTCCCTCCCTTCCCTCTGGAGACTTGTTCACTCCTGCTACAGATTCCAGCATCCGGCCACCTGCAGCTGTGTGTCCCCTCAGCTCTCCCCCTTGCAGAGCTATACTTGCTGGGATACCTCCTTTCCTTTCCCAGCAGCCGCTGAAACTTGAGGTTGACCAGCTCTCTGTCACCTGCCACATGCTTGCTCTCTCCCTGTTGTCAACTGCACCCAAATCAGTTTCCCCAAAAGCCCCAGACCCAGCCCGCATCCAAGTACACAGCGAATCCCAAAGCCCTCAAGGCCTGTCCTAGGCACTGGGGGGATGCAGGTTGCCAGGTTTTCAGACTTCTCGGAGAGCCTCAAGGAGATCCCCGTATGCTAGAGACGAGAGAGACAACAGCACACTGCCCCTGCGCGGGGACAGGAAGCTCCTGAGTCCAGAGAGGTGAGAAGAGCTGAACCCAGGGCGGGGAAGAGGAAATGAACAGGAGGGGAGTCGTGGGATGGATGGGTACGGAAAGCAGAGGCTCTGGGCTTCCAAACTGTTTCAAAAATAAGAGGCAAGAAAAAAATAAATTGCTGGCATGGTACCATAGAGGTGGATACATGACATCATACGCTGGGGAACCCTGATGTAACTACCCGCATCAGTTAATAACGTATCAGTGTTGGTCATCAGTTGTAACCAATGTACCACGGCAGTGGAAGCTGTTAATAATAGGGGAAGGGGCTGGGCCAGAAGGGGCATTGGGAACTCTACTTCCAGCACAATTTTTCTAAAAACCTAACACAGCTGTAAAAAGAAGAAAGTCTATTAAGAAAAACAATGGTAACCCAACATCAAAAAATCAAGGGACCTCATAGAAAAACCTAGACTCCAGTTTATCTTGACAAATCTGTAGGTCAAGTTCACATACAGCTGCAACTTGCTATTTCTTCTTTCCAGGTAAACGGGGTAAGCGCAGTCAGGTTCATAGTAGACGCACCCGCCCCCGGCCAATGCCTGCCAGGCTTGGCCCTGAGCTCTGTGTTTTGGGCTCTGGTGATCGAGGTCAGGTATCTGATGACAGAGAGAGAGAGACAGCCAGGCTCTCAGAGTGCCATGTCCCACAGGCTGGGAAATAGTGACACCCATGAAGGAAGGGACTAAGACCAAAGCCGTTTTCAGTTAAGTTGAGTCTGATGTGCACAGATTTGCAGTTTAAAAATATGTGACCATATCTTGAAGGAGCGAGCAAGGGTACAGATCAACTTAGGAGGCAAAGAGAGGTGACTTTCAAAGGTCCTCCAGAGGGAGAAGAGCAGACAGAAGATCCAAGGGATAAGAAAAAGTCAAGTTCATGGCTCTGATGGAATAAAATTAACAGAGTTGGGGGGTGGGGGGCAGCAGGAACAATGATCTAGAGGATTTGCCCAATATCTCGGTTTCCCTGGCAGGGCAAGGTTAGGAACTGTGAGAGAAAGGGGCGAGCCAGTCTGGAGGAGTGTGGAGGCTGGGGGCTGGTGTTGAGGGGCAACGTTGGGGAAGCAGCCAGGTGAGAGGCAGGGAAGCTGGGAGCAGCTGCTGGTAGACAGGGTGCTCATCCAACATGCCTGGGTCAAAGTCATCCTTCTGCTCTCCCTGGGGAGAGCTGCCTGGGGCAAGGAGCAGCAATGGAGAGTGGACAGGACTACACTTGGCCATTTACTCATTCATTCAGCACCCACTTCCTGAACACCCACTATGTGTCTGACACTACATAGGACACGGGGGAGGACCCCTTCATCCCTTAAGAGCTCACATCCTAGTGCAGGAGATCAACACTGACACGTGACACAAAACACATCTGATGGTTGGAACCATCGGCTGTTTCTGGGGGGAACAGAGAGGAGGGGCATCACACCAGGGAGTCAGGAAAGACTTCTTGAAGACATAAAGCTTGAGCTAAGTGTTGAAGAATAAACAGGAGTGCAGCAGCCATGGAGGACAGAGACGGCTCTAAACTGAGGTTACAGCAGGAGCCAAGATGAGGAGGTGGGCGGAGTACATATTTGAGGAGCTGTCCACAGTTCAGCGTGGGGTGGTGGAGGGGAGGGAGTGGCAAGTGCCCAGCATGGGGTCTGGAGAAGAGCCCCCATGAAGGCTCGGGGTGCACTGTCTGAAGGCAGTGGGAATGAATGCACTAGAGAGGGTGGGAGTCAGGACCTGAAGACTCAGAGATGCTGATGGGGAGAGGCTGGCAGCCCAAGGTACGGTAAGGAGAATTCTGAGCAGTGGATGCCAGAAAATTTCAAATCCTGGCTCCATCATTTCCTGGGTGCCCTTGGACTGATCACCTAATCTCTTCAACTTGCATTTTCTTATCAGTTAAATGAGAATAATGAAAGTTATCAATGACTCTTGCGAGGATGAAAAAACCATAGTAACTACCAGATAATAAGCACTCAATAAAAAGTGACTATTAATACTACTGTACCCTAGCCTGTCCCAGTACTGCATTAACATACCCTCATGCTCCTTCTGCCCTGGGTTTAGAGTTTAGGTTGAAACTAGACTATTACCTTTCAGGCTCTGACCTCCCTGGCTGGAGGTGTAGCTAATGGGCGCTCCACATGCGGGGACAGGTTGCCATGGTGACCTCCCAGCGTGGCTTTAGGACTGGGGAGTGAACCAAGCCTTTCCTTTGTTCCAGGGATCCTGGGTATTCTAGATATTTACTGCTAAGTGATTATTGCACATCTGGAAAAGCTGAATGATACTCTTTAGCACATTGTGAAAAGCTGGAAACAATCCAATTTCTGGCACTAGTGAGCTGGCCGGGTAAGTTACGGTCGAGCCATGCAAAATTGCATGGCGCGGCTATTAAAAATGTTACAGATCTGTGGTTACTGACAGGAAACGGTGTCATGACATGTTGTTAAATGAAAAAAGCAGGTTATGGGGCCGCATAAATCTTGTAACACCGGCCATATAAAACTGTGTTACATTTAACTGCTTGTGTTTATGGACGGCAAAGTGTTCAGAAGGATGTTCCCTCAAGTGCTCACGGTGGATCCCTCTAGGCGGCAGTGGTCAGCCCTAGGGATGTGCTCTACTCTCTTCCTCCTTTTCTATGACACTGGAGTTTGCCCACAATGAGCATGTGTCATTTGTTTTTTTTTTTTCCACCAAAGCAACAATGCTGTTAAAAGGAAATAAGGGAACCCGTGGCGAGTCTTGGAGAAATTAGCTTTGTGAGCCAATCTGCAGGTTGAGCAGCCTTTCCTATTTATACCCACCACCTGAGAATCTCGAATCTGAGCCTTCCTCCCTGTGCCCCATCCTGACTGCTGGCCCAGGGGCAACCCTGGCCTTGAAATCCCCCATTCAGGGTTCGTGGGACACAGTTGCATAAAGCCAAACAGCTTGCCCATTTTGGAAAAGCCACCCCACTTCCCCCAGCCGCAGCTTAAGGGGGCTCCCTCTGCCATGACCATGGTGAAGGTGGAGCTGGGCAAGAGCGCCCTGCCCTGGGAGCTCCAGGAGGTCATCGGTCAGTGGTCACATAGTGAGCACCTTGCGTATGCCCTGCTCCAGGCCAGCCCTGGAAAGCCATGGGGTGGAAGAGAGACGTCAGCCTGCCCCCCGCATGCGGGGCTCCTGGTCTAGTGGAGGGCTCCAGGAAGAGTTTGCAAATCCAATAACTCTTCATAGTTCCAACAAGGCTCTGCTCTCCCGACTCATGGTCCAAATTTTACGTTCCTATGACGAAGTCATAGGGTCTCCTCTGGAGGCCCTAGAAGACCCCACTCTTTAGCATATCCTCAAGACCTCCACAGCCCACCCAGCCTCAGCATCACCTGCCACCAGTCTTGCCACATGCCCCACACCCCATCACACCCCATCACTCTTCTCTGTCCTTGAATGCTCCATTTGCACTTGCTGTTTACTAGGAGAGGGACACCTCTTCTTCCACTTTCTCTTCTTAACAAAATTCTACGCATTCTTTTTTCTTTTTTCAAAGACACTATTTGAGAGAGAAGGAGAGAGAGAGAGGAAAGAGAGTGCACAAGTAGTGTGGAGAGGGAGAAGCAGGTCCTCCACTGAGCAGGAAGCCCGACATGGGGCTCAATCCCAGGACCCTAGGATCATGTCCCTGAGCTTAACACAGATATTTAACTAAGGCACCCAGGTGCCCTGAAATTCTACCCATTCTTCAAAACTAAACTCAAGCATCATTTGCAAGAGTCTCTATTATCCTATTTGCAAATTTCACAGTAAAATGCCCTGGCTCTCCACTGGCAAGACTGGCCAAGCCTGCCTGGTTCACTGCTGTGTCCACTGTGCCCAGGCTGGGACCGGGTGCGGTATCGCTGTTGCCTGAATGCATAATTTTTTTAAAAGATTTTATTTATTTATTTGATAGAGATCGCAAGTAGTCAGAGAGGCAGGCAGAGAGAGAGGGAGAAGCAGACTCCGCTGAGCAGAGAGCCCAATGTGGGGCTTAATCCCAGGACCCTGGGATCACGACCTCAGCTGAAGGCAGAGGCTTTAACCCACTGAGCCACCCAGGTGCTCCTTGAATGCATAATTTGCTGAACAACTAAATGACTTCCATTGCCCACTACACGCTGAACCCCAAAAGCAGGGTCTGGCCCATTTGTCTAGAACCTTCTGCCCAGTGTTTGCCAGGCTTTATTCATAAACCTTACACCTCAGTGCCAAAATGGTGTATTTTCCCTTGGTCCAGAATGTTTATTTGCGAATTTTTAAGGTCTGAAATCTCATACCAACTGTAAAAAAAAAAATAAAAATGCATGAGACAACTGAGGAAATCTGAACGCCGGATATTTTATGACAGTGAGAAATGATCAATTCTTAAGGTGCAATCATAGAACCACAGCTGTGTTTTTTAAAGAGCCCTATATTCACTGAGAGAAGAACAGTGAAGGAATTACAGATGAAATGATATGATGTCTTAGATCAGCTTCGACAGAATCCAGCTGGGAGCAGGGGCGGTGGGTCAGGGTGGAAGGAAAATTGGCCACAAGATAGTCACTGTTGAGGTCAGGCATGGAATTTCTGCATATGTCTCAATTTTTGTATATGTTTTAAAAAGGAGATAATCGCGTCAAAAAAAAAAAAAAAAAAAACCAAGACAAAACAAAACAAATCCCAAACCCTTGAAATGTGAACTACATCTCAACTCCTCCTCAGACAGGGCATGGTGGCAGACAAAGCAAAATTCCATTGCTAGAATGATCATTACTCTATTCGCCGACTTTCCTAACACGTGGAATATCAACACAACCGTTCCAAAACTGATACAGGAAATGCCGCATCAGACTCTCCATCTGAACAAGATAAAACCAAAGAACTTGAGGACAAACCGGAAATGCTTCAAGAAGGAGAGCGATGGCTCCTTTTAAATAAAAGACAGCAGTCCCTGAAAAAAAACCAAAAGGCCTTGTCAGCGGAAAATATTCGACGATATCTCACAAATCTCTCTTCTCACCATTCTCCGGCTAGGGGAGAGCCAGGAAAAGCTTTTTTCCGAAAGTCTGATAGGAAAAAAACATACTTGAGATACAATGGTACCACCAACATACTTTGTGTAGATTTTAACGGTTTTATTGCGTCATTTTTGTCTATCTGTGAGTTTAGACTAGAGCTGTAATGTCTATTTTTATCAATTTTACATTGATTTCATGTTTTAAGGCATTATATATTTATGTATTTTTGATTATTAAATATTTGGTTTTATGGACTTAAATTTTTAAAAAATATTTATTTATTTATTTATTTGGGGGGGCAGAGGGCGAGAAACTTTTTTTTTTTTTTTTAAAGATTTTATTTATTATTTGTCAGAGAGATAGAGTACAGGCAGGTAGAGTGGCAGGCAGAAGCAGAAGGAGAAGCAGGCTCCCTGTGGAGCAAGGAGCCCGATGTGGGACTTGATCCCAGGATGCTGGGATCACGACCCGAGCCAAAGGCAGACGCTTAACCGACTGAGCCACCCAGGCATCCCAGAGGACAAGAATCTTAAGCAGGCTTCCCACGCAGCAAGGAGCCCTACATAGGGGTCAATCTCAACAACCCTGAGATCATGACCTGAGCTGAAACCAAGAGTCTCACACTCAACCGATGAGCCACCCAGGCACCCCCTGACTTAAACTTTAAAATACGCTTTCATAAAATGTATAAAATACAGATAATGTAAAATAATATTTCAATATTTGGGATATACAGAGTAAGAGGGCCCTGGCTCTTTTACTCCCATATAACTATCCCCATGCAAGAGCTGGCCTGATGGGTTCTGGGAATGCAGCCCAGTGTCTTCAACTTGGGATGTACCTTAGAACCACCTAGAAAGCTCTCAAACATAGTGCTTGGTTGGGCCCACCACAGCTCAATTAAGGTAAGCTCTCCAAAGGTCAGGGAGAGCCGGTGAAGCCCAGTGACCTACAGCATAGCCAGAGTTGAGACCGCTGACATTCTAGTCCAAGGGGAGAACAGAGCCCACCCAGGCCTGGTCTGGCACTGAACTCGGTGGGGTGAAGACTGGGGTGTCCACACCTCGCAACTCGCTGGCCTCCAGGGCAGGTGTATAGGGGGGTTCATCCCCCAAGGCTGGGAAAGTGTGAGTTCCTGCCAGGTCGATGGAAGGTGAATGTGGGTCCTGACGGTTGGGGTCAAATGTCAGGCTGCTGGAGGACTCGAGATCCCATCTTCACCCACTTCCCAAGCCTCTAATCTGATCAGAAACTTAAAGTCTGAGATAAGGCTGTCAGCCTGCAAGAGAGCCCAGAGCAAAGGAGGAAGGAAAGAAGGGGGACCCGGGGAGGACAAGGCACCCAGCACCTTCCTACCTCCTGGGGAGACAGGTCTGGAACCCTGGAGGAGATCATGCAGCCCATAAGGTCAGAACCAAGATCCCCCAAAGGGTTCTTCTGGGACGGAGGTTTCTGCTTACACCACAGAGGCCCTGACACCCAGGGAGGAAGGCCCACTCCATGGGCACTGAGCTCCCCACCTGGAAAATATCCAGGTGGGTTCTGGGGCACCTACCCTGGGGAGGAAGGTGAAGTTACAGGTCGAGACAGGGGCCCGGAAAACCTCTTCTCATATCAAGTCCCAAACTCAACCGTGCATCCAAAGACCCAGAGGTGAAGGCTGAAAACGCAGACCAGACTAGGTGAGCCCACCTCAAGCTCTCGCAGTCGGAATCCTCAGGGGGGCCCCCCCGGAGACCTGCCTGGTCATCAAGTTCCAATGCTGAGTCTCACGCAAGGCCCAGTCCTGGGACCACTGCCCTGAGCTTCTGGGACTGTCTACCTGCATGCGGCTTAGGTCCACTCAGGACACAAGACATTCAGAGCCAACAGTGAGAGAAAGAACGAGGAGCTGGGAACCAGAGCCGGGAGGAAAAGGTGGAAAGCGTGTGCTCAGAGGGGAGAGAGGCCGAATGAGAGAGGGTCCAGGGATGGGCCCCAAAGGAGGCAAGTTTTAGATTCGGTTCCACATTCCCTCAGGGAGCAGGTACCCATGACTCGGGCCTTGCTGAGTGCGGTGTCAGAAATCATGGCAGCCCACAAAGAGATCCCTTCTTTCTGAGGAGACAGACACCATAATCAACTGTGAGGGATCGCTGGGAAGGAAGGAGACAGACTTCTCTGAGACGCCCCCTACCTCCCAGACACACTCGCTTGGCGTTTCACAGGTGCCTCAAAGGCCACATAGCCACACGGGAATCATCATCTGTCCTCCCAATCACACCTCTACGCATGGCTCTCTCTGCTTCCAGACGCCCTACCCTCAGACTTTGTCTGCTTGGAAAATTCTATCTCCCCCTTCAGTGTCCGTCCACCTGAGCCCCTCACCTCCCATCTGGCTCCAGGCGTCCTCTGGAGCCCCTTCTCATATCTCGGCCTGCATGGGAGTTTCCAGAGCAGCGTGTCTGTCCCCCTCCTGGATGGCAGGGTCCTGCCATGCTCATGGCTGAGTCCCAGGAACCACACACAGTGCCTGACATGCTAGGCAGAGCTCAGAAGGAAATCAGCCCAGCTGTGCAGGGGAGTTCAGAGAAGGGGCCCAGAGCGAGGATGTTGGGTCGTCAGAGGGTTGGGTCCCAGAGGAAGTAAAGCTTGAGAGGGGAAGGGCTGGCTGGCTTTGGCAGAGGAGAGAAGGGTGCCCCCAGGGAGGGGGACCGCACAGCAAAGGCCCGGGTGGGAAAGTGGGCTGGCATGCTGGTGGTGCAAGATAAGAGCTGGAGAACAGGAAGGTGCGAGAGCACTGGGGGGCACGAGGAGCAGACCCAGACCCTGGGTGCAGCCCCCCTCCAGGCCCAATAGTTCAAAGCCACCTCCCTCCCCGACTTCCTCCTCAGATGATTCAAATTCATGAGCTGATTTTCTCAGCAATCATTAACTCTGAGCTTCACACATCGGGCCTGGGTGGGGGGATTGTTAACTGATCAAACTGGTGGGTGAACTAGTCCATGTAATTATTACCCAAAGAACATAGTGCACAGGTGCTAGGGAAATGGTCAGGGGTGGCAAGGAGCGGGGGAACTGTGAACTGGCAGAAGAAAGAGGTTCACATGGACTGGGGTGGGGGGGGAGGGGGGCATGTGCCCAACCCTCAGCTGACAAGAGGACACTGAAGGTCAAAGGAGGACAGAGAGTCCAGAGAGGAAAGTGTGCACAACACACACAATCATTCCCACCAGAGACGGGGGAGTCTGGGCTCTGGAGTCTGGTCAACCTGGTTTTGAGTCCCAGAGTCCTTTTCGGCCTCACTTTCCTCCTCTGTAAAATGGGGATGACGTTGATTTGAAGTCCCATTTATTGAGCTCATGGTCTATTCTAGGACCTTATGGGCATTTTACACTCTGCTGAATTTTCCCAATATGGCCCCACGTGGGCGCTTTTATAATCCCAAGTGACTACCTGTCTGGTCTGTTTTGGGCATGAACAGGAGCCAGTGTGTAAGCGCTGGGTGCGCAGTGGGTGTCCAGTGGTGCCTGAGCTGATAGGATGTGCTCGTCTCTTGGGCCGGCTGCAGACCACCAGCTAGATAGCAAAACAGACCCTCCTTCCTCCTCGCCGGAGTGGTATTTTTCCTGCTAGCCCAAGGTCATAAGCAATATATCTCACAATATTTGAATGCAGCCATGGATTAAGAGTCCCACTGGCTGACATGTGATACAGGTCATTATTCTAGCATTAGTAGTAAGCAGGGGCTTTTTTCAAGGGCTGAAGCAAAATGCATTATTTAATGCAAAAATGAAAAATGGGGATAATAGGTCCTTCCAAATCAGGCCCCAAGACTGTGCAGCCAGAGCTCAGGAGGGCATCAAGAGTGAACCCCCACCTTCCCTGAGCCTCTGCTGCCAGACCACCTCCGAGGCTCCAGCTGGCCTGAGCTCCTTCCCTGGGGTCTTCCCAGAACCCAAGAGGGCCCACCAGAGTCTACAGTGTGGAACTGGCAAGCATGGGACGGTGGGAAGGGGGAATCCTGGCTGTACCTGTCCCTGAGCTCTGGTCCTCCCTTCCTGCCCCCGAAAGCCCCTACAGCAGCTGGTTAGTGTGGAATGGACTCACTTTGCCCAGGGAGGGAACACCAAGCCTCCAGATGAAAAGTGAGAAGGAAAACATCATTTTCATGCTGAGAACACCTCTCCCAAGCACGTGTCCCCACAGTGTCCCCCAGAGAACTGGGAAGGCGGAAGCACCGTCAAGGTGGATGCACACCTGTAAAAGGGTCTCTCATCTCTTAGCCCTGGGATGCCATGCTGGTTTGCATCTGTGTGAGAAGGGAGTAAAGTGGGGCCACCTCAACCATGTGACTTTCACCATTACAGATTCATTCGTTTGGGTCTTGAAGGAAGGGCCTCAGGTGCATTCCGGAACCCTGGGGACAGGGGAGGGGTCACGGGGCTGAGCTGACATTATTAGAGGAAATCTTTTTCCTCTCACTTTTCCCACAGAGGCCCCACTCTTCCTCCCTGAGTGGGAGTGAATCCACTTCCACAATCACTGGCCACAGCTGGCATTCCAGGGGGATAAATTGGAGCAGAGAACGCAGCCTCCGTGGGGCTCGTCATCAACAGTTTGTGGGAAGACAACATGGGCAGGGAGCCCAAAGACCTGGCTCACGCATGACTGAGCCGTCCCTGGGAGGCCCAAGGGACTCTAACCGAGCTGCGTGACCTGCCTGTGCCTCGTTTCTCACCCCAGCAGGAGGACAGGGGACGGGGTGCACCTGCCCGCAGCAGCAGGCGCTCAGGGAGGGGAGCTGGAGGCAGGACCGACCACTCGTGACCAGGTGCATGAAGCACTTTGCCCCCCCCCAGCTCCATGAGCAATGTCACCCACAGAGCCCTCAGCCTCCTTCTCACCCCAGCACAGGAGACCGAACAAAGCAGGCTTTGATGGAACAAAGCCCACCTTATCTGGAGATGTGCTTTCCTTTTGAAAGTCAAATCCGAGGCCTTGGGACAATGAAGGGTGGCTGCTTCCACTTGGCATACCCAGGTGAGCCTGGTGGAGGCCCACTGGCCCCAGGTCCAGCTCGACAGCTCCTCCAACCAAACTCTGGAGAGTTCACTTCCTCGGACTCCCAACTCTGGAGAGTTCACTTCCTCGGACTCCCGTTCTGCTCTTTGCAGACTTTTAAGGAAATCTTGAGGTTGGCAAGCCAAGGCACCTAAAAGGCAAAACTCCTCTGCTCCAGGACTCCAGGTGAGACACTGGGCATGAAAACTGGACCCAGAGACGCTGGGCCACTTACTTGGGATCACACAGCAAGCTGGGCCTGGGGAAAGTCCAGAAGCCCCAGCCTTGTTAAGAACCATTCCAGCATTCAAGCGTCTGTTGTCAGAGGAACTGACCCCGGAGGGCAGTGAAGATTAAGCCAAACCGGACTGGGGGGAGGAGGGAAGGAGGAAAGACGAAGGAGGGAGGAGAGCAGCAGGGCTGTCACTTTTTCCCTCCCACATCCTCTCTCCAGCCTCGTGGTTAAGCCAAGTGTTTCATCCTCCTTCACACAATTTCCTTTTTTTATCACTTACATTTTTTTTTAAACCATCAGTCAGGTTCTAGAGAGGATATGCACCAAAAACATCCAAGATATAAACTACCGGCATCCCACGTATCAGAAACCGACACTCTGCCCCTCTCGGTGGCTCCCTCCCTCTCTTCTCCCAGCTGCAGCTCCTCTCCTCCGCTTTCCAAAAGATCTCCTGCAAGCCCCAGCCGGAGCCAAAGCTGGATCTGGGGAAACACTTGTTTCCTGCCCTGGGGGGAAACCGAAGAACCCTTCAGGAGGCAAAAACCCTCACCGGACTCACAGAAGTGCAAGGTCACTAAGTCCCATCCCCATCCCATCTAGTTCCAGGGTCCCGAGGGCTCCCCTGAAAGCAGAGAGGGTTCAACATGCACAACCCGCCCAGGCCAACACTGACAGACCCTGTGGGGATTCTGCTGCCCCCAGGGTACCCATTACCATCCTCCCGTTACCCCGGAATCCTCAACCTCCCCTCAACCTCCCCTCATGGACGGCTGGCCTGTGGACCGCCAGAAATGTGGGGCCTCCTTGCCAGACCTCTTGCCCGCACCCTTCCCCTCTGCCTCCTCTTCCACACCAGCTGCCTGCTCAAGCTCTTCCTCTTTCTAGAAGTCTGATTGGCCAAGCACAGCATGGCTTCCCTTTATTCTCTGCACTGGCGGGTGGGCCCACAGAGCGTGTTGGTGAATCATTACATGGTACCTTTCCAGGGCGGGCGGGGGGTGGGGGGGAGGGCAAAGCAAATAGGACATGATTCTAAGCCCCACAGCCCATGGCCCAGTTTAGAGTTCATCAGAACTAGATGGGTGCCTGCTGAATGTGAGATTCTTTCCCCACAAATTCCACCCTCCGGAAGGTAAATAATGCTCTAGGCAACAAGAAAGAAATCGCGAGGTAGCATGAGTAATCGCCAACTGTGTACACGCGTTCACGAACTTCCTTTGGACTCACTGACGTACGGCACACAGGATGGGGATCTGGACCCACATTATTACAAGAGGCAACTTCACCCCCCCACCCTTCAGCCCCCAAAAAAGGCTCTGTGTGACTTGCGGCAGTGTGGGTCAGGGCCCCCAGCGAACAAGGCCGTAGCCTGCCACTCCACAGGGATTGCTCTGTCCGCCATGTTTCCGAAGCTGTTTGGTCTTCACGAAGTCTCTTCTCCATTCAAATGCCATGAAGCTGAGAACCAGTTGGCCAGTGTGGCAGCTGATCCTGAGGGAGAGAGGCTCTGGGAGCGGAGTGCTCATAGAGGAGGCAGAAACCACCAGGGTGGTGGAAGTTCCCCTGAGACTGGAGGGGAAACCTGGCTGCCATGTAGCTGCAGAAAGGTGGGTGTGGGGTGCCATGTGGGGGTGCTGATGGTAGCACGTTGAGGGAGGGAAGGTGGAGAGCTGAGGTCTGTTCAGGGATGGGTGCTGTTAATGTAACATCAAAAAGGGAAGGGGGCAGGGGAGTCTGCTGTCTTGTCAAGAGTTGGGGTGGACCACCAGCCCCTGTTTAGACATTTCATCATAAGCAGCCCCACCCTAAACCCCCGTAGGGCGTTAACACAAAGTCAAATTTTTCCTAGGAATTAAAAAACGGAATTTTTAAATTGTACCCACAGGCCCTGCCCTGCATGGTGGACCCTATCGCTTCTGCTGCTTCTCTGTGGTCAGATCTTCTACGTGGTTAGATCTGCCTCCTCTCCTATCTTTCTCTCCAGCCTTGGTTCTGACGGTTCTGAGCTGCCCACCCTTCTCCACAGACACCCCCCTGTGCCTCCCAACCAGTGCTCCTGCCATCCCCACTGCAAGGCCTCGCCTCATCTCCAGGCCACCTCCTCCAGGAAGCCCACCCTGAGAGCCTACTTATTCAACCACCCACAGTGGCATCCTAGAGCCTCCCTGAGATTGAAAGAAGATTTTGCTTACTTATGTTTCCTGAGGGGGGCAAGCTATGCCACACGTGGAGAAGCCACATGTGGCCACGTGGAGAGGCACAAGTGCTGGTCAGGAGGCAGAGGAAGGAGGGAAGGAGGGGAAGGCAAGGCCGGGCAGGGTGACTGGCTTCCGGTTGTCTAGTTTGAACAGTTCAGGTGGGCTTCAGGGTACAGGGGCCATCCATAGTTGGCTGGTCATTGGGGCTGGGTGGTTTGGGGCGGGAGACGTTAGCGTGGCATGTCAGAGCGAGATAAGGAAGACTCCAGATCACAGGCAAGATCTAAGCAACGGCAGCCTTTAGTCTGGCCCCACGACTCAACGGTGCCCAAGAGACAACACAGAGCCTAAGAAAGCACACCACACCATCTACTCGCTTCCCCTTATCGGGCTCAGTTTCTAGAACTTGCTAATCCAATCGCTCTCTTGCTAATGCCATCATTCTCCTGTCCTCTAATCTTCTGATGCCTCATCAACACAGCCCCATTCCGGGACTAATTCAACCATCTGCCCGGCAGCCTCCTCCCTTCCTCTGCCTGTTACACAGCAGACAGGACTTTCCCAATCTGGAACCCACCCCAGTGCTTCCTCAGGGACCTCCATGCCAGGGACCTGCCACTCGGGTGACTCTCTCTGTCGGCATCCATAATTCTTAAAAAAAAAAAAAAAACCAGCAACAGCAAAAAAACTTGATCAACTGTGGGGGAAACGCTTGTAAGTGATATTCTAGACCAAAGACTAGTTTCCTTAATATATAGAGATGGTCTCCAATTCAATAAGACGAAGACCAAAGACCTGATAGAAAGTAAGCAAAACAGGGGCACCTGGGTGGTGCACTCAGTCGGGTGTCTGACTCTTGGTTTTGGCTCAGGTCATGATCTTGGGGTCATGGGACTGAGCCCCATGTTGGGCTCCATGCTCAGCACAGAGTCTGCTTCATATTCTCTCTCCTTCTTCCTCTGCTTTGCTCCCCACCCCGCCTCAAAATTAATAAATAAATCTTTTTTTTTTTTT
This sequence comes from Martes martes, assembly GCF_963455335.1. Classification (NCBI taxonomy): domain Eukaryota; kingdom Metazoa; phylum Chordata; class Mammalia; order Carnivora; family Mustelidae; genus Martes; species Martes martes. The sequence continues at coordinate 49,142,390 of NC_137894.1, read as the reverse complement.
TAAGTAGGCAGAACATACGAAGAGACAGTTCACAGAAAAGAAAACACAAGTGGCTCTCATGTGTGTGAAAACATGTTCACCCTTATTGGTAGCCCAAGAAATGCAAATTAAAGCTCTATTGAGAAACTATTTCTGTCTTCCAGATTGGCAAATATCAGCAAGTTTGGTAACATTTCATGTCAGAGGGTGTGGGAAACAAGCACACTTGTACATTGCTGCTGGCAGTATACATTCCTAAAAATTCTATGGAGAGCAATTTGCTAATGTCTTTCAAAATACAAAGGCGCACACTTTCTGGCCCTTCAGGTCCACTTCTGAGATTTTATCCCACGGGTAACCACCAGCACTGCCAACTGACTAAAGCACAAGGTGATTCAGTGGAACATTGTTTGTGATGTCCAAAACCCAGGAGATTCCTCAAATAAATGGTGTGACATCCATACAGTAGAACATTCTATAGCCAGAAATAAGAATGAAGAAGTACTTTACGTACTGATCTGGAAGCATCCCAAGACAGCTAAGTGGGAAAAGAACAAATGAGGGGCAAAAAGAGCACACAGTGTACTAACACTTGGGGAGAACTGCTCTCCATGTATGTTTTAATTCACGCAAGAAATAAAGTGCATGCGAAACTGGGAAAGTTGCTTGCAAGAAGGGAGAACACTAGGAGACCGAGGGAGACAGAGGATGGAGACTTTTCACGGTGAAATCTTTGCAATTTTTAAAATTCTGAACCATGTACATTTATTTCCTAAGAAAAAAGGCAGGGGCAACAAGCAGATTAAATGAGCAAACGTCCCTTTCGGGCTTCCACAGTCTCTTCTCACCTCTGCGGACAGGCTTTCGGCGAAACTGTCTGCCTTCTGTCTCCCTTCCCTCCTGCCTTACTCCCCAGCGGCCTGGCCCCTGGCCCGACCTGCCTGAGCTGCCGCAGGGGAACTGGCCTCCCTGATTTCAGGTCTCCTGCCTCCAGGGGCGGCTTGCCAGTCCTCGCTCTGGCCCCACCCACTTCACGGCGGCCACGCCCTCCTCCTTGAACCCGCCTCCCCGGTTTCCCGAGCACCAAGCCTTACCCGTTTCTGTGCTCCCTCTCTGGGCAGTCTTCCCCAGTCTCTAAATGGTGGAACTCCCCTCCAGGTCCTCCTCTTTGCTCTTCTCTTCTTGATCCACACGCCACCCCGAGGCTTCACTCATCATCGGTTTGCAGGTAACTCCCAAATGTGTTAGTTCCCGCCAGACCTCTTGTCTGAGCTCAGGGCCCCACATGGAAGTAAGTCTCCAGGGGTCTCCAACCCAACATGCCCAAGTGTCACTCACCAGCTTCCAGCCAGTTCCATCCTCCATGTCAGAGAAGCTTCCTTGCCTGTGCTCCCTCCCAAGTACTCCTAGAAGCCAGCCACTCTCCCCACCTCCACCGAGGCTCCCCTCACCGGTTTCCCTTCATGCTCTTTCCCACCTCAGGGCCTTTGCACACACTGTCACCTGTGCCTTGAATACTCTCCCCTCTGCTCCCCACACCTGTTCCTGCTTTATCTTGATTAATTCTTATATATCTTCTAGAACTCAGATTAACATTCCTTCAAGAAGCCTTTCCTGGCCTCCAGACCAAAGAATGTCAACTAAAGGTGATTTTTGTCCCCTCAGGGGACATTTGGCAATGTTTTGAAGACATTTTTGGTTGCTACAAATGGGTTGGGGTGTTTGTAGAGCTCCTGGCATCTAAGGTGTATAGAGGCCAGGGGTGCGGCTAAAGGCACGCAGCAGCCCCCATGACCAAGATTTCTCTGGTCCAAAATGTCAGTGGTGCTGAGGTGAGAAACCCAGCTGTAGACTAAATGACACACTTTTAAAACATGCTCCATTATCACCTCTCCCCACTGTGATTAAATATTTAACTGAGCAAAGGTATCGGCCACATTCCATTTTCTAAGCTTTATAGGATGAATGAATGAATTGAAGTCACTGGCTCATGTTTATCTCTGTATCTCCAACCCCCAGTGCCCAGCCTCAAGCACAGAGATTGATTGTCTGGACTGATAAAAGTGGACAGGATTGGACCTGTCCCAGAAGAGGCCGCTCCGTTTCCTGGCTTCCAACTCTGCTGAGTCCTCTGTGCCATCCCATGGCAGTCCCTTCCCTGGCCTCTTGACCAGCTCAATCCTCTCCTTGTACCACAGCTCTGCCCACCCCACAAACCCTCATCTCCACCCAAGTGGTTCCAAGAGACCCTTCAAGCCATCCAGCCTGGGCTTCCTCCTCCATCATCTTGTCAAACCAGCCACTTCCCCTGTAAGCCAACCCAGCAGGGGCACCACCAGTCATCCCGCTGCCAAGGCACAAACCCAGGCTCCTCTGGGCAGTGTGCCCACCCTCACACCTGAACGATCCACGCACCCCAACAGTGTGGCTTCGTGTGTTACCCAGTTTTGTTTGCCTTAGTCCTCTTTCCCTCCCGGTCCACCTGTGACACCACCCCTGTGACATCCCTCTAAGACGCCAGTGGCCTGTGTCACTTCCTGATTACAAACCCTGTCCAAAGGGGCACCTGGGGGGCTCAGTTGGTAAAGCGCCCAGCTCTGGGTTTCGGCTCAGGTCACGATCTCCCAGTTGTGGGATCGAGCCCCGCCATGGGCTATGTGCTCAGCACAGAGCCTGCTTCAGATTCCCCCCTTCCAACCCTCCCCCACCAACCCGCCTCTCACTCGCATGCTCTCTCAAATAAACAAATCAAATCTTTAAAACCAAACACCCCTTCCATGCTTCTCAGAGCCCAGGTTCCCCAGCCTGGTCCCAGACCCTTCCTCCTCTACCTTCTCCGTGGCCTCCTCGCCCACCACACCCTGCTTCAGCCCAGAGCACACACACCACTGGGTTTCATGGCGCAGTTCAGGCTTTCCCCTCCCCTGCCTTCCCCTTACCAAGATGCTTGGTTAGTTAGGTTAGTTTAGCTCGTATTCATCCTCAAAGCCTAATTCTAACACTTCTTCCTCAACAGCACAGTGATCCCTCAAAAAGTTAAACACAATTTCCATACCATCCAGCAGTTCTGCTTTTGGGAATATACCCACCAAAGAACTGAAAGCAGGGACTCACACAGATACCTGCACGCCCGTGTTCACAGAAGCATGACTGAAGACAGCCAAAAGGTCGAAGCAAGCCAGAGGGCTGTCCACAGATGAATGCGTAGAGAACACGCAGTGCCTCCATACAGTGGACAATAGTCAGTCCTTGAAAGGAGAGAAAATCCGGGGCTCCTGGGGGGCAAAGTTGGTTCAGATTCTGATTCCCCTTTGGGCTCAAGCCCTGCTCCCAGGGTTGTGAGATCGGATCCCAGGGCTGGGCTGGGTGCCCAGGAGGGAGACTGCTTGAGATTCTCTCTCTCCTTCCTCCCCGCTCTCTCTCACTCTCTCATTCTCTCTCTCTAACATAAATAAATAAGTCTTTAAAATTGTTTTAAAAGGAAAGAAAATCGGATGCCCCTTAACACAAATGAGCTTTATGACAGGATGCTCAGTCAAACGAGCCAGACACAGGAGTCTGCATGTCCCCCGATCCCGCTCCTACAGGGTACCCGGGATGATCAGATCCGTGGAGACCAAAAGAAGAATGGTAATCACCAGGGGCTGGCAGTTGGAGGAAATGGGGAGTTCGTGTTTAATGAGTACAGAGTTCTGAGTCTTGTACTGAGTCTACAGGGCACATTGGTAAAGACAGTTACAGACTGAACCTTCATCCGCATGGACTGAAGGCCTCGGCAGGCAGGGACTGCGTCTAATTAACTGACTGCTCCTAGCCCTGCCGCTGACAGCTATCTCTAGGCCTTCAAGGCGGATGATAAAAAAAGGGGGTCAAGAGGGATGCAATTCTAATCACGAAATGAAGAGGTACAGCATGGTGACTAGAGTCAGTGATGTGTTGTACAGACTTGGAAGCAGTCAAGTGTAGAGCCTAAAAGTCAACTTGGGATGGGGACAGGCAGTAACCAGATTTACCGTGGCGACCCCCTCGCAGGGCATAGGGACGTCAAATCATCATAGTGTACACCTGAAATCAATCTTCTGTAGCAAGTACACCCAGTAAAAAAGTTTTAAAAGAAACAGAAAGAACAACCCAAACCAATCATTTTGGCTAACATTATCCCAAATCTCACAGCCTGTCGTCCCCAGAACAGCGATTTACTTCCAGCACCCGTGGAAAAATCCCTCCCATCTCTGGAGAAGAGACCTCTTCATCCTTCCTTCAAGCAGTGAGGTCAGAAGGGACTTCTGCGGACAGAGTTAATAAACAGCTCACTTGGGAGGAATAAACAAGACCAAACCAGGGCTGGGTCCAGTCCGTGCAGGCTGCATGGCCCTTGTGTTCAACACCAGTGGGCTCTGCCCCTCCCCCTCTGCTCGGTGGGTGGGCTGATTAACTTCCTGTATCCTTCCCAGGGGCAGGCAGAGAGAGAGGGGAGAAGGGCCCATGTAGGAGGAGAAGCTGAGTCCTTAAGGCTCAGGGGGATGATTAGTCACTGGTGGAAGGCTGCTGACCCTAGTGCGTGTGCCGGCCACAGGCCGGCCTGCCACGCACCTTCTTATGTAACCCAAGGTCTGGAAGGCAAAGCAGACTTGGCCTTGGTGCTCAGCAAGAGGCAAGGGCCCAGAACCTCCCTTTTCTTCCAGCTCATGTCCCACCCTACAAGCCCCTGGACCCCTATCCCTGGGCTCCTTGTTGACACACAGCCCATATTTATAAAACAGGGACTAGAAAAGGCAAATGTGTCCTCCATCCTGAGGATAATCTGAGGGGGGTCGTCAAGGATCATCCAACCCAGAGGTTCTCAACCAGGGATGATCCTGCCTCTGGGAACAGTTAGCATCCTCTTGAGACATCTTTGGTTGTCAAGAAGGAGTGAGAGGTGGTGCTCCTGGCATCCCTGGGGGGCGGGGGGCGGTGGTTAGAAGCCGAGGATGCTGCTGAGCACTCCATAATGCACAGGACAGACCCCACAGCAAAGAACTATCCAGAAGAACCATCCCAGACATGGGCAGTGCTAAGTGAGAAACCCTGATCTAAGCCAAGCTGTCTTTTACAGATGAGGAAACTGAGGCCCAGGAAGCGACCTGACCGAAGTCGCACTGTGACAAACTAGTACCAGGATTAGAATCCAGTTCCCGCCGGCCACTAGCCTCCTCCAGCTACCAGGCATGTGGTGACCAGCTCAGAGACTGGTAGCAAGCTGGCAGAGTGGCCGAATGCAGGACCACGGGATCGAGAAGCCCAAGACGGCTGGGCTCTGTCCCTTGGACAGGCCCCAATCATCCCGCTCAATTCAGCCTGGCCAGGGGGCCCCCAAATAATCAAAGGGGAAGAACGTCTCAAGGACGGTGGTGCATCCAGGCAAAACACCCGTTGGACGCCTAGGCAGAGTTCACAACTCACATCCCTATGGAGCACGCTGTGGGTGGCCCCAGCCTGGTTCAAGGCCAGGAACGAGGACAGCTCTCTAAAGCAAACCTCACTTTTGAGGGCACAGTGTGGGCAGGAATTACACCTTGGATCACTGCTGGGGGGGCCCCGCCTCTTCTCCTAGACACTAAAAGTGATTGTCTCTCTCGCACCTGCTGGCTTCTCACTACCATCTACACAATTTCAAAATATTATCTAGAGTCACCCTTGTCCTTGCCCCCAAGGAAGGAGCACCATGATCCCAACTGCAAGCCAAGCACCAGGGCGCAGGTCCAGGCGTCAGAGCTGACAGAGCACCCCATCACTGGAGGACTGACTCACCTCATGTCACAACAGGCGTACTTTTCCATCCCCTGTTGCTAAAAGCCACCAGCCTCATCGTGATGGTGGTGATAAAGAGGAGGCCAGGGGTCAAGAATGCATGAGCTATGTCTCAGGCTGGGGCCTCGCCCACTCCAGCGGAAGGGAGCCCATAGGGAGCAGCTGGGGAGCAAGGATGGGGGAAGCCACGGTGGCTTGGGACCCAGGAGTCACCAGGACAGAATCATTGCTTCAGGCAAGTGTTACCTTTGTTTCCTCCATCTCCCTGTCCTCTTCCTCCCCAGTTTTTCCAAGCAGCTGGTAAACTCCTATACACCCTTAGAGGCACAATTTCCGGTGTCTCCCCCAACGCCATGGCACAGGGGCATTCCCAATCTTAATATGGCAAACCAGAGTGGCAATGGAAAAGGATTTGGGGGTCAAGAGCAGGGCTCAGGGAAACAGCCGAAGTCCCCACTTGTCTACTGGGTGGACCCATACGAGAACAGCTTCCTCTGTGTGGGGGTGCCGGCCACCCTGGCCCCCAGGCTCTCCATCCTGTCTGTGTGGCCTGCTGGGTTGTAGTGCCTGGCAACCAGCTGACAATTACTGAATGCTTATTCCCAGTATTAAAAATGCGACCATCGCCCCCTCCAAGCAATCAGGAAAGAAGGCAGGGACTACATTTCCCATGAGTGTGAGGAGGAAATGCCTCCAGGAACCCCACCTCCCACCTATGCTCCTGCCAGCTTCCTTGGAAAATCTTCTTGTTCCATCTATCCTCCAGATGACTCCACAAGGCCCCAGAGTTTTGCCTTAAAACACAGATAAAATTTCTTTCCTGAAAAATGACAGCTGGATGAATGATTGAGGGCGGCGGGTGGCGGGGGGAGGTGGTGGGGGTTGGGAGCTGAAGCTACTTAGTGCACCTAGGCTTTTTTTTTTTTTTTTTTTTGGACCACATAAAGTTTTAGCTTCTACTGTAGACAATTCTTGGCCCTCCTCTCCACCCCCACACTCGAGTTTCTCCATCCTGTTTGTCCCTATGCCTATGTAGTTCTTGCATCCTCCAAGGAAACCACTCTTATCAGATTCCTAAGGGAGGCCTCAGAGCCCCAGGCTTTCCCCAGGACCTTGGGTAGGATAGTGTCCTCACTCTTCCTGGCGCACACATCTGGTCACACCTTCTCAGCCTGGTTTGTCATCTCTGGCCCAGTGGTCTGGAGCTCCTTCCTTTCCCCCAGGGCTGCCAAGGGCCCAGCTTTGGTCCCTCTTGGTTCCAGTGTCCCAGGGAATTTTTTAAAGGCTGCCTGGAAGAGGCACTATTTTCAGCACTACCAAAGGAACCGACTACCTTTGGAGAGCAGCCTTGTGAGTCTTCTTTTGGGGAGGGGGGGTTTAAGGGAAGCAATTCTCCTTGGCTCTCTCAAATCACCCTATGTGGGTGGCCACCTGCTCATCTGAGGAGCTGTCCCTCTAGGTAACCTGAACATCCTTCCCACGGCAGTTCTTAATCACCCCTAACAGCCAGGGGTAGGGGACAGACACCTGGCTAAAATAGGATTTTAGATGGTGATAAATACTATGGAAAATCGAGCCAGGAAGAGGTTGCAGGGATAGGACTTCGAACGCTGTTTCAGCTGAGAAATTCTGGGTCTAACGCTCTCCCTCTGCTGGGTTCGTGTTAAGCCTCAGGCACTGGCAGTAGGAAGCTGGGCAGGGCACTACATGTGTGCAGGGACAGCTGGTGGGGGCGGTGACGGGGGCCATAAGGGCTTGTACCCCAGCTACGCTCTCACTGGCCTCCGCCAGGGAACAGAACTGACCAACTCTGAGCGCCCTGGTCTGTCCTGAGGCCAAAGCAGACACCTGGGTCTCCGGAGGATTTCAGGGGTACGGAGTGCCTGGCAAGGCCTCAGAGGTCTTTAGGGTGCTGCCATGGAAAGTCCTACACCCCTTGCTGGGCTTTCCGCACTTAACCATGGCCCTGAATGAGTCAGACACTGACCACCTGCACCTCAAGGGGCTCTCATACACCTCTGGTCCCTTCTCCTGGAGCCTCCAGGTATTTTCTTCTTACATGGGGTTAGGGAGAAGGATTAAAAACTCCCATTTTCCACCAATTTTAGCAACTTCTCTTCCTGTGGAGACTTGTTTTTGATCAGTGACTCCTTCCTGTGAACCTCCTGTATGCTCAGGATAAGGCCGGCTCTCTGAGGGAGGCCAAGATGGGTGTGTGGTCACTTCCCAGACAGAATGGACAGCCCACGTGGGGAGCTCATACACAGAAACTCACAGAGCCCTTTGGACCACTCACTCATAAAGTCCTGCACACTCTTTTGTCTTCATGTGACAGATGAGGAAACCAAGGCCCAGAAAAGCAAGTTCTCTGCCCTCAATCCATGGCTGCCCCCTATGAACGGGTAAGGAGGGAGAGGAGGCAGAGAAGAGTCAAGCTCCCAATAAGATTTCCTGGAGGGCTGGGTAGGACCCTGATGCAGATGGGACAGGGTCCCCTGCCTCCCAGGACAGCGCCAAGCTGGTCATGTAACCCGTCTCCCTCTGCTTCTCCCTGGTCTGACAAGAAGTGGATCCGGGGTGGGGCACCTGGGTGGCTCAGTCATTAGCGCCTGCCTTTGGCTCAGGTCCTGATCCCAGAGTCCTGGGATCAAGCCCTGCATTGGGCTCCCTGCTCAGCCAGAAACTGGCTTCTCCCTCTCCCACTCCCGCTGCTTGTGTTCCCTTCCTCACTTTGTCTCTCTCTGTCAAATAAATACAATCTTAAAAAAAAAAAAACAAAACAGAAAAAAAGAAGCAGACCTGGGGAAAGGGAAAGCCTTCCTGTCTGGAAAGGCACATTGGCATTATGGATGTGCTTGCCAATTTATAAAGCATCAAACTGCCCCAAGTGGGTAAGGAGGTCAAGGACCCTCCGAGGTAGTAGGCACCTTTTGGGTCCTACCTTTCAGAGGACACTCTTTCCCCACCAAGGGCAGAGATCCATCAGCTGGGAAAGGAGCTCTGTCATTTCAGGTTCATTCCTTCTGGTCTGCTGAGTACCTCCTGCGAGCCAGGCACTACCGGGAGGGCAGTGAGCCCAACAGGTGCCTGCTCTCCTGCGGTCCTGTGGCGGGGCAAGGAGCTGGCTCTCTCCCCCAGGAGCTACCGGACCCGATTTTCTTTCTTCTTGGTGGGACCCTCTCCTGACCTCCCCCTTCCAGGGGAAGAACCTCAAGGGACAAGGGGAGAAGAAATGAACCCCTGCTGAGTCAGGGGACCAGCAAAACTGGAGAACCAACCATCTGGTTCTAGGAGACTGTCTTGAAGTTCAGAAACACCATTTTCGCCCAGCAAATTATTGAACTTCTTTGAGTCCCTTTTTTGTTTATTTGTCAATGGAATAAGACCCACTGCCTCACTGGTTTATGGGGGAGAGAGGGGGTGAAATCAGAGATGTGTCCATGTTAGTTCTCTGGCGAACCTCCCTCGTCTGTTCTCTCCCGTCCTGTGTGGGCAGGGGCACCGTTCACCCCCAACCCTGCAGATCTGTCCAGGCCCCTGCCGGGCTGCGCTCTCTCCTGCGCGGGGCTGGGGTTTGGGGGCGCCCAAGGATGCCCAGCCGGGCGGCGGCCTGCCAAAAGACAGGGCAGAAGCCGGGATTTCTCACTGCAGCAGGGCCTAGACGGCCGCCCTGGCAGAGGCCGCCCCCTCACCCGCACCCCTCCTGCCGAGGCCGGCTCTCCCTCCATGCGGGAGGCGCGAATGTAAACATCCCTCCAAAAATCGCCAACTCCGCAGTCCCCAGCGCAGGACTCTGCGAAGAGGCTGCGGGGACGAGGAGGGACGCAAACGCTCAGGGGAGTGAGAAATGGGACGAGCGAGAAGACCAGCATCCCCCGTGTCGGCGGAGACCCCGCGCGCCCGCCCAGGCTACGCAACGGCCCCCCGCGGGGCAGGACCCCGGGGCCGGGGCGTGCGGGGCCACGGCTGCCAGTCGCTCCGCCCAGTGCACGGCCGTCCCGGCGCCAACTTCCCGAGAGCGGCCCTCGGGCGGCGGGCAGTGTGGGGACGGCGGGGTGCGCGTGGACCCCCAGCCGCGGAGGACTCGCGCGGAGCCGGCCAGGAGTCCCGCCCTCGGTTACCTGGCTTCCGAGGGTCGCCGGCGGCCGGCGAGGGGCGCAGGGGCGCGGCACGGGCCGGCCGGACACCGGGACACTCCTCCAGGGCCGCGGCGGCCCCCAGACACGCGGGCGCTGCACCTGGCCCGGCCGGTCGGCGCGCCTCCCCGCGGGTCCCGCCCCCGGTGCCCTCCCGCGCAGGGCGGGGCGGGGCGCGTCGGCCCCGGGGGAGGAGCCGAGGGCAGGGGGCACCCCTCCCCGCGCCTGCCAGCACCCAGCCGCGTGCCCCCGACGCCTGACTCCGTGACCTCCAGGGCGGCGCCCACCATTCGCCGGCCGGAGATACCACCCAAGCGCTGTGCCTGGTGGAGGCGCGAGGGGCGCATCGGCCCCCCCACCCCTTGGACCCCTTCACGTGCTTCACGTCCACCCCCACTCCCGGGGGCCAAGGTCTGGGCGCCTGCCCTTCAGAAGAATGCACCGGGTGGAGCACGGGAAAGGAAAAAAACCAACTGGGTACCCGCAGCCCCACCCCACCACGTCCTTTCCCCACCCCGGGCTGTTCTTGGCCTTGGCGTCAGTTCTACTGGCTCTCTCCGGAATGCCCCTGCCCCGGGGGAGCTTTGCCACCCTCTGCCTTTCCCCAGGACTCCATTTCCCTGATCTGGAAGGTGCTGGGCCTGGACACCTGCCACTCAGAGGACACAGCGACAAGAGTCGAAGGGACACAGGGGACAAAAAAGAAACAGCCCTCCAGCCTGTGAGGCTGCTCCCAGGTGCCGAAGGAGCAGGTTGCTGCTATTTCCTGCCTGCTCCCACCCCACCCACCGAGGAATTCTGGAACATGCACCCTTTGGACAAAACTTTCAGACTGAGATGGAGGTTGTCCTTCCTTGCCCGCCCAGGCCTTCTGGGTTCTTTCTGCTTCCTGCCTCGCCATGTTTGTTAAATGTGCAGACACAGTGGAAGGAGCACAGGACCAGGAGTCCTGAAGCCTCCATTTAGGTCTGTGACCTTAGACAAGTCTCTATCCCTTTCTGAACCTGTTTCCCCATTTGCTGTGAGTTAATTATCTCTAAGGCCCTTTTTATGGATCCTGAGTCGTGCTATGGGCCGTCTTGCTGAGGTTTCCTTGTAGCTGTAAAGAAGTGTGTGCATGTGTGTGTGTCTCAGTCTAATCAGCCTGTCCTATCAGAGGTAAGTTCTCGGAGGGCAGTGAGGTGGCCACGCAAACAGGCAGCCAGCCTGTGCAAACCAGAGCTTGACAAGAACGGTCAGCACAGGGGGAATGGGTCCCAGTCCAGCTTTTGCTGAATTCAGAGTGGCCTTGGACAAGTCCGTCGTTAATAATCCCGGCTTTGCCTTCCCAAGGGTTTGGGGGATTAAATGACATATGAGATGTGAAGCCCTTTGAAGGGGAAGGCAAGGCACTATGTGCTTTCTGGTGTCATCTTTTGATGCCTGTGACAGTGATGGGCTTCTGAGGCAGAATAGGCAGAACAGGGTGTCCCGCTCTCAAAGTCTAGGGCTGGCCGCATCCCCTCCCCTCTCCACTCTTGCAGAAGCTGTGGCACACACAGAGCGTTCACACAGCCCACCACCAGCATCCCCCGCCAAGGCGAACAGGGGCCACCTCTGCCCACTGCAGGCTTCTCTGTGTGCACCTTGGGACCTGAAGGGGGAAGATTAAGGGGCTTCCGAAACCAAAAGGAGGGTGTTCAGATTAACTGATCAGCCTGTCTTGACCAACCACCTGGTCGGCAGGTGCGGCAGCTCCCCCATCCCACCTCTGCTGCAGGAAGATTAAAGCCCAGCTGAATGGTGAAACAGGACCCCCTGAAGAAGGATGTGGAGCAAGGAGGGCAGCTATGGATGCACACAGGGAGGGCAGAGCCCGGTGATGGGGGAGTGGGGAGCGCTTTGGACCACAAGGAGAATTTATGGAGTATTGGGTTCAACTCCCCCACTTCACATGGGAGGGAACGGAGACCCAGAGAAGAAGAGTGACATGCCCAAGGTCACACAGGGAGCAAAGGTTCCGGAGCTAGAACTTGAACCAGGACTTGAGAACTCTGTAGAGTGTCTGGGCCCCCTGTGCAGCCTAAAAGGAGAGGAAGCATGGGAAGGACTGGGAATGTTCTTGGAGGAGCATGAGAGCCCAGGAGAAGGAGCTGAGCCAAGGTACAAAGTTGGGAGCAGAGGGGAGGGTGCTACAGTCCCAGGGAGGGTCTGCAAAGCAAGGCTGGGAACTGCAGACCTTGGAGGATTTTGAGGCCACACTCATTGGGAGATACCCGAATCTCCCGGTGAGGCAGCAGAGGACATGTCCGAAAAGGCAGTGAGGTGATGCGGAAAGAGCACCAGGAGTCAGGCAGCCTGTGTCAAGACGTCCTGGAGCAGCTGGTTCTCCTCTCTGACCCTCGGTTTCTTATCTGTAGAGTGGGGATCCAAAGCTCGTTCCTTGCAGGGCTATTGTGGTGACCACAGAACACTTTTGGAAGTGCCCTGTGAACTTCGGAGCACTGAGTGAATTTAACACAGGTTTTGTTGTTTCTTTTCGAGGGCCTCAGTAAACGTGTGGACCTGCCCCATGCTGGGCTGGGCACTGCCTCTCTTCGTGGCAAGAAGAGATGGATCTTGAAAGGGGGGTTCATCTGCAAGTGGTTAGAGGACGGAGGGAGGGCAGGGGGAAAAGGAGGGTGTCACTCAGAAATGTCAGTTCTCCTTGGGACACTTTTACAACAATTCCCTTTTTGGAGGACATCCCCTCCCCATCTATATGACTTTCTCCCTCTTGCCCTCCCTGGCACCTGGGTGTGCCTGGCACCCCATGTCAGAGGTACTTTTCCCAAAAAGGAGCTTATTCCTTGGGGGCTAGCCAGCTCCTCCTGGAGGGGCCCAGAAGGTCTGTCCTCTTTGTCCAAATGACATTGTCAGACAGCAGGAATCATGCACCCGCACTTCACAGTGGGACTCAGGTGCACTCAACCCTCACTTTGCCCCCAGGTCCTGTCCCTCCTCTTGGGTCCCTGCGATGGAGTCTTCAGGCCGGGGTAACTGCTTCACTTTGCAGATGAGAAAACTGAGGCCGGGAGAGGGGCCAGCACTGCCCGACAGCTTGTCTAACAAAGCTCTCTCCTTGCTTCATCAGGGCTGGAAGTAGGCTCAGTCCATGGGAGCAGAAGTGGCCGCTCAGGGAGAGTTCTTGGTTGATGGGAACTTCTCAAAGAGCTTCCCTTTGGGCCCACTGTGTTCAGACATTGGTCTCCTAGGGTGACCGAAAAAATCACCACAGGTGCAATGGCTTAAAACTGTAGAAACGTACTCTTTCACTGTCCTGGAGGCTAGAAGTCTCAGATCCAGGCGTCTGCAGGGACACAACCCTTTCGAAATTTCCATACGACCCTGAGTCCTTGTCTCTTTCAGCTTCTGGGGGCTCTGGGAGGTTCTGGGCTTGCGGTGGCCTGGCTCCAATCACACAGCCTTCTCCTCTGTGTCACTGTGTTCTCTCTTATTTGCACAAGGACTCCAGTCACTGGCTTCAAGAGGATCTCATCTGAAGATCCTTAACTTAATGACACCTGCTAGGACCCTTTACTCCAAATCAATTTATAGTCATAGTCACAGGAACTGGAGGCTAGGACATGGCATTATCTTTTTAGGGGACACCATTCAACCCAATACAGTGTCTTTCCTCCCCCTGGGGACATCTCATGATCCCTCAATTTCTCACCACATCTCAGCTGCCCGGGAGACACCCCACCTGGTGGGGTAAGTTGGGGGACTCCCCTTCCTTTGACTTCCCATCCCAATACCTCCCAGTCTGGCCATGGCTATTTCAACAGCACCCTTTGTGCCTCTTTCTCTAACACCTCTCCCTCGTGGGGTACCTATGGGAAAGACACCGCTCTAGGAGGGTGTGCTCACCGCCCCCTGTGCCCCAGCCCCTCTGCATGTGGAGGAGCTGTGGGGAGTCACAGAGCTTTGCATTCCCTATGGAGACCCCAGTCCCCACCCCCCCACCTGGCAGACCCTGCCCAGACCCTGTGGATGCAGTCCTTGGAGCAGGATGGGGTAGATGGAACATGAAGGGCTGGCCCCTGAATGGTGTGTGTGGAGGAGAAGATGCTGAGAGGAGAGGAGGGTGATGCCCCCCTTCCTTGTCTGGGACTCAACATGGCCAGGGCCAGGCCACAGGGCCATGCTTAGGGCCTGGCCCCTTGCCTCCCCAGGGAAAGACCACAAGGGCCTGTCCTCTGGGGTACCTGGAGGATGCCCCAGTCTGCCCTGTGCCAGCTGGCTTTCTCAGGGCCAGTATCCATCAAGAACAAGAGAATCTGGAAGGGCCTTCAGGGTCATTTGACCTAAGGAGTAAAGATGCTCATGGAGAAGAAGCAGAGATGCCGTGAGAGGGCCTAGCAGACCGCTAGGGGCTCTCATGTGAGCTTCGTAGCTCATAGCAGATCTGGACAGTGGCCGAGGGCCCATGATCCCCCATACAAGGGGCTCGGGCAGCCCCCCGTTTGCAAGGGGAGAGCTGCAGGACCACATTGGTAGAGAAGGGCACCTGTCTATTTGGGGGGAGGGTTTCTTTGGGGGAAGGGCACACATGGAGATGACGAAGGGAATGTAGGCCCCCTCCTCCCGCAAACACCATCCCAACTCACAGCAACCTCTGTTTTCTCCTCGTGGCTTCACACAGCCTCCGTACTTGCATCCAAAAACGCCCCACCAAGAAAATGCAATATCTAACCCAGTGGTTCCCCATCCTGGTGAGACGTCAGCACAAGCCACCCGTTCAACCCAAATCTCTGGAGGTGGCGACCTGGGTCTTCTCAAAAGTTCCCCAGGTGGTTCTGAGAAGCAGACAGCGTGGAGACCCCGAGGTAGTCTGACTCTGGGGGCTGCCTGACTCTGGGTGTGTCCAGAAAGCCGAAACCACATCTGTGTCCTTATCATCCTGCCCGCAGTGCCCTGGGTTGGGCCCAGCACACCGCAAATAGTCATCCAGATACAGGGAGCCTGTCCGGCTGGCTCCAGAGCCGAGCCACGGAGGACAGACGTGCCCCAGCAGAGACTGCTGCTGTACTTCCTGCCTGGATTGGGGGGCCATCCATGCACGTGCCTCAGCACTTCCCCAGGCTTCTCCTTCTCCTGTACCCCTGAGCCCCACGCACCGGGTGTGGACACAGCACCTGCTGGAGGCAAGTCAAGCTCTCCGAGAGGAGTGCTGGGGTGCAGGTTGGGTGCGGGAGTGGGGGAGCGCTCCTCCCTGCAGCCCCTGGTTATCTGCTCTCAGCCTGAGGCCGCAGCCTCTCCTTCAGGACTAGCTGCCCTTAAGGACTGTTCCCCCCACCCCAGCAAAGGTTGACTGCCCCCTTGAACCCAGAGACCCTCCCCTCCCCGACCCCCAGCTCTCTCTCAGCCCCCAGGCACCAGCTGTCTGCAAGCTCCAGGCAAAACCTGGACTCAGCTCTCTTTCCAGAGCCACTGGCAAACACATCACTTTGAACTCGGCAGTCCCACACCTGAGGCTGTATCCTAAGGGAATAATCCTCAGACACTGAAGAGGCTCTTGGAACAAAGTTTTGGCATTTTATCTAAAAACAGCGAACTTGAAGCCACCTAAGCGTCCAGCCCCAGTACGCTGGTGAGCAGTAGCACCCCACTGTAAGAGCTAATTGTGAGGACCACTGCAACACGGGGGATCGCTAAAGATCCAGTGTTGAGTGTGAAATTGCACTGGGCAGGAGTCCAGCTGTACGTATGCATGACCAAGGGCTGGAGGGGAGCTGGGGTTGGGGGAGGAAAGAAGAAAACTGAAAGGTTTCGGACTGCGGGTGATTCACTGATTCCTGAGATGGTTGTAATATTGTTTGTGCAATAAATATTTGGCTGAATATATAATAATAGTAATTATTATTAGTCCCTTGTTCAGGGAGGGCTGTTGAATACACCTATTCAAACTCAGGTGTAAATGAGCACAGGTCCCTGTGTGGGCTGCTTCTGTGGGATATTTGCATTTGAAAGAAGCTAAGGTTTCAGACACAGTGGCATTCAGGCCCGGTTGTAGAGGTATTTTATAGGCAAGGTAAGGCCTTGATTGAAGTCCCCATCTGTAAAGGAGCCCCTCCTCCGAATGCTTCTTCAGGCGCCCACTTGCTGGGGCTTGCAGGTAACCCGGCCTATGAGCCTTGCTTGCCTGGCCCGTTATTTGGTACAATACTAAGGATATCTGTGGGGTCAGACAGGGACACTCTGACCCACTGCTGTGGATCCACTAGCTAGGAAAAGGCAGGGCTGAGATCTGAACCCAAGTGGGGTTCAGCCAAGGACAAGGGCCTCCTCCTCTATGGCTATGGGTCTTTCCTCTGAGATGGAGAGGGGACAGGTGCTATCCAGAACCTTCTCAGTGGCATTCTGGGTGGTCACTTCTATCAGCAGGACCAGGACAGGGTGCTGACCACGGCGGGGGGGGGGGCTGGCGCTGGGCCTGAGGCTTTCTTAAAATCTGGGTGTGGACCTTTTGAAGTTGTGTTCTCAGGAAAGGCAGCAGGAAGCTTGCTGTGTTCTCTGTCCCCACCCAGCTGTCAGAGGTGGGAGGCGGAAGTGCTCCCCTGCTGACCTCCTGGGGCCTGGCCAGCTGGGCAGGGCAGCTCCTGATGGCCCCTGAGCCCTGTGATGTACACCAGTCAGCCTGGGCATGGAAGGACAGAGTTACACAAAACCTTTAGTGGGAAGGGAAGCTTCGCTTTGACAAGAGGATTGAGAGTGACAATCACAACCCAAGTTTGCCAAGTTTTCACGACAGTCAGGTGCTGTAAGCTCGATAGACAGCAGATTTCACTTAATGCCCACTGAAGCCCTGTGTCACTGTCCCTGTTTCAGAGATTGGAAAGTTGAGGCAGTGACTTGAATAAGGTCACACGGCAGGGACTCAACTCAGGACTGGTCCAAAGTTTGTGCTCTCAATAGTTGTGCCTGTCCTTCCTTCCTTCCTTCCTTTCTGATTTTATTTATTTATTTGAGAGAGAGAGGGAGAGCAGGGGCATGGGAGAGGAAGAAGCAGGCTCCCCACTGAGCAGGAAGCCCAATGCAGGGTTTGATCCTGGGATCCTGAGATCATGAACTGAGCCGAAGGCAGACGTTTAACCGACTGAGCCACCCAGGTGCCCCCCCAGTCTGCCTTTCTTAATAATCAGAGGATACATTTTGATTTCTGAAACTTAAATACGTAATGATTTCTCTTGGAACATGTCTGCTCTGAAGTTCACCACAATATATATCCTACAACTACCATCCAAAATATGACTCCTATTCCCACGAGCCAGCCGACCTCAAGCCTTTCCTAGGATCAAGCCTTTGAGAAACAGTCCACTTATGGGAAATATGGAGTACTTGCTGTCACTCTCACCCATTAGAATATTGGGAGCAGAGTGATCTATTAGCCATCCTAGGAACAGGAAGATACTAAAAGGGCAAATGGGTGGCCTGAGTGGCTCCATGACATAAAGGCTGAATTTGTATTAGATTGCCATCTGCCCTGCTGGGATTTCTTCCTCCTCAAAAATGGTTGTGCAACTCTTTTCACTATGGTTTCTGACCTGTTTTCTAGAAAGTCCCTTTGGCTCCAGTCTGTGTCATACCTAGCCTACATGGTTTGTTTTGTTTGCCTTTTAAAGATCCAAGTGCAATGTCTTTCTTCCAGTACACAGATCTGGCCGAGCCAAGTGGACTGACCTGGCCCCCAATGAAAGCGGCTGGGCCTGGGAATGTGCCGGAACCCGTGGTCACATCCTCCTCACTATCAGATAACTCTGAGCCATAGCTCAGTTTGAGAATGCTCCTGAAATCCCTGCTAAATATTTTAGAATGGGGAGGGAGCTACTAACGAGAGGGAGAAGATCATGGAGGGCTGTGTAAATATTTAATTTAGCACCAAGCTGGTATCCTCCATTACAGCACGCTAATGTCTTTATCAAATATTCCTGAATCTAACTGAGGACAAACAAGCCCTCTCCCAGGCACGCCTCAAATCCCAGGCAGAAGACGCCAGGCAGAGCCTCTTCTGATCACTCCCTGCACCCGTGTTACCCTTCGCCTCCCTGGCACGTCCTGACCACCAAGGGCCAAGGAAGAGCGGGGACAGATTGCATCATCCCTGAGTGTGGATAGGGGAAACTGAGGCTTAAAGGCTCAGGGAGGCTGGTAAGTGAGCTCAGATTTCCTCCCCCCAGATCCTGAGCATTTTCTGCTCCACCTTGGGGTCCACAGGGAGGCCCACAGGCCCACTGGGGCCCCATGACTCCTCCCTTCTCTGAGTTCAGTTCTGCTGCAGTGAATGACTAAGGGGTGTCAGCAAATTTCCGGAAAGAAAGGGCCAAGGAAGACCCAAAGCCTAATTCAGCCCAGGGCTGTCAGGCCAGGGGTGGCGGGGCCTGGGGAACGAGGCTAATCCCGGGCCACCCATGGTCAGAGTCAGGGCCCACCCCGCCCCTGCCAGTCTGGCCGGCTGTGGCTCCCCATTTGACCCCCTCCCTAGCGGGGGCAACCCCGCCTTCATTCACCAGGCCAGGGCGGGGAACTTCATGCCTTCTCTGCAGTTTTCTCAACAACCTGGGAAAGCTGCTGCAATCATCCCACATTGCACGTGGAGTAACTGAGGAGGCGCGGAGTTCCTGCATCTCAGTGGCGCCTGGCTGAGTCAGCACTTGAGCCCAAAGGGCATGTTCTCTTGGTGGCCCCAGACACCAGGCCCACCAGTGGGCACCCTGTATTCCCCCAGCTGACCTTTGGGTTGCTGATCTGCCAGCCCCGATGTTTGCCGAGTGCTGCCACCTGGCTGCATTCTGGCTGGCGGAGCCTCACTTCTGAGCCTCACCTGCCCAAAGCACCTGCACTTGAATGGAAGGAGTAATGTGCACAGGGACGTGGATGGGTCTCATCACCCTGGGACCAGGTCAGGTGCTTGTCAGAGGGCCAGTGCTCACAGGATGGGGAGGAGGGAGGCTTCCTCTGGTCCCTGGTTTCTTTCTGCATTCGCCCATTCTTTCTGCAGACCCTTGCCGAGCACCTGTTCTGGGAGGGATGCTATGGTAGGCTGAATAACAGGCCTTCGGAGATGCTCCCAGATCCTGGGAATATGGTACCTTACATGGTGAAAAGAAATTTGCAGATGTGATGAAGTCAAGAATCTTGAGATGGGCAGATGGTTCTGGATTTTCAGAGTGGGTCCCTTGTAGTCACAAGCGTTCTTAGAAGAAGGAGATAGGAGGGTCAGAGATCAAAGTGTGATGATGGAAGCAGAGGTCAGAGAGATGCAGCTATGAGCCAAGGAATGTGGGCAGGCTTTATACTCCAGAAAAGGCACAGAGATGGATTCTCCCCTGGAATGTCCAGAAGGAACACATCCTTATCAGCCTCTGTGAAATCTACCTCAGTGAAATCATTTGGGACTTCTGTTCTCCAGAGCCCTAAAATAACAAATTCAGGTTGTTTTAAGCCACTGTGTTCAGGGTAATTTGTTATAGCTGCAATAAGAAATTAATACAGATACCAAGATAAATGAGATGTGGTCCCTAACCTTGAGGAGCCCTTTATGGGTCCATGCAGAATCCCCTCTAGGACTTGTTAAACACAGGTGCTGGGTTTCTGATACAGTAGGTCTAGGCAGAGGCTGAGAATTTGCATTCTAACTAGCTCCCAGGAGATGCTGAGGTCACTGGCTGGGACCATACTTTAAGAAAGGCTTGTGTAGAGGAGTGGTTCTCAAGTTTTCATGTGCATTCAACTGTCCCAGGGACCTTGTAACATGCAGGTTCTGAAGATCATTCCTTTATGTATTTGTTGCCATGTTTATTACTCGACCCCTCTGCTAGAATATTCGGTCTGGGAAGGCAGCTCCTTTGCTGCTATTGCTAGAGCAGTGTCCGGCAATAGACATGTAATAAACATCTGCTGAATGGCTGGGTGAATGAGCAAGGGTTTGGAGCTTGCCTGAACTGTTTAGGTCAGACACCGTGATGTGGTGTCCTGGGTGCCTTTGCTGATGGCACAGAGTGATTGAAATCCCATAGGGAGAGAAAGAAGATCAGGAAGCAAAAGGGGTGGAAGGGTCCCTAAGGACCCCATCGTAGGAGAGGGGCAGCAGGAGTATCCATGAGGGAGGCTAAGGGAGGAGGAGCAGATGGAGGAGAGGGCAGAGCGAGGACACAGCCAGGAAGGAGGGGTATTCCCCGAGGGAAGGGAAGTCAGCAGCTTCTAGAGCTCGGAGTGGAAAAGGGCTTCTGGATAAGGCCCTAGGGAGGGGAAATTTAAGTATAAAACTCCATTCTAGGGAGCTGGGGTGGTATCTTCAATGGGAAGGCTTAGGGGCTCACATATGCATCCATTTTTTTTTCTCTTTTATTAGACAATTTATAAAAGCAATGTGTATATTGGGAAATATTCTGGAGAATTCTGAGAAGTGTAAAAGAAAAATTGAAATCACCTGTAATTGCCATACCCTGAAATGAGACTTATTTATGTGTTTATGTATTTCAGGGTTTTTAAAAAAAGATTTTATTTATTTATTTGAGAGAGAGAATGATTGGGGAAGTGGGGCAGAGGGAAAGGGAGAAGCAGGCTCCCTGCTCAGCAGGGAACTTGATCCCAGAACCCTGGGATCATGACCTGAGCCAAAGGCAGTCTCTTAACCAACTGAGTCACCCAGGTGCCCCTATGTATTTCAGTTTTTATTTAATATATGTGTGGGGGCCACCTGGGTCACTCAGCCGGTTAAGCAGCCAACTGTTGATCTGAGCTCAGGTCATGATCTCATGGGTCACAAGCTCGAGAGTCCCTCGTCAGGCTCCGTGCTCAGCAGAGAGTCTGCTTGAGATTCTCTCTCTCTCCCTCTCCCTCTGCCTGCACCCTCCCCACTCCCTGTGCACACGCTCTCTCTCTAAAATAAATAAATCTTTAAAAAAATGCATGTATGTTACACATGCACAATTTTCCTTCAAATGTTTATATCTCTAAATCCTGTTTCTTTTACTTAATACATTGTTCCATAAGTATTTTTTATGTTATTTTAAAGAGAAAAATATAATTTTTGAAGGGGGATAGTGTGCTTTTTCACAAATGCACCATAATTTAGCTATATCCTTATTTTTGAATATTTGTTTCATTTGGTTTTAATTTACATTAACCTAAGACTAATGATGCTCTGCATCTTTTATGTGTTTATATGCCATCCTTATTTCTTCTTTAGTAAAATAGCTCTTGAGATCGTTTGCCTATTTTTTAATTGGGTTATTTCTTTTCTTACATATTTTGAATATAAGTCCTTTGTCAGGGCTATGATTTCTAAGTATTTTCTCCCAGGCTGTGTTTACATTTCCAGTGTCTTTTGCAGAGCAGAAGTTTTTAATAGTGATGAAGGCCACTTTCTTATCAACATTGTTCTTTTACGGATTATGTTTTTGATATCGGAACACTCTTTGCTTAACCCAAAGTCACAAATACTTTCTCTTGTAGCTTCAAGAAGTTTATAAGTTTGCTTCTCACATTTAAAACTATGATCTGCTTTGGAATGAGGGGTTTTTGTTTTTTGTTTTTTGTTTTTTTACAATAAGAGGTGGGGTAGGTGAGGTCTTTTTCTTCTGTTTTCTTTTTGGTCTTGGAAGTAGATGCCCAGTTATCTCAGTCATTCATACACTTGGACAAAGCACATGAATGTGCACCCTGTCTCTGCACAGCCCCCCCTTACACAGAGAACAGACACAGGAATTCACCACTGCACACACTCCTTTCCCATAAGCCAGGAGGGCGCTTGGAAGGGCAAGCGATCAGATCTCCACCGTTTCCAGCCTGTCCCACCCCACCCCCCACGGAACAAGTCACACCATCTCCCTAGGAAACCAACAGCAGCAATCCTGACCTCTCTGGGTTGTTATGAGGGCTGTGAAGGTGTAATTTGGTAGCAAAATTCCAGGCAAACGTTTATAAACTGAGAAGAGCTTTCCCTAAAGCAGGGAGATGGGTCTGAGCAAGAGTTATGGATGGAGAGACTGGGTTAGCTGGAATGGGGCAGGAACTCCCAAAGCATTTCCAGGGCCCTGGACCGCTGGACACCCCCAGGAAGCAGCTACAAAGATTGGGGTTGCCCTGTGTCTCTGCAGTGAAAAAGGCTTCCACTGCAGTCTGAGGGATGGAGGTTAGACATTGAGAAGAACTTTCCGTCTGCCAAAGGAAGAAGTGAAAAGGGGTAACTGAATGAATGGTCAGGAGAGCAGCGTGAGTCTTTCCTGACTGCGCTTATCCAGACTTTCTTACTTCCCGTGGGAACAGCGGGGGCCTGACCAGCAGCTGGACCTCTCTCGCCCTGAGAGCGGGCTTTCTCGGGCAGGGCCCCCGCTGCCCTGCAGGTGGCACCCTCGTGCCGCCGCAGGTGGCGACGCGGGCTTGGACCTGTGACCCTGGCTGGGCTCAGGTGGGCTAGGGGTGGCAGGACACCAGAGCCTCAGGCCTCAAGGAGCCAGAGGCATCAGGGTGAAGACGGAGAACACCCACCTGGCCGGTGGCCTTTGCGGGGGTGGTACTCAGCTGTGGGGTGAGTCCTGGTTCCGCCCCTCACTGCCTGAGGACGCCAGGACAAGTCTCTGGTTTCTCTGTTTGCCCACGCTAAAAAATGACTAATCCGTCCCACTTCATAGGGCCGTCAGAATACGTAATAAGCACTTAATCGGTCTTAGCAATTATTGGCACCCCGCAAACATGATAGGTCACAGACTCAGGAAAGGCGGTATTTCTAACTAAATAGATTCAGTTGAATGCTAGAATCACAGTGGTTTCATTTTTGTAAAACATTTAACAAGATTTCATTATAATTTCAAAAAATTAAGAATTCTAGGTTAAGTAATTTTGATTTCCTTTTGATATTTATTACTTTCTGTATTTAGTCTTCAAAGTATAATAGGTAACTTTTTTAGTATTTTAGAAAAAAATAAAATTTTTCACATACATTTTTAAATTAATTTTTATGATTGATGTAATTTATATTCCTATGATGAAAATATATTCAAATTGTATACTCTGGATGTAATTCATGTTGTCTTGAATCCCTGGGATTACCAAGCATGAGTACAACTAGAAATCATGATAGCACAGTTATGACAGTGGAATGCAGGCAAAACAAGGAAAAAAGAAAAAGAAAAATCTTGAAAGAGATAGTCTGATTAAAATTTTTAAAACTGCCAACAACAAAGTGAGTGGATTTCACTTATACCCCCCCAAAAAGCACTCCTATGATTACTAGAGATGGAGAAGAGAGATAGACAGTCACCCTTGGACAGTCTTCAACAAAGACAAGTGGACAGCACTAGGGAACATTGGTGGGATGTTCCTAAAAGAATAAAATCATGTGTCCTACGTTCAGCCAAGCATAATGTTTTATTTGGGGTGGGGAGGGGAACTAAAGGCATAACATATACAGAAAACAAAATAATAAAGCCTTGGTTTAGTAGAAATTACTTCGATTTCCTTTTCCTATTTCACCCATCCCCCTACCACTTCTCCAGCAACCACCAGTTTGTTCTCTGTATTTAAAAGTCTGTTATTTTGTCTTTTTTTCCTTTGCCCAAATTTTTCCTTTGTTTAAATTTTAATGCCCAAGTTGCCAAACACATAGGATGGATTTTTTTAGAAGTGAAATAAGTAATTACCTAGGATATAGACAATGACTTAATTAATTGGGAGGATAAGAAGTGAGAGAAGAAATGGAACATAAAAAAATTTTTAAGTAAATATTACTCAGATCAATTAGATTGTATCATAGACAAAGGCCACGATGAATACTAATGCTTATTGTCCCTATTCTGAACTACAGAAAAAGAAAACAAAGTCAAAGTTAAGGAGCATTTCACTGGTTTTATGCCTTTTATAGAAAGTAAAGGTTTGGATTAATGTGATGAACTGAATAAACAGCTTTCAATTATAGACAGTGAATGGTCAAGGGTAACTCTGTAATGATGCCACTAACGCAATCGTAAAAAAAAGGAAAGTATATGAGCCAGAATTTCAGCCAAAAAGGCAGAAGCATTCTCTGTGCTGCATACAGCACGTGGTTTCCGTCCATACTGGAAGGTGTGACTTCAGCTGTGCCTATGCAATGGCATTCTTTGGACAATTCAGTGATTATATATATTTTTCTGGGTCTGTCCCAAGACTGAACATCCTGATGAAACACATATTATGTCAGGCTCCCTGCTCAGCAGGGAGCCTGCTTCTCCCTCTCCTCCCTGTTTGTGCTCTCTCGATCACGCGTGTGTGTGCTCCCTCTCTCTCTCTCTCAAGTAGATAAGATCTTTAAAAAAAAGAAAAATCAAATCTGACCTTACAACCTGTCATAGAGTTGATGGGAACGACAGCAAAATGCTCCTGAAGGAATCAAGATGTAATTTGGACAACATACAGCATTACTAGAACTGTTCGGGTAAACAGCAGATTCTCAGATAAAGAGATAAAGCATGGTCTTTGACAGAAAATGAAGGAGGGTTCTTTAAATTTGTGCTATCCTTAATTACTGGGTATGAACTCTTGCTTGCCATTAACAATGTTAGCAAAAGGTTATTTTCAAAAACAAACAGGGCTAAATTGGCCGTGTCATTTTTTAAGGGACTGAAAATATTTTTAAATGTTTAGAGAAAATGCTTTTTTAAAAAAATATACAGAAAGAGGCTTCATAGAAAATATGCAATAAATGCGATATTCCAGTAAAATATAATAAGAAAACAGAAGTAAAATGCCCATGTGACTATAAAGGAGAAGATTCACATTCTGATAGCCCAGTTTATAGCAACTATGTTCAGGCCACTCTAGATTAAGGTAGAGTCGCAATTAAAGAGATTGGAACCAATACTGGCACTTCAGGTTTTCTTTATAATATCCCAATGTTGAGAAATGTGATGAATTTAGGAAACGCTAGTAGATTCTTTATGCTATGAAAGACTACTAGCTGAATTAAGAGTGTGCCTAGTGGGGGCACCTGGGTGCTCAGTGGGTTAAGCCTCTGCCTAAGGTCATGATCTCAGGGTCCTGGGATAGAGCCCTGCATCAAGCCCTGCATTGGGCTCTCTGCTCAGCGGAGAGCCTGCTTTCTTCTCCTCTCTCTCTCTCTCTCTCTCTGCCTGCCTCTCTGCCTGCTTCTTTGCCTACTTGTGATCTCTGTCAAATAAATAAGTAAAAATGTTAAAAAAAAAAAAAAAAGAGTGTGCTGAGCGCCACAT
Organism: Martes martes; assembly: GCF_963455335.1. Taxonomy (NCBI): domain Eukaryota; kingdom Metazoa; phylum Chordata; class Mammalia; order Carnivora; family Mustelidae; genus Martes; species Martes martes. Next base: position 49,117,255 of record NC_137894.1, on the reverse strand, counting down.
GCTTCCACAGCCCCTGATCTCATCACAGACCAGCAACGAACATTTCAGGGACTAGAATTCTGAGTAGCACCAAGCTAGATACAGCAGGAAGAGATTTTCCAGTCTATAAGTGATAGAAACTTACACGGGAAAATCAGAACATTATGTCATGTTTCTTGTGATAGTTAAGTCATTAAATATAACCTTATTATACTATTTGAACATGATATATAAAACTTATGGTTCATTTTTGGATTTAACTCCTGCTGTAAGGAATATATTGAGAATTCTAGTTGTTATTGTCTCAGAAAATTGAAGTTTCTCCATATAGAATTTAAAGGAAAACTGTCTAAGAATTTAAGAAAAGATTGTCTCATTTGGCATTTCCACCAATAGGACAAAATTGTGTTACTAATTATGTAGTTATGTTGTTCATTATAATTATGTTGTTACATAATTAGTTTTGTTGAAATAAAGGAGGACAAATTTCACAAAATAAATCAATGTATAACTTATACGTGTGTTTACTATTCTTTCAAACATCATTAGCCCTTCAACAGAACACTCATGTCCATAGCAATGATCAAATACAGTCCTCCTTGCTATTTTACTAACTTTTGGCCATTTTTCAGTCATTTGGGAAAAAAAACACTCTTTTTCATTTTCGTCATTATTAAGGTATATTGTTAAGGTAGGAGGAGAAAACATTTCCCTTTTAAGGACTGCGAGCCTGATTAGCAACTTAAATATTTAGACATATAGCAATGGGGCCTCACTTTGTGCCCCAGAAGTGTCAGGAAACTTTGCCAACTGTAAAGCGTCGGGGGGACATCTCACTCCCCCTCCTATGAGCGGCTCTGAGGCATAATGAAATTCCCGAGTATAAAACAAGAGGTCATGCCTTACTGGCTTTATTTCCTTTATCATCCATAACTTGGGTGATACCACTGGCCTCCCTGCACGATTTAGAAATCATGTGAAATAGCACAGGTGGGAGGGAGGGCTTCACAACACAGACAGGACCATCCAGATGGAAACTATCCTTGCCTAGTTCCAGGACCCCAGGTGTCGTGCCTTACTTCCTTCCTAAGGAACACTGGCTTGCCCCAGGGAGGGACTCAGTGGTAGTTCCAGGCCATTTTATTTCATACCACAGGCTTCCTCTTCCCACTGTTGATGCAAGGGTAGTCAACCTACGACATAAGACAAGAGTAGACAAAGATGAGCTGGAATAGGGAAGAACATTTTGAACCTCCCATTGATTGTCCTTCCCTCCCAGGACATCCTTAGGATTGCTGCTAAACTTCTCTCTTCTCCACTCTCGTCTCCCTGCCTCTCCAGCTCCTTGATGTTGTCACAGTTTTCTTGTGGTTTAAGCTTAGAGTTAGTTACAAGTTCTAAAGATTTTATCCATGTATAGAAAAAACTAAGATGGCTACATTAGATCATTGGTAACCTACTAGAACTCAGGGAGGAATCCAATATTCTTGACAAAACTCAGAACGAATTGGACCCTGGAAAACAGACTTGGTAGAAATAAAGGTCACAAGAGGGACTTGCCACGACTCTCTCATTGGTGAACTTTGATATTGACAAAAATTTGATCTATGGACCTGGACCAAATTTCTGCTATAAAAATTAAGTGAAAAGGAATTGGTCCCAGTGAAAATAGTTTCAATCAAATCAAAATGAAAAAGTGAAAACATTGGAAATAGTTTAACGAAGCTTTATAGAAAATTGATCAAGGAATTAAATTGACCTAATGGAGTCCATTCCGGAAAACCCTTTCCCAAGGAAAATTCATCAAAGTCAGTAGACTTCCTAGATACATGTTTTTATTCAGAATGTCTCCAGTACATTCTCTGGAATTTTTGTTAAGCAGCAAGGAGAATTGGCTCATGGGGGAGTTGAGCCTGCCAGGTCCTGGTGTAGAGGGACAGGGAAGTGTAATGGGCAGTGCCCCAGTGGGCAGGTCCCTCTCTTCATAAAAATATATTAAAAATTATATGACTGCATTGGCATATGAAGGGATATCATCTAGGTTACATTCATTATTAAATATATTTTTATTATATATTATCATATTCTTTTTTTCTTCTGATTTTAAAAGAAAATAAAATATTTTCACTAAAAAGTGCCTTAGGCACTGTGGTAATGGAGAAGTTGGCCTGGTAGGGGCCCAGGTCAAGGGTAAGCAGCAGAGCCTGGATGAACCTGGGGCAGGGAGGAGAGGGGGAGAGGAAGAAGTGACAGGGCTTTCTCTGTATCTTCTGAAATGATGGTACCAGACCAGGTAATCTCAACCTAGGCACCCCCCACCCTACCCACCCAGTGCCCCGCTGTTGCCAAGGCCTGGGTTTCCATTCACGTCTCTTCAAAGTGAATGAATGGTTCACCTCCTATAGTGCCCTAGATGCATTTCTGTTCTTACAACCTAAAGAGCCCAACTAAACAAACAATTCTAATGCCCCCTCCCCAAACTCATGAAGCCCCTCTCAGCAAACTCATTTCATGGCTCTCCAGCCTTAGCGGAGTGGTCTGCATGGAGGAGGGCCAGCGGGCGTGAGGTTGCTTCCTGGACTCAACACTGCTGGGGCCAAGATAGGTCTTTTTTTTTTTTTTTGAAGATTTTATTTATTTATTTGAGAGAGCACAAGCGGGGGAAGGTGGCATTAGGATTAGGAGAGGGTGAGAGGGTTAGAGGGAGAGGGAGAAGCAGACTCTCCACTGAGTAGGAAGCCCTACTCGGGGCTCAACCCCAGGACCCTGAGATCATGACTTGAGCTGAAGGCAGACACTTAACCGACTGAACCACCCAGGTGCCCCAGCTCTTTCTCTTCTGCCTATCCTCCAGCCATACACCTCATCAGCATCCCTGCACTGAGGACCTCCTGCCTGGCAGACCCTGTACCATAGGCCCCAAGAGCAAAGCATTAACCAGGACACAGCCCTGCCCTCCAGGAGCTCATTCTGGGCCAGCTCAGGACAGGGATTCTCAACCTTGGCACTATCAACAGTTGGGCCAGAAAATTTTCATTTGTGTGTATGGGGGCTGTCCCTTGCATCATAGGACGTTCAGCCACAACCCTGACCTTTATGTTCTAGATGCTGGAAGTACCCCGTCCCCAAATCATGACCATGTTTCCAGACATTGCCAGATGTCCCCTAGGGGGACAAAATTCCCCCCCCCCCATTGACAACTGAGTCAGAGGGCTCAGGGAGCACAGTGCAGCTTATTATGGGCTCCGCCAGAACACCCATAGGAATTAAAGGTGGGGAGGGATGTAGGTCTGGCTGGCAGGGTCGCTTCATGGCTGAGGTGCTGTTTAACTTGGGCCTTTTAGCGAGCAGACCCCTACAAGAACTGGGAGCAGCACAAGGGGAGAGCAAAGAGAAAATTCTTATCAAGTAAGATGGAGGGGGACCTGGCATATGTTCCAGGAGGAATGACTGGTGTTGAGTAATACGCATATCTCAGTATTAGCTGGAGGCTGGGGGCGAGTACAAACACCTAGAAAATCCTATGACAATACATAGGTAATACATGAATTCATTCTAAAAATGCATCTTGTCTGACTCATCTAGTAATAATTTAATTTTTTTAAAAAGATTTTATTTATTTATTTGACAGACAGAGATCACAAGCAGGCAGAGAGGCAGGCAGAGAGAGAGGAGGAAGCAGGCTCCCTGCTGAGCAGAGAGCCTGATGGGGGGCTCGATCCCAGGACCCTGGGATCATGACCTGAGCCGAAGGCAGAGGCTTTAACCCACTGAGCCACCCAGGCACCCCTAGAAGCATCATTTTAGCCACAGTCCCCACTATGCCTTATGACCCACTGACCCACTTCTTCATTTACAATTATGTTACCTGCCAAGTTTCTCAAGGCTTGTGAATTTATATTTTTAAATACAAAGTGACTTTTCACTTGAGTTTCATGGACCCTCTTCAGAACTTTGGGGGGAAATTCAGGGCATCTGGAGGCTCAACAATTGTGGGCAGGGATAATGAGACCCTGCAATGCATCTAAAATTCTCTGGGCATTTTTCTGATGAAAGAGTGCCTGGCTTTTGTAGAGTTCTCTGAAGGTTCTCCTCCTCTCTCCACCAAGAAGCTCAGCAAGGTGGGGCAGGGGGTCTCTGCAGGTTCCTGGAGAAATATTGTGCTATTGGCAAAGGAGAGGCCCAGGGGCGAGATCCGCTCACCTTTTTCCTGTTGGTTCGGTTTAATGTGGTGAGTAATGAAAAGGAACAAAGCCCTGTGGGATGAGCTATAGCTCAGGCAGATGGTGGGGTGGGCCCCGGAGGGCTGGGTGCATTGATCTGAGGTGGTGGTACAAAGTGAGCAACTTTGCAAGGTAGAGAGAAAGCCTCCAGTTAGTGATTTCTTCCGCTCATTAAGAGGCCGATCTGGGGGACACAGAGCTGGAGTGGGAGACAAGAACCGTGGCAAGTGGCAGTCCACCAGGGAGGACAGTGGGGGAGGGGGTGTGGCTCACGTGCAGGTGAGCATCTTGTCTAGCTCATCCTCTTCCTGCCCTGGCCCCAGGGGCCCACTGGCTGTGCTACCTCCCAGCAAGCCACTCCCAACAAAGGATCTGGTCAGCTGTTTACACCAAGGAGCAGACAGGAGAACAGCTTGCTACTTAGTCTGCATTTTAACTGGAAGCCTCACTGAGGGATGGGCAGAAGTCCTGTCCTCATTTGTTCTGGGTGGTTCCAGCAGGGGGAAAGACTGATTTCCATTGAAAACACAGCAGCTGAGTTGTGATTTTCCTAATTTCCCTCAGTTTTCTGTTCTTTCTACCTTCCTCTAGCTTTTGTCCAGAGGATCTGTTGGGCCCACCAGGCCTGAGAGGAGCTTTGGCTTTCCTGAGAGGGTGGGGAAAGTTGGCAGGGAGTGTGCACCAGCATGCACACCGGCACCTGCATACACAGGCATGCTCACACGCATGGGTCTGGAGCCTACACTGAGCCTGACCCACCTTCCCTGCTGAGCACCTGCCGGACAACCTTGTGCTGAACGCTCTGGAGAACTGGTTTGTTTTAGCGGATGGAGAGAAGTGAGAAGGCTTATGGAGGTCCTTGTCTGACCAGGGTTTAGTCCCTATCCTGAGTCATGCCCTAGTCTGATGCTCTCCCATCAGAGAGCAACATGAAGGGGAGGAAAGCAGGGCCCAGAGTGTCTTGGAAACCCAGAGAAGGGTGCTCAAACATAACCAGTAAGGGCAAACAAGTGCCCCGCTGATAGCTGAACCCAAGATGGGAGGCAATCCCATTTCCCTTCCTTCCCACCCTCCTCAAGACTTACTGTTCCTTCAGTCTTGCTTTTTGCCTGCCAACAGCAAAGATCACTAGACACCAGCTAGTTCTCCACCTTGACTGCACATTATAATTGGCTGGACCCTAGGATACACCAAGAACCGATCAGATCGGAATCCTAGGGGGGAAGGGCCCAGACATCAGTGTTTTGTAGGACTCCCCAGGAGATTCCAATGTGCAGGCAACTCTGAGCCTCAGTGTCCTAGGCAGTGCTTCTTACACTTTAATATGCACATCAATTGTCTGGGGATATTGGGAAAATGCTGACTCTGATTCAGTAGGTTTAGGTGGAGCTAAGATTCTTCATTTACAGCAAGCTCCTGGGTGATGTTATATGATGCTGGAGAGCGTAAGGAACTCTGTCAGAGTATTTTAAGGAGATAGCTAGTTTCCAACCTGTCAATTCTCTGAAGCATTCATTCATTCATTCGTTCATTCATTCTTTCAACCACTCATGTACCATTTATGGAGTTCATTCTATGGGCTGGGCTTTGTGTTAAGTGCTAGGAATAAGATAGAGACCAAAGAGTCAGGCTCCACCTGTCCAGCAGGCTATATTCCAGGGGGCGGGGTGGGCCGCCAGCACACAGGTGAACCAACACGTGAACAAGCCCATTTCTGCTGGTGAGAAAGGCTACACACACATATAAAGTGAGTACTGTGGCAGGGGTGTCTGGGAGGCTGTCTTAGCTGGGTGCTCAGAGAAGGCCTCAGCCAGGACCTGAGACTGGCGCTGATGTCTGAATGAGGAGAAGCAGCCAGCCTCTGAAAACCTGGGAGACAGTTCTAGGCAGGAAGGATGGCTGTGCAAATGCTCTGAGGCTGGAACTTGGCATCCAAGAAGCCCTCAGATGGAGCACAGCTTGGAAAAGTCACAGCTGTTAGGCCCAGGAGGGAACCCGGTCTGCAGAAGACCCCTGTGAGACCTCCCATCTCAGTGCAACTCAAGAGTTGCCCAGCTCCCTCCCCATCCCTCCCCCTGAACACTCAGGGAGTCAGCTGCATAGCTATCCTCAATCCAACCACATGTCACCATGCCACCTCAGTCCTGGCCACCCTGCCTCTCCCCGAAGCCCCAGCAATGACTCCTTACTACGTTCCCACTTCTGTCCCTGCACCTGTGACCCTGTGTCCACACAGCCAGTGGACTCACTGAGGTGTGGAGGGACCTGGGGAGCAGTGGGCCAGTCTCATGGTCGCAAGGAAACAGAAGGCTGGGGGTAATGGCTCGGGGGTGTAAGACTCTTATTGGGTTTTCCTTAGAACAAAATAAAACTATCATTCTTAAAAGTTTATGAAGTAACTGGCACCTTAAGATAGAATATTCTTTTCTCTTTAAAATTTAATTTTCTTTAAATAAAATCCCAGCTTTGGGGCGCCTGGGTGGCTCAGCATCTGCCTTTGGCTCAGGTCATGATCCCAGGGTCCCGCGATCGAGCCCCCAATCGGGCTCTCTGCTCAGCGGGAAGCCTGCTTCTCCCTCTCCTACTCCCCCTGCTTGTGTTCCCTCTCTCGCCCTGTCTGTCAAATAAATAAATAAAATCTTAAAAAAAAAAAGCACAAAAAACCAAAAAAACCCCAGCTTTAAATAAGGCAGCCAAGCAACAGGTAGGCAGACTTTTGGGTGGATTCCTGGGTCACTTTCTTCTGTACTATCAATAAGAGCTTACATGTGAGGATAGAGGACTGATAACCAAAGCGAAACAGAAACTGAGGGAGAAGTGTCCCCCTTCCTGCCAAGCCCAGGGCTGAAGCAGACAAGGTAAGGCCCTGCCCAGGGCCAGGCCAGGCCAGACGGACCCTGTCCCGAGGGGACCTCTTCTAGATTCCCACACAGGCTGTAGCGACAGCACAGGACGAAGGGACAGACAGCTGGCTTCAATTCAGCTCTACCACCAGCCCACGGACCCCGGAACACAAGCACTCTCCGAGCCCCTGCTCCCGTGATGAAAGGAGTTGTTCACTCAGTGGGGCCCTTAAGACCACTCTGAGGATAAACTAAAATAAGGACTCTAAAAAGTTGAATGTAGGGAAGTTCTTTAGAATCTCATTAATTCAAACTCTAATTTGGAGTTTGTCATACACGTCTTGTTTTGTTTTCATAGCAAACAAAAACCGTGTACCTCTTGAATCTGCTACTCACAGACTTGTAGAGCAAAGGGACTTCCCTTACTCATCACTGCACCTCCAGCAGCCAGCAGACTGTCTGGAAACTTCCCTGCGACTCCTTCCAGGTATCTTCTGTGCATCTGTGTGCAGGCGCACACACACGTGCACACGCAAATACACTCTCTTACATCTTCCTCTGTACTAGATACAGCTTTTGCAAGTCCATTAGGGAAGTCAGTAAACAGCGGGGGGAGGGAGGTTGTCCCCAGAGAGGCTACAGAGGAGCTGTAATGCCGAGTCTTTCATAATCTAATGTAAACAGACAGTCCAGGAATGCTGAAGAAATGGGGCACATACCAAGTAGTCTTGATCAAGAAATACCCTCCTGTTTCTGGACTCTTCTAATCATTTAATGGAGCAAGTACCAATTTCAGCAAAGCTGATGAGTCTGCGACGAAACAGGCAAATTGGCTTATTTGCCGGGGCTTTCTCATCTCCCGGAGAGCTGCAGCCCTGGTGGAGCACACTGTGCGCTGGGGTGGAGTGAGCGGAGATGGTCATGGCCTGAGGATGGTGGTTCAAGACATGGAACATGGCTTCCAGACCTTGGCTTGTCAAGCCACTGAACGACCTCTAGCAAGTTGCTTAACTTCAAGTGTGTCAGCTCTACGGTTCACTTAATACCTCTGCCCAAGATTGCCAAAGGAATTAGAAAGAGGGCATGCGGGGTCCTTTTGCAAAAGCCTGGCCACTTTAGCTGTTCGTATTGTCACTATTGCTTGGTATTTGATTTTGGAAAGGAAAGGCTACCCCAAGCCTATCAGAGGAAGAGCATTCCAGACTGTGACTCAAGGCAGGAATGGGATCTTCTCAATGCTTCTTGTGAGCAGGTAGACCAGGATTGGCAGGAAGGTGTTCAGGAGGTGTTTAGTGAAAAGAACTGCATGACCTTGAGCATGTTACTTTTAAACAGCCTTCTGCTTTCTCACTCCCCCCGCCCCTGACCCCCCTCCCTCCCCACCAGAGTCAGGCTTTTTCACTCCTGGTAAGCTTTGAGCGTCTGGGAAGCTCCTATAATGGTGCTTGTTCCCTATCCCTATGCTTAAGCAAAGACCATCGAGAAAGACCAGTCAGAACCAGTCTGCTGCACCTAGACACTAAGAACTCAGAATATTCATTCAAGGGCACAGGCAGTTGCTGGGGTAATATCTTCTGTTGGATCCTTCCAGATGGAGATGCTGCCCCTGTTGCCTGCAGGAGTTGAGAAGATACACTCTCCTCCTGATTACTTTGTCACACCATTGACGGGATTTGAGAATTACTTTGGGGCCTTGCACTCCATATTCCATTGAATTACAGAGATTTAATTTCAGTGGTGTTAAAGAGGAAAGACAAAGTAACAGGCATTAAATTAAAACCATGCACTTTTGCCAAGATACCCCCCTGCCCTGCCCCAGGGATTTCTTTCTTTCTTCTAGTCCCCAAAGAGATTAACACTCTTTTACTTGATTTTCTAAACTGAGATGGAGTGGCCCTTCTTAGTGCTTCCATGAGGTACCGATGAGAACAGAGCAGAAACCCAAGGAAGTACCAGGTCTGCTGCAGGGTGAGCTCAGATGTCACGAGCTTGGGGTTGTCCCACAATATCCTACCTCAACTGTGTGTCTGCCATCATTTCCTGGGTTGCTTGAGTTCTGAGCCTTCACAGGTCTTTTTTTTCTCCTGCTTTGCTGTTCTCTTTGCTACGGCTCCTCCTTGGTGTGTTTTGCAGCCCTGTCATTTCCCACAATCCTACTCCTGGAAAAGGATTAGCAAAATTACACAGTGTTGCTGCTACTTAACATTCAGAAAATGCAGCACACACACACAAGTTACCAATCATGCTCACCAGATGGCAAATGTAGCTCTTTTCACCAGAAAGTGAGCAGCAAACATTCAAATTCATCACCAATACAACATTTAAATTCACATCCATTTTCAATTTGACATCTTTGATGGGTTGGTATAATGAAAAGTAGTATTTTATCCTTATATTGTTAACTATTTGTAACAGTTGCAACAATGTAGACTTAGGATTTTTAAAAAATTGTTTCATTAAATAAATCTCACAACGAGCAATTTTGATACACTCTGTATCTATCTGTTTTTAATACCTCAAAGTTCTTTATTCAGAATGGCTAAAGGGAATGGCACAGGGTAGGAAGAATAAAAATCTAGTAGCTGATGTTGGGTTCTGTGTAGTTTTTTAAAATGTAGTTTAGTGGTTACCTTTTATTAGTTTATTAAAAAAACTTCAAGATAGATTAGTCTCTTATTGGACCGTATTATGAGATAGTAATTGAGAGTCAGGGAGCCCTGTCTCCTGAATCTCAAGTATAAGCTTCTGCCCACCTAATGTTCCCTAAATTTCTGGCCTTGGCTGGTTATCAACTAATTAAATGGCAACCCTGGCTCATTCTGTTTCTTTGCACTTCAGAGTGAGAGTGGTTGTTATGAGTTGAGTTTACTTTCTCCAAAATCCATGTTGAAGTCCTAACCCCTAGGACCTCAGATTGTGACTGTGTTTGGAGACAGGATTAAAAGGGTACTTAAAGTAAAATGAGGTCATATGAATGGGTCTGAATTCAATATAACTGGTATCCATATAAGAAGAGAACAGGAGGGGTACCTGGGTGGCTCAGTGGGTTAAAGCCTCTGCCTTCGGCTCAGGTCGTGATCCCAGGGTCCTGGGATTGAGCCCCGCATCGGGCTCTCTGCTCAGCGGGGAGCCTGCTTCCTCCTCTCTCTCTCTCTGCCTGCTTCTCTGCCTACTTGTGATCTCTGTCAAATAAATAAATAAAATCTTAAAAAAAAAAAAAAGGGAGAACAGGACACAGACAACACAGGGAGGCGACCGTGTAAGGACACAGCAAGGCAGCCATCTACAAGCCAAGTGGCCTCAGAAGAAACCAAACCTACTGACACCTTGATTTTGGATTTAGGCTCCAGAGATGTGAGAAAATAAATTTCCATTACCTGAGCCACTTAGCCTGTAGTATTTTGTTATGGTGGCCCTAGCGATTGGAGGAAAATGTATACAATGTAGAATTTACATTATACATTTCTCTGTAACAAAGACACTGTTATTAATTGGGGCTTGTTAGTCTAAGTAGGGGAGATCGAATCCAGTCAACTTCAGCTTACATAAGGAATGCATCCTAAGGATACAGTGGTAGCTCGTGACACTGGAGGAATGCAGCTGGCCTCAGAAATGCACTGGATCCAGGGCCCGGAGCTGTCAAGATTGTTTTCATCTCTGCTTTTCACTGGGTATCTGCTTCAGTTTTCTAATCTATCTCAATTTCGGATTCCCGAGGAAGAGACTCATTGGCCCAGCTTGAGCCTGATGGTCGACAGGGTCACAGGGCACACAGCGGCTGTCACTGTCAGGGCCCTGTAGGGGAGGGGGCGTTCTCAGGAAAGAGCTCATCAGACTGTGGAATAAGTCCTCTGTGGCATGGAGGGTCTGTTCCCGCTCAAGGGCAACAGGGAGGCAAATATATGATGTTTAGTGTGTTAAAGCAGAATGGCCAATGTATTAAATTTTGGTTATAAATAGCAAAATCAAAGCAAGAGCAGACTCATCCAGACCAAGAACTGCTTGCAACCTATGGCTGTTTTCCAACTGAAGAGAGAGTTAAAAGAGACGCCAAGGATGTTGACACTGTATGTGTACCCATCAGCTAGAAGTTGACTGGTGATCCACTGGAATTCCATTATACAAATGGCGCAGAATGCTTATAACCCCAAAAATAATGTGCAAGGAAACATAACATAAACCCAGACTGGTCTCTCTCTGGTTTTATATGTATTTGGGGAACCTGTATCATCACTCTCTGAGAAGAAGAGGGGGAAAAAGATTAAAAAATGCTTACTGTTCTGGAGAAGAGGCAAGTATAGAAAATACAAGAAGGACAAACTTTCAAGTAAATCGAAATCAGACAAAAATGGTGACCAGCCTGAATGAGCCTGGGAAAGCGCACCCTCACTGCTGCCATGCACCCTGTTTCTGCTCCCTTTACCCCCTCCTCTTCTTCTACCCAGTACCCAGGCCTGAAGGCCCCACTAAGGCTCTGTCTTCTCCACAACACCTTCCTTGACTGACCACCCGATTTGGCATTTTATCTTCCTGAAACTGTTCTGTGGACATTGTGTCCCCCCATGTACCTTACACCTCCCTCCTAGGACTGAAGCCCATGTGACAGGCTCTTTCCCACTTTGTCTTACACAGCCTCATACATCTCTTGTGAGCATCTGTTGCCTGACTACTTGTCACTGGTTGAACCGAAAATGGTCAGAAATCTATGGCTGGGCACACAAAAGAATCTGAGGTTAGAGAAGGAACAAATATCCAAGTATATTCCTTTTAAGATAAAAACTTTATTTTACAATTTTATAAAGCAGCTTTACATGAAGCACAAACAATCCATTTACTTTGTATAGAAACAAAATACCTTTCCATCTGCAAAAAATCAAGTTTTGCTGTATAGAAAACTAACATGTGCACATTGTGCTTAAACCGCAAAGTCTGTACAGCTTTACAAAGGACCACCCTTCAGAAGGGCATCCAGTAAACACTTTATTGCATATTTGACACATGGTCTCTAACCCACATGTACAATGGAGGAGAAACAAGAACAACAATTGCAACAAGGAGGAAAAGAGCAGCTTTCAGCGAGAGTCTGCACGCTGGCGAAGGAAAGGACTGCCACATCTGGAGAGCTGTGCTTGTGCCATTTCTGTATTTGCTCACGTACACTGGATGGTTTTTGGATGAAGCCTTTATGTACAACAATCCCAAAGGGTCAACCTTGACCTTTATCTGGAAACTTTTGGCTGGTTTTACAACTGAAGTGGCAACAGATTTAATATAGTATCAAAGCTAACTCAAGATAAGCGTAAAAAACAAATACCCATTATCTGAAAACAAAGAAATATTTAAAGAAACAAAACAAAATAAATCTTTAAAATACCTTCCCCATTCTCTCTAAGCTCAGAATAAGTAAACATTTTACATGATTTAAAAACCTATGAAGAATGCTGCAGGTGTTTTGGAACAAAAATGCAATTGATGGTCTTGGGCAGTGTTCCTCCACGTCTGCCCCGCAGATCACCTGCATCAGAATTATCTGAATGCTTGTTAAAAACGCAGGACTATCTTGCTTCACAGGCAGGCTTAGTGACTATCTGGCATCTGTAGCTCAGTAAGCTCCCAGGTGATTCGGAGACACCTGAAAGCTTGAGAACCACTGGTGTACACTGGCAGGGCTGCCTCAGGTTCAACTCATTCTCTTAGAAAATTCTGGTATCATAAGAAAAATCAAGTTGCTGTTGCAACGTGGAAGGCAGTGTGAAACCAACAGCAGTGAAACAGCAATGCCATTTCTAGATCAAAATGTCTTTCCTTTTTCAGTGGAAAAGGACAGCCACATTGTTAAGGCACTGATATTTGTCACGGAAGCAGTACCATGCTGTTTTCATGGATTCCTTTAGTCTGAAGGACCAGTATCCAAACACAAGGCAGAAGTCTGGAAGGCTCTCAGTAATAACAAGTAAAATGAAGGGCAAAGGGTTTCCTGATTGGAGAAATTTTATGTTGGGGCACTGAAATAAAAGAGTCCAGATATTCTTGTGGAGACATCTAATCATGTCTAAGAACAACAAAGGTCAAAAGCCAGGGAGAAACTTAATAACCCACAACTGTCGTGTTGTGGGCAGAAGAGAATTGTGGTCATGTAACTTGGGAGTTTAAGCTTCCTCTTCCATGGCCAGTTTATTACTGTCTTCAGTGTGCATCTGTATTGTCTTCTTTGTTCCTGCTCCCTTTGCCACTAATATATATATTTTGCATGTTTATTCTATTCACAGATATGTATATATTTTCTGGTTTCTAAGTAGTGTTGGTAGGCTGAGTTCAATTTAAGATGCAGTATGTAGGCAAGTGCCCACGTGGCTGTTGATGTGCATTTAATACAGGTCACAGACAAACTGATGTGTTTGTCAGACTCAGTCTCCTGAAAGTGTGGGGTCTCAAATTTCAATCTGTATTAAGTTACAGTATTGACTTAGTGTACTGTCATACATTCAGACAAAAACAACACAATCAACCTCGCTTGATTCTGATAATGCCTGAAAAGCCCTATAGCAGACACTGCCCAGGGTACGAGGGCTGTGAAACCTATTTACGTGAGGTAAGGTATAGTGGGATAGAAAACCCAAATAAAGATCTGATTACACACATACAGCAAATGCGGTAGCATCAATCACTTCTACCCAAAAGCTGAAAGAACTTAAAGTTAAAATTGCAAAGGAAAACATTCATGTGCAGAGTCAATGGTCTGGAAAGTTGATGACCAAGAATGACCTAAAAGTAGGGAAAAAAAACCCTGCTATGATTCCTGTATGTAATATCTGACATAGTATTTTTCTTTAAAGAGGGGGAAAAATCCTGAAAGGGCAGTGGGAAAGGATTAGCTCCTTTCTCCAATAAAATTTCCACAATGTCCCAAAAAATGTTCCCCCAAATAGACAAAACTCTTAAGTATAGTCTGAAATGAAATATAGAATTCTAGACAGTGACAAAAAGCATCACAGTGGGGGTGGAGAGGGATATACTGATTATCAAATCTTTACTGATTGTAGATCAAGTTTCATAAAACATAACATCTTTGTGATTTCTTGTGCAGTCAACAAGTTCTGTTTTAGTTGTGCTTACATTATATAACTGTGAAGCCTGAACACTGCTTGTGTTTTTAATTTACACATTTCAAGAAAACCATACATTCAAAATATTCTCCATATATAACAAATTCAAGAAACGCAACACGAAATTCGCCAAGAAATTAATCTGTAGAAAAGAAATATCATTTTAAAAAGTTGCACACAGTCCACTATTCAGGCTGCGAGTACACATTTACTGTATTACAGCACATTATTTTTTTAAAGTTTGTTTCCAACATAAACATACATCATCACATTTTAAAAGAGACCCATACTAAGTTTTCAGGTAAGTGCCGGACAGTTGGCCAGTAACAACTACTTACCAGTGTCTTCCCCAGACCCAGAGGGACTGGACTGTCTGTGGAACTGTAGATGGTGATAAGCAAGGCAAAGTTAAACATCTCTGTTCAACCATCGACTAAACACTTTTCTGCTCCAAGTGCCACCTATGTTTTGAAACACCCAACCCAATGCAATTATCTCAGAAGACTGGTTTCAGTTATCACTTTGATGTAATCCACAAAAACCTAGTATACAATCTTTTAAAATGTGCCTAAGCTCTGCTGAGATAGAGCCCATGGTTTTTGTGTGCGGCAAAGGCTGAAGGATGATTTTGGTTCTGAGCTCTAGTTGTGCTTTGCCCTGCTGCCTTTAAGGTAGCTTTTCCACCTTTTGACAAATTCTTTGAAGATTGGGGACTCATCGATGGTGCTGAGTAGCTGCAGCTGATTGATGTGGGTGGTGTGGTAGTCCCAGCGGGCCAGGTTGGGGGCAATGCCAAGCATGAAGTGGCGGAGGTCATAAATGGTCCCTGAGCCAGTGTCATACAAGGGGAGCATGGCTTTAAGAGATTCCATGCCTCGCTCGTACAAGGACCTTGCTTCTTTCCCGAGCTTTTCCCCTGCAGTTTCTTTTAAGTCATACAGCCCAATTAAGGAATACATAAAGCCATTTAAAACGAAAGAGCTAGGTGTGGTTGGATATTCTTCATACCAGTCGTGTTTATTCATAAACACGGCCTTAACTCCATGCTGCTCTGACAGAAACTTGTAAGGGGCTGTTGCCCTTAAAGCTGAACTGAGGAATGAATGGTCTTTTGTCAACAGATAGGCCCTGACTAATGTAGAAATGGCTTGCCCTTGGGCCATGGCAGAGTACCACCCTGGCTCTAAAGACTTGAACCCCTCTCCTAACTTACGGGTCACCATAATTGGCCAGCCACCTTTCTCATCCTGGTTCCTTACCAGCCAATCACTGGCAGCGAAGAACGCGGCCATGTGGGCTGTGGTGGAGATGGTAATGTTGTCGAGGAATCCTTTCCCTTTTGCAATCAACTTAACCACCTTTTTGGGCATTATTTTGGTTGGCTTGACAGCTTTTGTGTTGGAAAGACCCACTCCTTTCCGGAGGTCAGTGACCAGGTCCCTTGTAACCGTGCTCCATGAAGTTCTGGGCCCAATGCCATAGTATATGTCTCTTTCTTTAAAAGCAATTAGTTGGGTATTTGAGACATAATGTACAGTGAAGAGCTGATTCTTTTCTGTGGTCTCTAGAACCACGGACACACTTCCGTTCGTCAAGAACTTGAGGTCAAATGAAATAATAAAATCTTTTGTGTTCCCCAGTTGCAAGGATATACCTTCGCTGGTTTCTGTAGGGGGAAAATACACCAACAAAGACTAGTTAGAAGAAAAGTTCTTTGTACTAAAAGTTAACTGCAGAGGCGCCTGGATGGCTCAGTGGGTTAAGCCTCTGCCTTCGGCTCAGGTCATGATCTCAGGGTCCTTGGATTGAGCCCCGCATCGGGCTCTCTGCTCAGCAGGGAGCTTGCTTACCCCCCCCCCTCTGCCTACTTGTGAGCTGTCAAATAAATAAATAAATTCTTTAAAAAAAAAAAGTTAACTGCAGTTCATCTTTGATAACCACTAACCATATAAAATTAACACTTCAGTATTTTGTGTCCGATCATCACCATTATCAATTATTTTACTAAAGTAACCATAAACAAATGGTAGAATTGATGAGTCCATGATGGCTTTTGAGTATCTGACCCATCTAATTTATATTAGAGGTTATGGATAAGGTTAAGAGGAAATGGATAAGGTATTGTTGATCAAACTGCCTTTTCTAGATCAAATATTGGCTGATCAATAATCAATGACTATTTTAATATATCCATTTTATAAAAAGAAAAAATAACCAAAATTGGCTCAGCACATACTGTGAGAAGCTAGAAGAATGGCTTACAATGAATTAAATTTTATTTAATTAACATTTAGTTAGTATTTATTATGTTCTGATTTTATTATATTAACTCATATTAACTCATCTAATCCCCATATTAACTCATTTAACCCTCATAACAATTACAAGAGTAGTGCTATTATTACTCATACTTAATGGCTGACAAACTGAGACAAAGGGAAGTTAAGAAACTTGCCTAAGATACAAAATGTTGAACCTAGGTTGCCTAGTCTGGCTCCACAATACGCACCCTTCTTTACTTTTTTTTTTTAAGTTTATGTATTTATTTTTTGGTAATCTCTATACCTAATATGTGGCTCAAACTCCTGACCCCAAGATCAAGAGTTGCACACTCTCCCGGCTGAATCAGCCAGGCACCCCTCCACAATATACAAAATACACTCTTAATTACTAGCTGGTGCTGAAAATGATAGGTTTGTTTTCAGATATTTGCTGGAATCATGAGTAAAATTTCTGAAAATTAAGTAATGGGCTCAGGTAATCAACAAAAGTGAGGGATACTGGGGGAGGATGAGGGAGAAGCAAAGGCTTTGGAGTTTAAAACAAAACAAAACAAAACAAAAGCCCAAACCCCACAACCCTGTTTGAATTATTTCTCTTCTACTTCCTAGCTTTGAGATATTCAAGATGAAATAGCTCTTTGAACTTCGGTTTCTTCACATGTTCAATAGAGATAATATTACTTTGCAAGGTAATTGGGAGGATTAAAAAAAAAAGATAGGGCCTAGAACAAAGTGAAAATTGATAGTGATTATGATTATTAGTCTGAAGCCACTGGCCTTCAGAGGCTGATAAAATAGTAATAGCTGTTTTGTCTAGCAAATTATCAAATAGGAAATTTCTCTTGCATATCTATAGTACAATGATGGTGGATTCCCAGAAAGTTGACTTTCTGAATATTGCTGGTCTAGATCTACCAAGAAAAGAAACAGAGCATACTGCAATGTAATAGCAGCCACAGCAAGAACAACAACAACAACAAATAGGTAGGGCATATTTTATATATAAACTTAAAGATAAATATGAATTCCTTCATCTCTATGAAATTACATTTTCCAAACACATTCATGTGTTATCTCATATGCTCCTTACAATAATCTGACGCTGGCAGAACAGGAATTACTACTTCCATTTTAGAGATGAAGATATGGAAGCTTTGCAAGGTTAAAAGGTTTGCCCCAAACCAAATGTTAATTACTGGTAGAGTAGAGACCAGAAACCAGGATTCCTGGACCTAAGTTCAAAGACTGTGAAAAAGAAATGATACTGGATACAGCATTCTCATGAGCATAATTGGTGGAAGAGTTATTTCTCTTAAGCAGAGCCATAGAATCAGATCCACTTTGAGAAGTCCTCGAGAAAATCCTTAGTGTGTCACCAGGAGCATAAGTGCACTGATGATAGTGTATACAATGTAATTAACTTGGAGAGTCTTAGCATGTTGAGCTGGTTGTTCAACTCCCTCAACACTGGACTCTACCATTGTGGGATATAACTGATCCAGTGCCCTTAATGATTTCATTGATGGGACAGACAATCATGGAAGCTGTAGAAGGAATGAGAACATCTTGATAGACTTACATGTCAAATGACATTTATTTTTATTTTTTAAAGATTTTATTTATTTGACAGAGACAGCAAGAGAAGGAACATAAGTAGGGGGAGTGGAGAAGGAGAAGCAGGCTTCCCACTGAGCAGGGAGCCTGATGCGGGGCTCCATTCCAGGACCCTGGGATCATGACCTGAGCCGAAGGCAGACACTTAATGACTGAGCCACCCAGGCGCCCCTCGAGTGACTTTAAAAAGTGGTATCAGAAGCATACTGATACATACATAATAGCATATATAATAAAAATCATACATACATAATATATACATAAGCATACATACATACATAAGCATACATAATAAAAATCCATTTTATCCGGAAAAATGTCAACATGCAATCTCTCTCTTAACTAGCATTTTCCTACATCTATGGTAAAGTGGAATCTGACACTCAATACAACATTCCCAACACACTCCAGGATCTGAATGGACTGATGAATCACTCAAGTTTCAATTATATTCCGTAGAGAAGGCTATCTTGAGTGCTCCTTATTTTTTCATTGCTAGGGCAATGCCTCATTGATAAAGCAGTAATACTAACCATGACATCCATTCTCACAAAACTGGATAACAGTGATCCAACTTTATAATTCCAAATGGGAGGAAGCTAAAGAATTACCTATTTTCCTCCCAGAATCCATTCTAATTCACTTTATGAATACAAATCTAACGAAATGGTACGGTCTCAATTATCTTATGTTTCACTATAACAGATTAGTTCAAAGAACTCAGTAACAAATTATGTCATGGGATGTAACCTTTCAAAAAAATTACTATTTTCCTAAAACCCCACCACCACAAGAGGGGGTTACTGAACCACACAGGAGAAGAGACTAAGTCCCAATCCCTGACATAAATCAACCAACAGACAATCGTAGTCTTCACAATAATCCTTTAAGTCTTTAAATTTCCATTTTCTAGATACACAGAGTAGTTAAAGTAGTCAGCATTGCTCAGAGGGATCCAAATGGTAGCAAATGGGATGTGAGTGTGGTTGCAGCAACCACCCTGGAAATGTAGCGGGCAAGGTCTGAGCTCTACTGAAGGTATTATGCTATCTGGAGATACCTGCTTTAAATCTATTAGCAGAAAGTTTTGGGTTTTCCATTTTTTGAAACCCATGACTCCTCTTCTCTCTGAGCAGTTAAACCTGGGAGTCATTATAAGTGTTTATTCTTGGCATATGTGGTAGTGTATATTTCCCTTTAGGCAACAAATGATGATAAACATTTAAGGACAGTCTTTAAATCAATGTTTTCATCTGTAACACAAACCATTATCATTCGTTTCAATCAATAGGAGTGAGAAGTCTGCCCTACTCAGAACCTTGAGGAATACCAAGAGATAAGGACCAGGCAAAAGAAGAGAAGATCACAAGAAGTCTGAGAAAGAATGGCTACACAGAGACAGGGGAGAGAGTGAGGTCATGGAAGTGAAGTAGAGAGTGTTTCCCGAAATGGAGAACTAATTTAATAGAGTATGATAGGTATAAAGTTTCAGTTCATTCAATTTTAAAATTAGGCAGAGGAACAAAACATTATTCAACAAACAAAAGAATAAAAATATGATGTAGACCCATGTTCTGGTTCTTTCTTCTAGACAACTTTATTTCCTTTCAGGGAAAATAATTCAAAGCCTAAAAAGAAAAAAAATAAAAGGCCAACAGCATTTGGCCCCTGGTCCTCCAGAGACTCACCTCATGGAGGCCTATGCTTTTATATACAGTTCCAATTTCTTCTTAACAGCGATTCTCTGAATTTATTTCCCATGAAGTCTATAGCCTCTGAAAAGCCTCTTCTCCCATACTTGTGCTTCAATACAAGTCTCACCTTTTTGATTCCCTTCTCCTGCTCTGAGCAACTCCCATGTAATTTCAACTCACTTGCCCTCAAACACTTGGATCATATACACCTCCAGGCATGCCCAAGATATCAAAACTAGCACCCCATTCCCACTTAGCACACTCCCACCAACAGGGAGTTCCAACTGTGAGTAGATTGTGTTCCACTAGCAGAGTGACTGTCACAGAGTTCTCTCCCCCATATACTTAAAACCACTTTAAGAAGTAGTTTTATTTCCAGCCATGGGCTGCAGCATGAAGAGGTAAAGTGAGGGTCCCTCATGTAGTATGAGACTTATCATTTGTATTCCCCAGGGCATCCAGAAGGGCACAGTGTAATCTATTGCTTTAAATAGGATAGAGTTCAAAGAACTGTTCTAGAAAACTTCCCAGCATTTGAGGAGATCAAGATGAGGATTGCTGTTTTCTACCCTAATCCAGACACTATTAATTAGTGCAAAAATGAGTTCCTTGGGTACAAACAAATGTCCTTTTGCAAAGTCTAATCCTGTTCTACATATTCTTAAACATCTCCACATACTTTCTCACCAGTCAAGCAGAGATGCTCTATGTACTGGAATATCACAGAATACCACAGGAGAAAAGAAGTTCTAGCCACGGAATAAAAACTAAAGGTCACCCATTATTTGCACTGCATTAAGCACTCATAAATCCATTACTTAAGGCCATCTAGAATGAGTAGATTTGTATTGTGGCTTTCAAGGTCTGTGAATTACACAGTCATCAATAAAGGACAAGGGGAGAATACAGAAGAGGTCTTATAACCTTTTCTCTTGTTGTATTTACCGACTGCAAGGTTGGTAGGAGGGGGGAAGGAGTTCTGTTCTTGACAACATTTCCCCATGGAGAATTAAGCCTGTGGTGCTAACTAAAATTATTTCATTGTCTTTTTAAGTAATGGACTCATTAATTCTCATGGATATTGATTAGTAGAGAAAAATACATTACATCCTAATTAATGGTACTGTCTTACTAAAAGGGGAAATGTTACATAAAGTTAATTTGATTTTATAAATGATTTTATTAATGAAATGGTTTTATATGAAGTTTGAGACAATCTACTACATTAACAAAACTCAATATGAGAAGCAGGCCTGGTTGTTAATGCTATAATATCTCGAAGAAATAAAAAGCTGCTGGTAAAAAAACAGGCAAAGGAAAAGGATGGGTCATTCTATAAAGAAAAATTTCTACCTTTATGCAAAATAGTTTAGAAGTTAAATTAAATACTGTACTGAAATGCTAAAATGGAGCATCATTCCTGTGGGACACAGATCCCTGGAAGGAGATACATACCATGCAGTAACCTGGATCTTAATATTCAATCTATGGTTTGGCTTTTCACAAAGTAAATTTTCTTTTATAACCTTGAATTTTTAGCTGTTCTTTTTCTAGGGATTTCTTTTTTATTTTTTTAAAGATTTTATTTATGTTTTTGTTTTGTTTTTAAAGATTTTATTTATTTATTTGACAGACAGAGATTACAAGTAGGCAGAGAGGCAGGCAGAGAGAGAGAGGAGGAAGCAGGCTCCCCGCTGAGCAGAGAGCCCGATTCAGGGCTCGATCCCAGGACCCTGGGGATCATGACCTGAGCCGAAGGCAGAGGCTTTAACCCACTGAGCCACCCAGGTGCCCCTAAAGATTTTATTTATGATAGAGATAGTAAGAGAGAGAACACAAGCACTGGGGAGCTGGAGAGGGAGAAGCAGGCTCCCTGCTGGGCACAGAGCCCAATATGGGGCTTGATCCCAGGCACTTAAAGACTGAGGCACCCAGGTGTCCCTTTCTAGAGATTTCACTTGGGTGACACCATTTGTTTCTTTACATAGATATAAAGCGTCTGCTAATGTGCTTTTTAAAACCATAAAGACAATTTTAAGGGAGTATCAGGTGCCATAAATCATCACAAAATTAGCAGGCACACATAATAATATATCACTTACCTGGAGCAATAAACTGTTTAACATTGGTGAATCTAGACTTATCAGCCACACTAGCCATAAAGCACCCCTTTGGCACAGTCCAGTCATTAGGCTTGCTGTTTTTGTCCCTGTCTTCTGCTGTTTCATATACCTCTATGTGAGGGGGTTTCTCAGTTAGATTTTTGCTGTAATGACTTAACCCATACTGTGCAATCTGGATTGGGTAGAAATAGCCTTGAGGTCCCCACTGTGTAGATAAAGGTACACCTAAAAAACAGAGAAACAAAATAAAAAACCATGTCTGGACACTTATAAGCAT
Organism: Martes martes; assembly: GCF_963455335.1. NCBI lineage: Eukaryota > Metazoa > Chordata > Mammalia > Carnivora > Mustelidae > Martes > Martes martes. The sequence goes on along the minus strand of NC_137894.1, from coordinate 49,095,114 downwards.
ATTCTGAGCACCACTCTTTACTGTTTTACCTCTGGGGCATGTTACAGGCTTATCTGCAACTTTAAAGCTTCCATGTTATACTGTTTTCATAATTATTAAAAACTAGAACTAAATTAATCAGATATGAAAAACAAAATGAAGGTTTATTCACTCATTCAGTATTTGTTGACAGACAGCAATGCAATGTTGCAGATTATCTTTTAAGGACTGACTTTTTACATGTGTAACTTTTGCTCATAGCTACAGTTGTCCTGTTTCATACAAATTCTGTATGATTTAAATACATGTAGATAATGTTACCACAGGGTCATCCTAAATATGAAATTTTTTAAATGTCTGTATTAATATTCAAGATAATTACATACCCATCTCTCTCTCCAAAGTCAAGATGTGGTCTAATGCCTATACCATCTGACAGCTAAAGTATTTGCTTACAGAGCCAGTTATAACTAGGCAACTTAAAGTATAAACATAGCTTGCAATTCTTTTTCATATCCTTCATGTCAAAATATAATTTTTAAGAACCAGGTGTGTTTTTTTAAATGAATTAAAATTGCACACTGAACCACAGATTTTTGACATAACTCATTAATGGATTACCTCTTCTAAGGTCCTAAGCAAAGCTTTTAAATGTTTGGTATTAGTGTTTTAGTAATTTTCTATATGGGAAATACAATAATATGACATTGCACAGAATATTGTATTGTTGCATCATGGTCTATGTGTTGAGAGATAAGCTCCTCTCTGTAGTTCTAAAATAAATTAACAAGCATCAGATGGGCACAGCAGAAGCTAAGAACCTACAAAACCATATGTGTGATGTAGTTTCAAACAATTTAAGGATTTAGGAACCATAAGGGCTAAGAAACCTAGGCTAGATAAGCTCCTGACTTGTATTTTTTTTTTCCAACAGGAGGCTTTTTTCCCTCAAAATTCAAATAGCATTGTTTTCATTTAATGAAAGGAAGGTTTTTACAATATCTCATTAAAGATGGATGAAAATTGTAACAATGTGCAACCAGCATAACAATTGATAGACTGATCAATGAACAAGAATAGTAGGCCAGAAACCTACTCTGCATTCAAAATGCTATACATAACAATAAATACTGCATCATGAATCACTGGGGAAAAAAGATCATTCAATACATGTGAAAAGAAAAATCTGAAATTATACCCTGACCTTAAACCATATACCAAGATATAAATCAATTTGGCTGGCCTAAAGAGTTGAATGTAAAAAAATACAACCCCCTAATAAAACTATTAGAGAAAATAAAGATGAAAAGCCGATCATGGTATAGCAATGACTTTCTCAGCATAAAAGTAGAAGTAAAAAAAAATAAAAATTAAAAAGTCTGTAAGTTCACCAAATAGAACTAAAAACTTCTAAAACTAACAAATTATAAGTAAAATGAAAGACAATCAAATTGAAGAAAACAGCTTTAACAAATGCAACAAAGTATCATTATATTACTCTATATATAAAAGTTCACATGACTATAGAACCCACTAATCACATTAGAAAAGGGGGAAATAAGATCAAGATTTTATGATGATAAGAAGTATATGAAAAGGGTATGTGGCCTCACTGATGGTTACAGAAAGTGAACGATGAGATCCCTTTGTAAACAACAAATTAAAAAACAATGTTCCATGACAGCACGAGTGGGGTGACAAGAGCACCCTTACACTCTGCTCCTGGAGGTACAAGTAGGTTCAACCTTTTGGGAAAGCAGTTTAGCAAAACAGTTCAATTTATATTACTTGACAGGGCAGTTTATTTCCTAGGCAACTACTCCTAGACTATAATTAAAATAGCAAACAATGAACATGAATATCTATACCATTACATATAAAAGCAAAAAAACTGGAAAGGACCTAAGTAGCCAACTAAAGAGAAAGGCTGCAAGTATTACATGTACCACGGCATATTTTTACTGTGAATACTAGTCCTTAAAATATTCAAGAACAAGGGGAAATAATCAAGATATTTTAGATGAAAAAAGGAGAATATAAAATTGACTATACAGTATGATCCCGACTTGTTTAAAAAAATGTATCTCTATTAACAACAACAAAAAGATTGGAAAAGCATATCAAAATATTATTTAACAAACGTTATGGGTATTTTTTACTTTTTCTTTATCATCTAAACATTTATAAAATTAATATGAAGAAGTTTGGTGACAGATATCTTTGAAGTATATAAATATCATTACAAGTATGTTGTGTAAGTATCATTACAACTATGTTAAGACATAGGACTACATACAAAGACCTCCAGAGAATATGCAAAAACGGTAATAATTATCTTGAAGTGGTATGAATATAAGTGAATTTGGCCCTTTCTTCTTGTGAACTTTTGGTAAAGACATTACAAAAAACCGAAAAAATTAAGATACTGAAATCACATTTTATAGAATGAGGAAAATAAAATTTAAACTAAGCAATTTCAAAACACACTAAGCTCTTTCCTCTGGTTAAATGATATATTTTAAACTCAAATTCAATTTGGCTTTCCGATCAATCTTAGGTTTGAAATAAAATTCCCATAAGATCTGAGAAACAATATGTAGTAGATTATAGGAGTGTAGTATACAAGATCAGAGAAGATGGTGCCTATGTGTTATCTTGTTCTGAAGACTTTAAACCTCCATCCAGAGATGATACCTGGCTAATGTGGTAACAAGACTGCATCAGTACATACGTAGGTCCATTGGTCTCTCCTGTTCCCATCTCCTCTCACAGGACAATAACTGTGCATTTTAATGCAAAATTTTTGGAGATGCTGTGCCTTTAACTCACTGATGAGAATTTCAGATGTTATGGAAGGTTAATGGAATAATCCTATTTGATCAGGTATGATCTTCTTGCAGCCCTTAAATCGCATCATCTAGAAAACTGCCCCAGGTTCAGACTTCACCTCTTCCTCCTTGCGAAGTCAGAGCAACAAATGGTCTCTTGATAGTAAGCTATGTATGTACTTGCTAGGAATTAACACCTACAACTTTTTATTCCTCAACACAATCAGGATGGAAAAATGCAGTGGAGCAGACAGATACCAACCTTCAACCCCACTTATGCACTTGACTCTGTCCCGGACTTCCACATTGTAGCCTTCAAAGGACATAAACACACCATCAGGGTGATATGGGGCTCTCTGTGCATAGACTTTGGAATAGCTATGAGAGAATTCAAACCGATCATAGCCATCATACTGAACCACCTTTCCATATACGTCAAAATATTTCTCTACCCAAGTGAATGGAAGAAAGACTTCATTTCCCTCTCGTCTCCCTTTAATTGTATGTTCATCATTTATGAGACAGTCAATTTCTTCATATTTGAGCCCTAACACCTTGCTTCCCCCATTGCTGTTGAAGCTTCCAACAACGGGGGGTGCTTTCTGCTGTTCCTGAGGGAATGCTTCCTCAGACTGTTTGGCCATGTGGTTCACATAGTTGTTACTCTCAGATGCTGCTGCTCTTTTTTCTAATCCATCCACTCTGAAGCCACTACTCAAGTGCCGTGGAAACTGGATCGCTTTATCGCTGGAACATTTATTCCACAAAAGTACTGTGACCAAAGTGAAGAGTGTACAGATGATAATCAAAGTCTTATAGTTGACCCGTGCTGCCAAGCAACGCATATTCAGACCATACCTATGGAGGCAAGAAGAAAAATTCATGCAAAGATGTACTGTAGACATTTCATAGGATAAGGTTTTATTTTTTTACATTGAATCACATTAAGGCAATTTTATTCACTGTAGTAATCTGATCAGATTTAAAATTACTAACTCAAACTTTTCAGCAGAGACAAAGAAAAGGCAACAGGAGCTTTTACCTCTTAAAATACATAGCGTGACCCTTTAAAGCAGGTATAGGCTTTCTGTTTGTGACTCTCTTTGTATCTTAGTAATTGTTTCAAAGTCTCTGGGCCAAAAGAAATATCTAATAGTTTCATTTATTCAGTAGTTGGGTCCGAACAACTTAATGCATTATTTTTGTCCCAGCAAGTTGGCTGTTTGAAAAAACATAATGATATTAAGGTAAACACTGACATCCATGTTGCCAAATCCAACAGTGAATTTTTAGTGCTCATCCTACTTGATCTCTCAGCAGCATGAATAGTCAATGACTCTTTCCTACCAGAAACACTTTCTTCTCATGGCTTCTAGGGCACCATCTTCTTGTGGTTCTCCTTATACGCCACTGGCTGCTCCTCCTCAGTCATCTCTGATCATTCTTTCTCATCTCCCTGAACCTTTAGTGTTAGTGTGCTTTAGAGTCTCAGTCCTCACACTTTTTTTTTTTTTAATCTCTATTCACTCCTGTGATCTCACACACTCTCATGGCTTTAAATATACCTTATATGCTGACTACTTCTAAAATTCCATCTCTAAGCCAGACCTTTCTTCAGAACTACAGACACATGTATCTAAGTACCAATACAAGCAATTGACATCTTTACTTGGAAGTCAAATGGACTTCTGTAACATCTAAAACAACTCCCAGTCTTTCCCCCCATTACGTTTCTCTTTTCCTACTGTTCAGACCAGAAACCTCTACTCCTTTTTTGATCACCTCATATCCAGTCAGGAAATGTTGTTGTCCCTACTTTCAAATAAAACCTAGAATCTGACCTCTTTCCCCCAACTCCACAATTACCACCACATCCGAGCCACTGTCATCTTTTACTTGGAATACTGCAGTGATGTCCAAACTGGTCTCCTTATTTCTACCCTTGCTCTACTATTCTACCCCCAAGTCTATTCTCAACAATAACCATTAGAATGATGCTTTTAAATATAAGCCAGACCATGTCACTCCGGTCATTATGGGAGAAGAATCTGATGCTGTTGCCCCTGCTGGCCATATGGTGTATCAGCCAGCTGTAACTGCAATTAAAAAATAGTCCTCAATTGCCTGTTGCTGGGGGTCATTGGGAACTATGGAAAATTACGGAATCGGTCTCCTCCTTGTTTGCCATAGTAGCTCTATAATTTATTTTATGGTATAAATCCACAATTACTTACTTTACTGTCTCTAATTCTTCATCCTTTTTTTCCCTCAATAAACCCTTTTGTCAGCAGTAGATTAAAAAAAAAAAAATCAAACCCCCAAATGAAAATGTTGAGTGAAATATTACATAATAATTTTCTATTTTTTAAAGAAAGCTGATGTTAAAGGTGTAATTCTCTCTCTATCATCGTAAGCTTGCACCCAGTGTGGGGCTTGAACTCATGACCTCCAAGATCAAGAGTTGCAGGCTCTACAGACTGACACAGCCAGGCATCCCTCACTCATTTCTTTTAATTCCAAGAGAAGGTACCTTTGAGTTCTTGTATGTCTAAAAAAACATTCAGTCTGCTCTTACCTTTGATTAACAGTTTGGCAAGATACAGAATCCCCGGTTATACATTATTTTCTTTTGAAAAGTTGTAGGTAATGTTTTATTGTCTTAAAGTATTAAGAGAATTACTGATGACTTGATTTCAGTCTGATACTTGTCACTTTGTACATGGTTTTCCTCTGGATCTTTGTCCTTGGAATTCAGCTTCCCAGAAAGAAGTACATTATATTTGCTTCACTATTTCAGCACTTGCTGTGCCCTATTGATCTGAAAACTTGTGTTCTCTTATTCTTGTTTAATGGGTGTAGTATCTTCCTGCAGCCCTGAGTATATTAGAGTTCACTTCTTGTTAAGTTCTCTCTGATTAGCTCTATTTTCTCCAGTAGCAATTTTTCTGATTATCTTAGTCTCTCATGCCATCAGTTTTCCTCACATCCCTGGTGATCTTGGTTGCTCATTTGTATTTACGTCTGAATAACCCATTAGCCAACACAGATTTCCTCTACCATTGTGCAGATGGTCTGATTTTTGGCTAGACTGTCTCCTGAGGACTCTGTGTGGGGTAGGTATAGGCTGACTGGCAGTATTCCTTTAGGGTGCATGGGTAGGGAGCCAGCAGGCCCTCTAATGCCAAAATTATGGAGTTTTTCTTTTGTTCTGGAGACATAACTTGTACTCTAGAAGCCCTAGCTTTGCCCAGCTTCTCTAAAGAACTCTGCTTGATGTTTTGCTTGGGGTTCACGCCTGTTATCAATAGTCCAAGTGCAGGGATGAGAATGGTATAGGGAGATGAGAGGGTAGAGTTGTACCTTCTAGTACTTGAACAGAGATCCAGAAATCTGTTCAGTTATCACTCTTTCGTAGTCTTCCTCCTTACTATTACTGGTTTCTTCGTTTCTTATTTCTATACATTTTATTTCAGTAGGGCATCAGGAGGGAAAAAGGCAAAGACAGGGTTTGATCCATCTGGGAAATCTTACACAGATTTAAGAGCCAGAATCCATTAACACTTTTATCATCTGCATTATGACTATGAGAAAATGTTTTGAATGCTAAAAAACCAAAGCGTGGTACAAGGAAACCTTCAGAAGTCATACATTTATAAAGGATTTCCTTATATTGCAGTACAGACAAACGAGTAACACTAAACAGTATTTATTTAAAAAAAGCAATCCTTCTTTAAGCATTCCTTAAAAACACTTATGTGTTAACATTTGAATCATTTGTTAGCTATACCTAACATTTAGATCAATTAAAATAGAAATATAAAGATTTTTGTCCCATTTTGAGAGGTGCCCTTCCTCCATGACTCAAATGAGAACAAACCTGCTTATGGAACTATACTACCATTATAATGAGACACATGATGGGAAAGTAAAGAAAAATGAAAATGAAAAGCTTTCATTTCAAAAATGAAAATGAAAAGCTTACAAAAAGAAATATTGGCTTCTTAGAGAAATGGATGATTTCTCTAAAGTCTAGGCCCTTGTTATGCCAGAAAATAAAGAAAACTTTCAAACATCAATGAGATCATAATCCAGGGGATCAAAAAAGCAGCAGGATATATAGAAAATGAGATTGGAAACACTGGTAATTACTGAAGCTGAAAGATATGTTGAAGGTTCACTACATTATTCTCTATACTTTGTTTGAGTATTTCCATAATTAAAAACATAGGTATCACAGCAAAAAGATACAAGAATCAGCCTGACAGATCCTTTTCCCCATAAGTCAAAGTTGTAAGAATTATGACTGATGTTGACTGAAATACACTAAGACAATAAAAATCCATGAGTCTACAATGATACTCAAAAAAAGAGAACCAGAAAAACAAATCAAATCAAAACAAAACAAAACAAAAACCAACCTTATATCATCTTCTGACTGAGATGGTTAAAATTGGTAACTAAGTGAAATTATTTATTTATCTATCTGGCCCTTTTAAGAGAACAAACCAGTAGCTCCAGATGATAAATAATTCCTGTTACAGAAGAAGGGTGGCTAATGATGTAAAAGAAAAATGGTAAAAATATCAGAAAATTAGCATTATGTGATTCCTCATAAAATTTACTAATTTAGACAAGTATTATATTCAGGTATATGTTTGATAGGGACTTAGAGATTCATACTGTGCAAAGTAACACCAAATATATTATTTTCTAGTAGCAAGATTAAAAAGCTGAAACTCTACAATGAAGGGATCAGATTCATTACCCTAATTCAGTGCTCAAATTCAGTCTCATTAATGGTGACTCATCCAGATACTGTGTTTTTTGATGAGTTAAAAAGTAAATAACCTATCATATATCCCAGCGAAAAATGTTTAATATGGATCCCTGAGGCCTTATAATTTGACTTTTAATTAATAGGAAATACAAGAGATAGAGGAACAAGTTAAATGCAGACGCATCCAGACACATCTTTTTCTTTTCAAGATTTATTTATTTATTTGAGAAAGAGAAGGAGTGAGCAAGTGTGCATGTGAGTTGGGGGAGGGACAGAAGGAAAGGGAGAGAGAATCCTCAAGCAGACTCCCGCTGAGCACAGAGCTGGATGCGGAGCTCCATCCCAGGACCTTGAGATCATGACCTGAGCCCAAACCAAGAGATGGCCACTTAACTGACTGAGTCACCTAGGTACCCATCAACCAGACACATCTAGAAGGCAAGACATCCTGCAGGAGAGCTGGCCCTGTCCCCTCAATAAGTCAGTGGTATGAAAAGAAGAAGGGGACTAGGTCATTTTTTTTTCCCCAAAGAGACTTATTAGGGCATAGACAACCAGATGTGAGACGTGGTCCTCCACTGGGATATGTGACTGTGGACTTGAAGACGGAAGGATGTAGAGAGACTGTTAATTGAAAAAAAGAGGCACAAACACACTAGAATGATCTCACTTTAGTAAAACAACACACACATTTCCCATATTTACTGGGTTTTTAAAATCATTAAAATAGAAAATTAGGTCAAAGTCACCTTTGTTAAAATATTAGAGGAAAGGTAAATTTTAAGTTTAAAATGTCTACAAATATTTAGTTTTCAAAATACAGGAGAAACAAGGATGGGAAAAAAAGAAAACTCTGAGTATTGACATGCACTATTAAATACCAAGTAGGTTTATTTAAAGGTAAACATGATAATTTTATTATAATGTTGCTCACTGTAGAAAACTAACCAGAAACTTTAAAATTTCAGAAAGTAGACTGTACTGACATTTTGCTAGTACAGTAACAACAGGACCTGTAACAGACCAAACCAGGGTTTTCTGCTGAGTGGTGATAAGCTTCCTACTTACTTTAAAGCTTTTGCCACATCTATAAACCAGATTAACCTTTCAAGTTAAAAAAAAAAAACGTTTTAAAAAATCAGTAAATTCAAAAACCTTGAAACCTCACATACTGTAGACCATAAAGATTTACTTCATTAGAAACATAATCCAATAAAAATTGATTTTAGTATCTTTAGAGATCTAAAACAGAAAATAACATTCAGTAAGTGTTATTTAAATCATAAACTGTGGAATTATTTCTTTGCAGAAATGGTTAAAAATGAGGGAAAGCAAAATATAACTTAGTTATCCTTTGGGAAAGCAAACTGTTCTCTTCTAAAACGATTTGCAATTCAAAAAACTCCTGTGGCGTAGATACTTTTACTTCTCAAATTGACTTTTCTAACTGAATATTTCAAGTAACCAAATAATTCAAAACATTAAATCATGGATATCACCCTGAGTTTTTAAACTATAAAGATCATATTACAGTTAAGAACATTTAAATAAATTTATAAAGGATTTCATTGAAAGAAACTTCTTTCCGCTGATTAACGTAGACCACGGCTTACTTGATCATTATTTTCTCTTATTTACTTATGTATCTGACAATTTGTAATTCTTATAATGCTTTGGGGTACCAAGTAAACAGAAAAGTGCAATATTTACTCAAACTGACTGACTCATTCAATCAGCATCTATTCGGCACCTATTCCTGTCCCCAAAGGCCAGATTATTGGAAAATATGCACATAAAAACAATAACGATGAGACAAGAATTGTAAAAAAGTTACATACAATATGCTATGACACACAGAGAAGGAACTCTTCCTTAATTTTTTAAGGTGTTAAGGAAAGGTGGAATGAATACACACTGACAACTAAGCATGCTCCCAAATCAGGTATCTGCACTTGCCATGCCCTCTGCCTAGCACTGTTTCCCCAGATATCCACTTGGCTTGCTCTGTTACTTCTTTAGGTCACTGCTTAAGTGTTAATTTATCAGAGAGGCCTTCCTTCCCTGACCACCCTATCTAAAACAGTATGTCTCACCCCAACATCCTCTCTGGTCTTTATTCAGCTTTATACTTCTTCATAGCATTTACCACACTTGGTATTATACATCCTTAGCTTATTATCTGTCTCCAATCCACTAGACTCTAAGCTCCGTGAGGACTGGAATTTTGCTTCTCCTGGTCACTGCTGGATCCCCAGTGCCTAGAAATGTGTCTGGTTCATAGTAGGCATTCAATAAAGATTTGTTGAATGAATGAGTACTGTTAAGTATGCAATTTTATTTTATTTGAAGATTTTATTTATTCATTTGAGGAGACAAAACTGGGGTGAGGGACAGAGGGAGAGGGGCAAGCAGACTCCCTGCTGAGTGACATGGGGGGGCTGGATCCCACGACTCTGAGATCACGACCTGATCTGAAATCAGAGTGTGACACTTAACTGACCAAGCCACCCAGGCACCCCAAGTATGCAATTTTAACAAATAATAGCTTTGTTTTCCTTCCCGTATTTGGGTATGCTGAAATTATAATCCAAATAAAAATGAACATAACTGAGACAACAGAATATGAACTGGGATGCTGTATATTAGCCAACTCGTTAAAATAGATTTACAATTTAATTACTGCTGTTAGAAATGTTCCATCTGTTTACTGCTTGATAGACCAAGACTTAAATTACACAGTCAAATGGTTGAGTACTCTGTGATAGCTCTGACATAATAGAGAAATGCCTACTATTTTTGGTGGTCAGGACTCTTCCAGGAATGTAAAACAAATAGTATTCTCATTATGAAGGACAAGATGAGAAGGTAACTTTGCTATCCCATTTTTTTTCAAATATTAAAGTTAAAATAATCAATGCTATAACTGGCTCACAATGCTTCAAATAAGGTTATATTTCTAGGCAAACACGCTGAAGAAATTGAGTAGGGGATATAAAGTACACAGGCATACGTCGGAGATACCGCAGGTTAGGTTCCAGAACACTGTAATAAACCAAATATCACAACACAACAAGTAAAATAATTTTTTAGTTTCCCAGTGCATGTGAGTTTGAGTACACTGTTAGTAGACTAATATGCTTAGTAGACTACAATGTAGTCTGTTAAGTATACAACAGCATTATGTCTAAAAAACCACATACATACCTCAATTTTAAGACACTTTATTGCTAAAAACTGCTAACCATCAGCTAACCATCATATAAGCTTTCAATGAGTCATAATCTTTGCTGGTGGAGGGTCTTGCCTTGATGTTGATGGCTGCTGACTGGTCAGGGTGGTGGGTGCTGAAGGCTGGGGTGGCTGTGACAATTTCTTAAAATAAGACAACAGTGAAGTTCACATCAATTGACTCTCCCTTTCACAAATGATTTCTCTGCAGCATGTGATGTTTTTGATAGCATTGCCCCACAGAACTCCTTTCAAAACTGGAGCCAATCCTCTCAAGCCCTGTTGCTGCTCTATCAACTAACTTTATGTCTTATTCTAAATCCTTTGTTGTCATTTCAACAATCTTCACCAGAGTAGATTCCATTTAAGAAATCACCTTTTTGCTTATCCATAAGAAGCAACTCATCTGTTACAGTTTTATCATGAGATTGTCACAATTCAGTCCCATCTACAGGCTCCACTTCTAATTCCAGTTCTCTTGCTATTTCTGCCACATCTGCAGTTACTTCCTTCACTTAAGTCTTGAACCTCTCAAAGTCCTCCATGAGGGATGGAAAACACTTCTTCCAAACTCCTGTTAATGTTGGTGTTTTGACCTTCCCCATGAATCATGAGAGCTCTTAATCCCATTTAGAAAGCTAAATTCTTTCCAGAAGGTTTTCAATTTACTTTGCCCATATCCATCAGAGGAATCACTACCTATGGCAGCTATAGCTTTATGAAATGTATTTAACTTTTTTTTTTTTTTTTTTTTTAAGAGAGAGAGAGATCGTGGGCGTAAGAAGCAGGGCAGGGGCAGAGAGAGGGACAGAGAAAATTATAAGCAGGCTCCATGCCCAGCATGGAGCCCAACTCAGGGCTCTATCTCCGGACTCTGAGATAATGACCTAAGCCAAAAGTCAACACTTAAGTCAAGAGTCAGACACTTAACTAACTGAGCCATCCAGGAGCCCCTGAAATGTATTTCTTAAAATAATAAGACCAGGAAGTTGAAATTCCTCTTGATCCGTGGGCTACAGAACAGTTGTGTTTGCAGGCATAAAAACATTAACCTCATTGTACATCTCCATCAGAGCTTTTGGGTGACCGGGTGCATTCTCAGTGAACACTAATATTTTGAAAGGATTTTTTTTTTCCCCCCCAAACAGTAGGTCTCAACAGTGGGCTTAAAAATAAAATTCAGTAAATTGTGTTGTAAACAGATGTGCTGTGATCTAAGTTTTGTTGTTCCATTTACAGAGCACAGGCAGAGTACTTTTAGCTAATTTTTTTTTAATTTTTTAAGATTTTATTTATTTATTTGACAGAGATCACAGGTAGGCAGAGAGGCAGGCAGAGAGAGAGGAGGAAGCAGGCTTCCCATTGAGCAGAGAGCCTGATGCGGGGCTCGATCCCAGGACCCTGAGATCATGACCTGAGCCGAAGGCAGAGGCTTTAACCCCCTGAGCCACCCAGGCGCCCCACTTTTAGCTAATTCTTAAGGCCCCTAGGATTTTCATAATGGTAAATGACTATTGGCTTTAACTTTAAGTCACCAGCTGCATTCACTCCTAAGCAGTCAGCCAGCCTGTCCTTTGAAGTTTCAAGGTCAGGCATTGACTTCTCTTTAGCTATGAAAGTCTGAGATGGCATCTTCTTCGTATAAGGCTGTTTCATCAATATTGAAAACCTGTTATCTAGTATAACCACTTTCATTAATTATCTTAGCTAGACCTTCTGGGTAACTTGCTGCAGCTTCCGTATTAAGACTTGCTGCTTGACCTAGCACTTTTATGTTATGGATACAGCTTCTTTCCTTACATATCATGAACCAACCTTTCCTAGCTTCAAACTTCTCTTTTGCGGCGTCATCATCTCTCAGCCTATGCAGAACTGCAGAGAGTTAGGCCTTGCTCTGGATTAAGCTGTGGCTTAAGGAAATGTAGCTGGTTTGATCTTTAATCCAGACCACTAAAACTTTCTCCATATCAGCAATAAGGCTATATTACTTCTTATCACTTTTATGTTCACTGGAGTAGCACTTTTAACTTTCTTCAAGAACTTTTCCTTTGCATTCACAGCTTGGCTGACTTCTTTGGCACAAGAGGTCTACGTTTTGGCCTGTCTCTGCTTCAACATGTATTCCTTACTGAACTTAACTTCTAGCTTTTAAAATGAGAGACATATGACTGTTACTTTCACTTGAAAACTTAGACATTGCAGGGTTTTAATTGACTTAATTTTGATATTGTTGTTTTAGGGAATAGGGAGACCCAAGGAGAGGAAGAAGGAATGGCCAGTTCGTGGAGCAGTCAAAACATACACAACATTTATCAATTAAGTTTGCTGTGTTATATGGACATGGTACATGGAGCCCCAAAACAATTACAATAATAACATCAAAGATCACTGATCACAGATCACCATAATAAACTAAAACAATTTAAGATATTGTGAAAGTTACCAAAATGTAACCCAGACACAAGAAGTAAGCAAATGCTACTGGGAAAGTGGCACCCATAGACTTCCTCAACACAGAGTTACCACAAACTTTCATTTAAAAAAACAAACAAACTGCAATATAAATGAAGGGCAATAAAATGAAACGCAGTAAAACGAGGTACACCTGTATTACATGATTCACATTTTACAGACGAAGGGACTAGGATATAATAGCCCACAAGAGAGTCACTATAGACAGGGACAAAGCCAAGACAGGTGAGAACTTAAATGTGGTTAAAAATTGTGTTTCTTTGTATATTACAGATGATGAAACAAATAGGCTTTGTAATGTTAAGTAATTTAACCTAAGGTACATGATGTTCACTTGAAATTTTAACTCATTTGACTCCAAACACTGTGCTCTGATGTGCCATAAAGTATCTTTGACCAATTACATATTATATTTCAGAAGCTGAATACTATCCTTCCCCAGAAGATATTCTAATTTGTAACAGGTTACCAGATTGTGAATTGGACCCACCATCAATGGTCTTATTTTAGACACAGTTGATTTTGACCATGAATCAACAGTCCACATAGATACATAGTATTAGGAAATAATATTTCCTAAAAACACAATTTTAGGAAAAGTTACCTAGTTATTCTAAAAATTTACTGATATTTCTGAATGAAGGTACTGGAATTTTAAAATTTTCTTCAAACAGTATAATTACTTGACATTAATATTAGAAAAGAATAGAAATGAGTCATAATTATGAATATACATGCATATATATCATCCAATAAGATACCTGCTCTCCCCATGTATTCGAATAATTAAGCCCTTGCAAATAGGATCTCTGGGGCCCCACAAATCCAGCAACAGCTTACAAATGCATTACAATACCTCATTTCTGCTAATAATTATTGTGATGTACTGGGATAACTTATCCAAGCAAAATCTTTCTCTAGAGATAAAAATGGAACTTAATAACAGTTTCATTGGGGCGCTTGGGTGGCTCAGTGGGTTAAAGCCTTCGCCTTCGGCCCAGGTCATGATCCTGGGGTCCTCCGCAGGGAGCCTGCTTCCTCCTCTCTCTCTGCCTGCCTCTCTGCCTACTTGTGATCTCTGTCTGTCAAATAAAAAAAATAAAAAAATTTAAAAAAATAACAGTTTCATTAGTCCACGTTAATTTGAGGCTTTGAGAATAATGTATTGGTGTCCTAAAAACACCAGTGCGGCAGTATATAAGGAAAATAACTAGAATTAATATAAGAAATTAGAGTATAAAAAAAGTAGAATCTTAAGTAAAACATTTTTTATTCCACGACTATCTTTTTATTAGCAATAACAACTGCCACCAAACCAAAAAAAAAAAAGAAAAAGAAAAAGAAAAAAGAAAAAGGACGAAAAGAGTAAATTTCTGTTATATAAATGCTTTAACTTTTTTTCCCCTACTTAGTCTTGCATACAGACTGTCTGTAATTACCTTCAGAATGAAAATTACCTATGACATCAAAGTTCAAATTTATCTGCTCAGTTACTCAACACAAATATGCTTTGAAGCAAGTTAAACCAATACTTCTGCTTTCTCTGCTATTCTCTTATAAACATATCCATTGCCTGAAAAGGAAAAAACAAACAATAAAAATGAAAAGCTTTAACCACAGAGATGAAAGAGAACCATCTAATGAAGAATACATTAATCATATAAATAAAAACTAAAAACAGAACTCAGGAGTTGGAAGAAAATAAACTTGTGCCACTGTGCTGTATCTGCAAGGAGACCTGAGACCACCTGGCGTTTTCTATTAGCCCAGAATGTAGAAGCTCACATTCTTTTTTTTTTTTTTTTAAGATTTTATGTATTTATTTGACAGACAGAGATCACAAGTAGGCAAAGAGAGAGAGAGAGGAGGAAGCAGGCTCCCTGCTAAGCAGAGAGCCCGATGCAGGGCTCGATTCCAGGACCCTGGGATCATGACCTGAGCCGAAGGCAGAGGCTTTAACCCACTGAGCCACGCAGGCGCCCCAGAAGCTCACATTCTTTTTCCAAAAATTTTTTTTATTGAGCTAAAATACATGTAACATAAAATTTACCATCTTAACCATTTTTCAGTGTACAGTTAAGTGGTATTAAATATATTCATAATATTGTGCTACCATCACCAGCATTCATTTCTATAACTCTTCATCTTGTAAAACTGTAACTCTATCTATGCCCATTAAACAGTAACTCTCTCTCTCTCTCTCCACCAGCCCTGGGGCAACCACCATCCTATTTTCTGTGTCTATGATTTTGGTTACTCTAAGTAATTACAGAAATGGAATCATATAGTATATGTCTTTTTTTGTGGCTGGTCTATTTCACTTAGCATAATGATCTCAAGTTCTATCCATTGTATAGTATATGTCAGAATTTCCTTTCTTTCCAAGGCTAAATAATATTTTATGGTATGCACACACCACACTTTACTTATCCATTCACCAGTTTATGGACACTTGGGTTACTTGTACTTCTTGGCTACTGTGTATAACGCTGCTATGGACATGGGTGTACAAAGATCTTTTTGAAGACGCTGTTTTCAATTATTTTGGATATATATATCTAGAAGCAGGATTACTGGATCATATGGAAATCCCATTTCTAAGTTTTTAATGAACCATCATACTGTTTTCCATAGTTGGTATAACACTACATTCCCACCAACAGTGCACACAGTTCCAGTTTCTTCACATCCTTGCCAACTTATTTTCTGTTTGTTTTGTTTTTAAATAGTACCCATCCTAAAGTGTATGAGGTAGTATTTCATTGTAGTCTTGAAGTGCATTTCCTTAATTATTAGTGATGTTGAACATCTTCTCAAGTGCTTATTGGCCAACTATGTATCTTCTTTGGAGAAATGTCTTTTCAAGTCCTTTGCTCATTTATGAATTGGGTTTTTGTTGTTGTTGAGTTTTAGAAGTTCTCTATATATTCTGATATTAATCCCTTATCAAACATGTGATTTGTAAATACTTTATCCCATTTTATGGGCTGCCTTTTTTACTCTGCTGATACTGTCTTTTGGTGCACAGAATTTAATTTTTATGAGGCCCAATTTGTTAATTTTTTCTTTTGTTGCCTGTGCTTTCAGTGTCATATTCAAGAAATCACTACCAGGGGCACCTGGGTGGCTTAGTGGGTTAAGCCTCTGCTTTCAGCTCAGGTCGTGATCTCAGGGTCCTGGGATCGAGTCCCCCATGGGGCTCTCTGCTTGGCGGGGAGCCTGCTTCCCCTCTCTCTCTGCCTGCCTCTCTGCCTACTTGTGATTTCTGTCAAATAAATAAGTAAAATCTTTAAAAAAAGAAAGAAAGAAATCACTACCAGATCCAATGTCATGAAGCTTTTGTTCTGTTTTCTTCTGAGAATTTCATAGTTTAGGTCTTACATGTAGCTCTTTGATCCATCTTAGAGTTAACTTTTACATTTGGTGTTTGGTAGGGGCCAGAACTTCATTCTTTTGCACATGGGTATCTAGTTTTCTCAGCACCTTTTGTTGAAAAAGACAGTCCTTTCCCCATTGAATGATCTTGGCACTCTTGTCAAAATCATCTAACCATATATGCAAGGGTTTATTTCTGGGCTGCCTACTCCATTGATCTATATGTCTGTCTTTATGCAAATAATGCACTATTTTGATTACTGAAGTAAGCTTTGAAATTAGGAAGTGTGAATTCTCCAGTTTTTTTCCCTTTTTTTAAAGACAGTTTGGCTACATGGGGAATCTCTGGAAATTCCATATGAATTTCAGAATGAGTTTTTCTGTTTCTGCAAAATCACATGGAAATTTTGACAGGGACTGCACTGAATCTGTAGATTACTTTAAGTAGTATGATACCTTAACAATATTAACTCTTTCAATCCACAAACATGGGATGTGTTTCCATTTACTTACATCTTTTTCAATCTGGAAGTTCATATTCTAAGCTGACTAGGCCTTCCACTCGACACATTACTTTTGTAGGAAAAGTTTAGGTGCCAATAGGACACCAAAACAATGCATTTTCTAAAATACAGCAACCATAAACTAGACAGAAAGCATACTAAAAGGAACAGTTCTTTAAATAATTTGAAGTGAAGTACAGATGTTATCTGGTACCAGATCAACCACCTTTCCTTGCTACTGGAAATAAAGAAAGTCTGTTTGCATAAAAATACTAAATTAATGAAGTAAAAAAGGTTTTGAAAACCTTTAATAATTCCTAGAGTACTAGTTATGACAATGAGCTAATGAAGAGATTAATAAATATTTTACTTGGTATTACTATGTATGTAATTTAGCCTAAGATCTGATACTGAGGAAAATATAAAATGTTTACATATGATTCCTTTTCTCAAATGGCTTACAACCTCACAGAGACAAGATGTGAATGTATGGGAAACTACTGAAGAAAAAATTTATATTGAAAAGGTATTAACATACAGTCACTAAATTTGCAACTCAAAAAGTAATGTGGCAGGTTGTTAGGCAAGGGAAAGGTGCTTGGAAGAGATGCACAGAAGAACATATACTAAAGCAGAACAAAGATGATATTCTTGCAGCTATGGATTTCCATATCTATTGTGCAAAGTACTTTTTGTTTTCATTTTCATTTAATTCCTCCAACTATCCAATGAAATGGGCAGGCAAGTGAGTGCTATTTTACAAAAGAGAAAACTGAGGCTCAGCAATATTAAGTAAGTTGTCAAAATTGATAAGGTGGAGCCAAGCACAGAATTTAGGTCTTTTGATTCAAGCTGTAATTTATCAGTGATTTCCAAACCCAGCATATCAACCTCTGGGCTGGGAATACATTTCAAGATCTTCACAGGTGATTCTGAGGATTAATTAGGTTTGGGCACCACTATAATATACCAGCAGTTCTTAAGTTTTATTGGGCATCAGAATTATCTAGAAGGCTTGTTCAAACACAGATTGCTAGGTTCCACTTCCATGGTTTCTGATTAACTGAATCTGGGTGAGCCCAATAATCTGCCTTTTCCCAGGTGAGAAATCTATGCTGCCAGACCACACTCTTAAGAATCACTTTAATATACCACATGCATTAAATTTATTTAACTAGTAGATACTATCTGCAAATGATAAAATAGGTGTGCTGCCCAGACTCAGAACCATTTCAGGCAATTGCAAAGATTAAGATTATTAGCACATTGATTTTCGCAGAATAATTAATCCATACTCCACTGAGAATGACTTCAGTTAATGTCCTTCCTTTCTAATACTGACAAAGCAGTGATTCAAGAGCTCGCTAAACTTGAAACAGTAAGTCATAGATGGAAAATTGTTCCAAATTCTGGCTTTTGCTTGTATACTGAAGAATTTCTCAGTCAGCCTGAGTATGTTTTGAAGTAATTCTTTCATAAGGGTAGCTATACTTTGAAGCTTTGAGAACTGAAAAGGTGTGTTGCTTCTTGGCTGCTAACTTGGGTGGATAAAGAACCTGGGGGCCTAAACTGTCTATAGAACTCTGTAAGTGATGCTTAATTGTCTCCTGATGTTTAATTATAAGAACAATCCAAGGCTAGGAGTCTGCCATAAGTTCCCTTGTGAATGAATAACTTCTGTATATTTGTTTGTTTTCCTCTTTGCCTGGATGCCTGATCATTATTATTATGATTTTTAACAAGGGAAAGTACAAAGTTTCACCAGGACAGGTTTAGTTGTTAATTTCTTTTTATTAAATTCTCCTGGTATTTGGCAACAGGCCTGTTTGAGTTACAGACTCAAGTAATCCTTTAGCTCTGGAAAATGTTTTTTTCTATAGTGTGCTTAACAACTGCTCCTGTTCAATTTGTTTTGGTCTCTTGCAGAATATCAATTATCTATATGTTAGATCTCTTTTACTCTATCCTTTATGTCTATCAACTGTTCTTCATGTTTTTTTTGTCCATCTCGTTTCCCCCTTTTCTCTGCATTCTGGGAGAGCTTCTCAACCTTGTTTTCCATATCACAGAGTCAATATTCTCAAGTTTCTACTTTTTTCCAGCACACAACTTAATTTGGATACTGCATATTTAGTTGCTATTCTATGGTTTCATATTTGGATACTGTATTTTAGAGTCTAACCTATAGTTTATTTTATCCAATACCTTTTAATTTATGGCTCCCCATTAGCCATCCCCCTTTCATCTCAGTCTATCTTGTGACTCATTTTCCATGTCTTACTCAAAGACTCCAGTTTTGTTTTGTTTTTTAGTCTGCAAAAATAAAAAAAAAACGCTTTCTAAAATTTGTAACTGAAGTAATCTTTGCTATCAAGGGTATGCTTTTGTCCTGTAATAAGTGGTCTGTTCTTTTTCAGTGGCTGTAGGATCTTATCTCAGATTCCGAAATTCCCAGGTATTTCCTGGAAACCAGCAGTGAGACTTGGAGCTTGCTAAAAGTAGCGCTTGATTTTTCAGGAAGAATACTTCACAGTAGAGGCGTGAACCTTCATCAGGAAGCATATAATGTCTGATAGTCTTTCTTTTTGTTATGTTAGGATTAATCTATATGTTCATGTGTTGTCATCTTGATCCAGCCATTATAAAGTCCCCCGTTAGCAGCCGTCTAATAGTTTTAGCAATGACTGTTTCATTAAGGGTTGCAAAATGGTGACCAGCCCTTCTTAATATATTAGCTGACATACTTCTGTAAAGAAAATCTTGCCCTTCTTTACCAATGATTTGGTAATCCTGAGGTATATAGTCTGTACAGGTATACAGTCTGTATAGTCAGAATTAATGCCTGAATCTTTCCTTTTATTTACCAATTGAAAACAGTGAATTTGCTCCCTAATAAGCTCCAAAAATAAATGATTTTTTAAAGTAATATATGAATGAACTCATGAATATTAAGTATATTTAATGTGCTTCAATCCATTACAGTTACAAAGTCAATTTTTAAAAGGATTTTATCTATTTGAGAAAGAGAAAGCAAAAGACAGAGCTCGAGTAGAGTGGGAAGGGCAGAGAGAGAGGGAGTAGCAGGGGCTTGATCCCAGGACGTTGAGATCATGACTTAAGCCGAAGGCAGATGCTTAACTGACTGAAGCACACAGATGCCCTAAAAGTTACAACTTTTTGATGCTCAAATTATCCCACTTTTATTTAGCCGGTGCAAATCTTTTCAAGTTGGCTCCCAAGTCCTTGTGACACAACCCAAGTAGTTTCTGATAGCTTTCTTGTATTACAAGATACCCCAGGTTCATCATGTATACTTCTCGCCAGAGACACAACCCTTCTTCAGAGAGTTCTAGTTTTTATAGTGGGAATACCTATATTCTTTCTGATAGAAATATCTTGACATTTCTGTATTTCAGGATCTGAACACCTCCCCCTTTTCATGTTTTAGTGTTGGTGTACTATTTTATTAAGATATATTTAGTCATTCACAAGTAAGTAGATGTGGGATTACAGGGAGTCAGATGCCTGCACCCAGACTGCTATCTGACTGTTAGGGTTAGGTTCTGCTGCTAGTAACAGACACCAGAAATAAATCCTTATATGCTCCAGCCATTGTTATTTTTCACTCATGTAAAAGAAACTCAGGAGTAGGTGATTGGAACCAATATATGCAGCTACATCATTAAGGACCTAGGTACTTTCTATCTTTCCACACCACACTAAGGCCCAAGATTGTGACTTAAATCTCAGCCATCACGGCTGTGTTATAGCCCAGAAAGAAGAGAAAAGGCAGAAGGGCAAAAAGAGTGTATCTCTTAATCGAATGTCTTACCCACTTAAAGGAAGTACTCCATAAATATTAAATTGGAAAGTGCCTTATTCAGTCACAGTGTTTCCAGTTCCATACACTTTCAATCTAATCTATTGGCTTGTGTAAACTACATGGCAACCTAGTCTTCCCACAGTCTACAGCTTGTGCTAAAAGATTATCACAAGCAATCACTGATGTGTAGGTTAACCCTGCCACCTCATCTATCCTCAAACCTTCATTAGACATACTTAGCATTAAAAAACCAACAAACACCAAATTACATTTGAATGATAAAGGAAGTTATTTGTTTTTGAGGGGTAGGGAACAAGCTTACAGGGAAAGGAAACATTTAAAGAGTAGTTTTTTTTACTATATGTCAGATACTATACATATTTCAGTTATTGAAATCAAACCCTAAGAAGGAGTTGTTATCACCAGCATGTAGTTGAAGAAAAATTATTAGCAAGCACATAGTGGGATTTAAACCTAGATTTACCTAGCTTCAAAGTGTTAGGTTCTTCACATCACACCACAATAGCATATCATCTGGCTCCAAATCACTATTTACTTTCTTACCAACTAGATTAAGAGCAGAATGATTTGCCCTTGATTTGTGCAGACATCTTAAACTACTGGCACTGTGCAGCAGCTTCTGAAACTAAAATTCATTTCTGAAAAGAGGTTCTAAACGCATTCAGCTTAATTCTCCTTAATACTGAAAGCAATAATATAAAGAACTAGGACAGGAATGTTTTTAAGGAGCGAAGAACAGCTTTTGTATACAGAAAAGCTGAATAGTTATAGTATAGCTAAAATGTTCTTTGAAGTACTGTATAATATTTAACTAAAAAACTGCTTCTTCTGAGCAAAGTGTCACTCTAAGCATATGTTATGTAAATAAATCAGATTCAGAAAGGAGTCCCTGGCTTCTCCAGCTGTGTAGCATTTCTTCCCTCATTAGGAAAGCAAGAGAAAGAAAACCTAATGATGTGTTTACTCTGCATGGTTCATGCATACGGGGATTTTACAGCACAGACTGGTAGAACTATCCTAAGAAGTTCTACAGAATAGCTGCTGATAATAACTTTTTATCAAGTTTGCTGCAATCCGGCAAAACAGGAATGACAGAAGGGCAAAAGTTCATCAAGTTGCTTGCTTATAGCAATTTTAAACAATCATAAAGTATAGAGTCTTGGCCATGTAGAAACTATGCAGAAGATACTGAAGAAATCTTATGTGGGCATTGGTCCCAAGTGTTTTTTTTTCCCCCCTAAAGATTTTATTTGTTTATTTGACAGAGGGAGAGAGGTCACAAGTAGACAGAGAGGCAGGCAGAGAGACAGAAGGGGAAGCAGGCTCCCTGCTGAGCAGAGAGCCTGATGTGGGCCTCAATCCCAGGACTCTGAGATCATGACCTGAGCCAAAAGCAGAGGCTTAACCCACTGAGCCACCCAGGCGCCCCCAAGTGGTTTTTAAATAGGACTAATTACTGAGGTAATTGTTAATGCAGAAGTATAGAGTACAGTTCTGAGCTACTTTACAAACAATGCAGAACCCATCACACTAGAAAAAAAAGATTGAGGGAATGTGCTAACAGGAATCATGTAAGAACAATCTGCTAGGTTGTTGGGTGAAACTGAATTCTATTTGCTAGCTGAGTGTTTTTCTAATACTTATAATAAAAAGAAACATCTAATATAGCATCTTTGCAATTAAAAAGACACTGTGGGCAGGGCAGTGCCTGGGTGGCACAGCCAGTTAGGCATCTGACTCTTGGGTTTCAGTTCAGGTCATAATCTCAGGGTTGTGAGATTGAGCCCCACAATGGGCTCCATGCTCAGTGCAGAGTCTGCTTAAGACTCTCTCTCCCTCTCTTTCTGCCTCCCCAACCCTCCCTCTCAAATAAATAAATAAATAAATAAATAAATAAATAAATAAGAAAGATGTAAGATTAGCACCCACATTTTAGATTTCTCTTAATAGTTAACAGAATTGCAGGGCAGGAGACAGGAAAAGAAGGGAAGGACAGTAAGAGACTGGCAGTTCTGAGTCCTTATTAATATAATCACATTTAATACTCACAACTACAAAACTGGTTATTATCTTCATTTTCCAGATAAGGAAACTGGAAGGGAGTCAATTGTTGAAGCATCTACCTACTTACTGACTTTGCTACCATTACCAGCTACTTCTGTGAATTGCCGTATCCTCCTCAGCGCAGTAGGGCTAGTTCTAATCTACCACATAGGCACCTCTTAGGGTGTCCTGAGTACTGAATGATCTAAAGTATATATCTAAAAAATGTGGAAACCTTAGCTCCATCCTCCTTCTTCAGAGTGGTTACTAATTTGTTCAAAGTCACAATTTATCCAAAGTCTACTAAGAGATGCAGCTGGAAACTAAAACCAGATTAAAGGACTAGAAATCACTTTTCTAACTCTTAGTCCAGTGTTTGTCACTTTACTACATTTTCTCTATACTTCATCTCATATCATTTATCTTTATACTACTAACTTTATACTACATGCTAAATTAAAAAAAAAAAAAGTCCCAAATATCAGAGTACCCTCCCAAATTTTGAAAACAGTCAACAACTTTCTTCATTCCCTAATTTCTAATAGAGGGCTCAGAATCCCCTAGAGAAGTAGCCCATATTTTACAATATCTAAAACTAAGTAATCTATGAACTAGTCATCCAAGAGATGTCACATCACTCAAGATAATGCCGTACTAACCCAGAAATTTTAAAACTAAACAGGTTATGAACATGAATGTTAATTTATTTTTAAAAAGATTTTATTTATTTGGCAGAGAGAGACACAGTGAGAGAGGGAACACAAGCAGGGGAAGTGGGAGATGGAGAAGCAGCCTCCCCACAGAGCAGGGAGCCCAATGTGGGACTCGATGCCAGGACCCTGGGATCATGACCTGAGCCAAAAGCAGATGCTTTTTTTTTTTTTTAAATATTTTATTTTTAGTTATTTTGCAGACAGAGATCACAAGTAGGCAGAGAGGCAGGCAGAGAGAGAGGGGGAAGCAGGCTCCCTGTGGAGCAGAGAGCCCGATGTGGGGCTCCATACCAGGACCCTGAGATCATGACCTGAGCCGAAGGCAGAGGTTTAACCCACTGAGCCACCCAGGCACCCCCAAAAGCAGATGCTTAACTGACTGAGACACCCAGGTGCCGTGAATGTGAATGTTTAAAGCATTTATTCATAATAATCTAAAAGTAGAAACAACCCAAAGGTCCATCAACTGGTGACTGGATAAACAGTGGTTCACCCATATAATGGAATAGAGCTCAGCAATAAATCAATACTTGGTATCTGCAACAACAGCTGTAAGTCCTGAAAGCATTTTGTTAAATAGAAGAAGCCAGACACAAAAGATTACTTAATATATGATTCCCTTTACATGACATTTTGGAAAACAGCAAAATTATAGGGATAAAAATTAGATCAGTAATGGCAGGAAGGGATTGATGGGTATGAGGGACTTTGGGGGGTAATGGAAATGTTCTAGAGTTTGATTGTTGTGATACAGGTTACATGGCTAGATACATCTGTCAAAACTCATCTAACTGGGGGCGCCTGGATGGCTCAGTGGGTTAAAGCCTCTGCCTTCGGCTCAGGTCATGATCCCAGAGTCCTGGGATCGAGCCCCACATCGGGCTCTCTGCCAGGCAGGAAGCCTGCTTCCTCCTTTCTCTCTGCCTGCCTCTCTGCCTACTTGTGATCTCTGACTGTCAAATAAATAAAATCTTTTAAAAAAAGAAAAAAAAAACTCATAAAAAAAACTCAGATGAGTTTTTTTTTCTTTTTTTAAAAGATTTTATTTATTTACTTGACAGAGATCACAAGCAGGCAGAGAGGCAGGCAGAGAGGGGGAGAGGGGGAAGCAGGCTCACCACCGAGCAGAGAGAGTGATGCGGGGCTTGATCCCAGGGCCCTGGGATCATGACCCAAGCAGAAGGCAGAGGCTTTAACCCACTGAGTCACCCAGGTGCCCCTAACTGTACACTTTAAAAAGGGTGCATTTTGGGGCACCTGGATGGCTCAGTTGGTTGAATGCCTGACTCTTGATTTTGGCTCAGGTTATAATCTCAGGGTTGTGAGATTGAGCCCCACATTTCCCCAGCGTGGAATCTTTTGAGATGCTCCTTTTCTCTCTCTCCCTTTCCCCTTCTCCCTGCATTCTCTAAGATAAATAAATAGGGCACCTGGGTGGCTCAATCAGTTAAGCATCTGCCTTCAGCTCAGGCCATGATCTCAAGGTCCTGGGATGGAGCCCCACATCAGGGTCCCTGCTCAGCAGGGAGCCTGTTTTTTTCCCCTATTTCTCCCTCTGCTTGTGTGCTTTCTCTGTTAAATAAATAAATAAAATCTTCAATTAAAAAAATAATTAAACTAAATTAAAAAAAAATTTAGTGGTCCATAATTAAAAAAAAATAAGTGGTCCATTTTATTGCGCATAAATTACACCCCAATAAATCCGACTTTTAAAACTTGTAACCTGTATGGGGTGCCTGGGTGGCTCAGGCGGTTAAGCCTCTGCCTTCAGCTCAGGTCATGATCCCAGGGTCCTGGGATTTAGCCCCACATCAGGCTCTCTGCTTGGCAGGGAGTGTGCTTCTCTTCTGCCTGCTGCTCTGTCTGCTTGTGCGCTCTCTCTCTCTCTCTCTCTCTTGTCCTATCTCAAACAAATAAATAAAAGCCTTTTAAAAACTTGTAACCTGTAAAATTAGGCAAGAATAAGTGCATTTCTATACTTTTTTTGAGTAATAAATGCTATGAATATACAAAAGTAACTTATAAAATAGATCATTAAAGAAGGAGATACTGTCTTTTGGGGAAAAAACAAGCTTTTGAGTCTGAAATAACTAAATTTCAATACTGGTAATCTGAACAAGTCAGGTAATCTCAATTTTCTCATATGTAAAGCTGAGACAATACCTTCTACTTTACAAAGTAGTTGAGATTAAATGAACACTTAATTTGGTTCCCACCACCTAACAAGCAAACAAAGGAAAATGTCTATGGATGAAGTGATACCTTTTTTTTTCTTTAAATTTCTTTTCAGCGTAACAGTATTTATTGTTTTTGCACCACACCCAGTGCTCCATGCAATACGTGCCCTCCCTAATACCCACCACCTGGTTCCCCTTTTTAAAGTCAATAAAGAAAGAGTGAGCTTCATTTAGCTATACCATTTCATTTAATCGACATATATTTGTTAAACATCTATTATATGGTAAGTTACCATTTTCCCAAATAAGCAATCTGAAAAAAGAGATAAGTACAAGTCTCTCCCCCTGCGAAAGAACACCTTCCTCTAAGCTTCTGTGACTTTTATTATCTCATAAAAGTTGATAAGAACAGGAATCAAGAAACAAATACAATCTGCCTCTCACAGAATGATATACTATTAGTAAGGGAAATACATTTTATCGGCAATAAATGTGAATTAAGTAAGATTTAGGCTAAGATTTCCCAAATGAACAATTTTCTAAGCAAATAGGAAGGTTACCAAATTGAATTAACTTTAGCACTATAGGAACTTTCATTTAACTCCTACTTAAGACTTCACTGAATGTTGAGCAAAGTGTATGGATATTTTCTGTTGGTTTCTAAATTTGAGATGAATGTAAATTACCACACAGAAATCCATTTACCTAAATAAATAAGACAGCTGAAGTAGAAATTAAATTTATCCAAAACAGTATTTCTTAATGTACAAAACCACATTTCTATACATTTTCTAAGGGCTAAAACTAACTTTTCACTGACATTTATATAAAGTCTCAGATCTTGGCACTGGGACTATTTAGAAAGGTGAAACCTGGATTACAAGTATTTGACAAAGAAAATGATATCCTTCTGGAATTTCTTCCCCAAATCAAAATCCTTTTCTCCATATATGTGTGTTTATCATGTATATTTCATATATATATACATACATGTATTTTTTCTTCTGGCAACAAAGAGTATTCTATACTGCACACATTGCCTCATATTTAAAAAAAAAACTGCTCCTTCAGAACAAACTTTTTAAAAGATTTTATTTATTTATTTGACAGAGGGAGAGAGATCACAAGTAGGCAGAGAGAGAGGGGGAAGAAGGCTCTGCCAAGCAGAGAGCCCGATGCAGAGCCTTAACCCACTGAGCCACCCAGGCGCCCCAGCTTTAGGTTTCTAAGTGTGGCAAATACTGATTCAAGAATAAGAAATGAAGATAATACCCAAGTCTTCCCTTTGCTCTTAAGCCAACCACAAAGCAGATATGGCCTCCTAACAACCCAAATGAATCTGGATTATAAATCAAGCATCTCCTATCATGTTCTACGATGCACATTTGTAATAAGGATAGAGATCATTCTTTTTTGTTAGTGCTAAACTCCACTTATAGGAAGCAGAGTGAATTTAAAAAGCTTAATATTATACACTGAATTTGAAGACATGATGCTAATGATTTCCACCCCCTTACTATTCACTGCCTGGGGTAGGTAAGGGGAAAGGTGTTCAAGTATGTTATTGACATCTATTTCTTGACTGAAAATTAAACTCCTCTAGCAGTTTCTTGGTATCAATTCACAGTCTGAATACTGAAATGAAACAAGGGGACTTTATTTTGTAAGCTAAAAACAAAGTCAATGAAACTTACTTTCCACCTTAGTCACAAGAAGTGGCTAAGGAGTTTACAGGAATTGGTGGCTTCAAGGCTTTTGGGAGTTGTATGGAGTCTTTTACATGTTTTTCATAAACTCTTAGAAGTGATAGAGCACCTTAAAGTTAAATACGTCCAACCTGAACACACTTTTCTGTAAGGAACTCCTACAAAGGATTCATAAAATTCGAAGCCAGTATACCTTCCTGCAGTCTTTCCAGGAAAATGAGAAATTACCCTAAAATGCCCAAATATGGATATTCTACCTTTTTTTTTTAAAGATTTATTTATTTATGGGGAGAGAGAGCATGTGAGGAGGAGGGACAGAGAGAGAGGAAAAGAAGCAGATTCCCCATTGAGTGTGGAGCTGGGCACAGGACTTGATCCCAGGACCCTGAGATCATGACCTAAGCTGAAACCAAGCCAGACACTCAACTGACTGAGCCACCCAGGCGAACCTACAATCTTTAATGATGTCAAATAAGTTACTTCTTCACATTAGACAATTATTTCTCATTTGGATATTCTGTCTTATTCCTGTCTGCTGCTCTTCTCCAAACAGCATTATCCTCCACTAAAACAGAAACACTCTCAACTAGTTTATGATTTTAAACTAATGCTTCTAGGGGCGCCTGGGTGGCTCAGTGGGTTAAAGCCTCTGTCTTCAGCTCAGATCATGATCCCAGGGTCCTGGGATCGAGCCCTGCATCAGGCTCTCTGCTCAGCAGGAAGCCTGCTTCCCCCCGCCACCCCCACCTGCCTGCCTCTCTGTCTACTTGTGATCTCTGTCAAACAAATAAATAAAATCTTTAAAGCTTCTAATTCTCCAAGAATGAATTTCTTATACATCCTTGCTAAGGCATTTATATAAAAAAATAATCTCTTTGAAAGGAGGAAACATGTGTGAATGGATTTTTTTCTCCCACCCAAAGTGCCTAAGACAATACTGGGTTTGTTTTCTTTCCATATGATAGTCTAATTATTCCTGAAAGACATTTGAATAAATTCCTATGAATATAATTCCATCTCAAATTTTACTTGCTATCTTAATCACTTTTTGTTCCCTGGAAATAATCAGTTTGGCATGTATAAAGGATCCCCAAGCTCTGCAACAATGAAACACATTTAAAAGGCAACCTATTAATTAAAAAAAGTATTTGAAATCTTTAAGACAACTGGCATAATAAGATAAAAGTACAACTCAGCAATTTCTACTTTCACAACAAATAAATCTAAGAAGGATGGAAGGAAAATGGACACAAGTTAACACACATACATACGCACACTTAATGTAGTCACACCAATCCCATCGTACCAGTGACAAATCAAAACCTTCACCTGGAAAAACATTTTGTAATATAACACAATATTATGTATCTCATTGAAGACTACTGCCTAGAAATATCACTGATTATTTAGAACACAGTATTGCACTTGGATCAGTGACTATTAGAAAAGCATTAAAAAAAAAAAAAGGGAAAGAAAAGCATTAATGACTGTTCAACCATACTCTACTCTCCTACCAGACTGATACTACTGGTTTGACATACCAACATACTAGACACATATACGAAGTTGCTCTCTAGCTTAAATAATTAGAATTATGTTATTTTTATGCAAATAAAAGGAACTATGATCACTCAGCAGCCTGTTTTATTCCATCCAAAGGTTTGTATGAAAAGTGGAAATACATATATATCCTAAATGGGAAAAACTCAGAGGCATATATAAAGATATTGAAAAGGTCTTTCAAGAGCTAAAGAATAATAAATAACAACAAAAGGGTGCCTGGGTGGCTCAGTGGGTTAAGCCTCTGCCTTCAGCCCAGGTCATGATCTCAGGGTCCTGGGATCGAGCCCCACATTGGGCTCTCTGTTCAGCGGGGAGCCTGCTTCCCCCTCTCTCTCTGCCTGCCACTCTGCCTACTTGTGATCTCTCTCTCTGTCAAACAAATAAAATCTTTAAAAAAATAAATAAAAAATAAGTAACAACAAAAATGAAATGGGGGCATTTGCTGGGTGTTTCCAGGGCGCAATGACTACTCCACCAAGTTATCGAAAACATGATTTTTTAGGAATGACTGGAAAAGAAATGCTAGGTAGCAAAAATAAAACCCCTGTCTGTTTGGAAAATTTTGGTAAACTTTAGATATTTTGTCACCAAAAATCCAAAGTATAATAAAATCTGTCCCACCATCCACTTAGCCACACCCAAATAGAGCACCAGGAGAAAAACTGATTTTTGTCAGAACTGCAAGTGGATTTGAATT
Organism: Martes martes; assembly: GCF_963455335.1. Taxonomy (NCBI): domain Eukaryota; kingdom Metazoa; phylum Chordata; class Mammalia; order Carnivora; family Mustelidae; genus Martes; species Martes martes. The sequence goes on along the minus strand of NC_137894.1, from coordinate 49,065,209 downwards.
CTTGACCACTTGTTTTCTTTTTCAAAAATTTACTTTCACTCTCTCTTCAAATTATCTGTATCAAGTACTCCATCTGCAATACAGGCCTTTTTTCTTTAGAAGGGAGCCACGAGCCACAAAATGCAGACAGCCTCTAGAAACTGGAAATATGAGTAATCTAAGTAACAGATACTTCCTAGATCCTCAAGAACACAGTTCTGCCAATACTTTGATTTCAGCCCAGTGAAATACACTTTGGACTTCCGACTTCCGGAACTGTAAGATAATAAATTTGTGTTTTAAGCCACTATGTGGTAATATGTTATAACAGCAAAGAAAACTAATAACATCTAGCAATCAGTAAGTCCCAATAAATACTGGTTTTTACTGATCCTTGGTTGGGGGTACATAGAATCTACACCTTAACTGTACTTTGATAATCAGGTTTGGTAGGCAAATCTTTTGGTTAATGAGAAAGCAAATGTCAAATAAAAGAAAACATTAAAACTAAAAAACGGTGATAAATCATGCCTCTCATGGCAGACTACAGCTCAGACACATATTGCTGAGAATGCTGAAATTTGCAACTGTAATTGTACATTCTACTTCTCCTTTTGTAGTGCTTTTCCTTCATCCATTTTAAACTTATATTGCTGGATGCTGACAGATCTAGGACTGTTACAGCCAGCCTTTTGATGAACTGACCCTGTTTACATTATGAAATAACTATTATATTTCTCATTTTGAAATCTACATTATTCAATATTAATATAGGAACTCAAGCTTTCTTGTGATTGCTGTTTACACAGTATATCTTTTCTTATCTGCTTACTTTAATCTGTATCTTTATATTCAAAAGTTGGTTCCTTGTAGACAGTTATGTAATTGAGTCTTTTTTTTTTTTTTTTTTAAAGATTTTATTTATTTAACAGAGAGATTACAAGTAGGCAAGAGAGCCAGGCAGGGAGAGAGAGGAGGAAGCAGGCTCTCCACGGACAGAGAGCCCGATGTGGGGCTCGATCCCAGGATCCTGGGATCATGACCTGAGCTGAAAGCAGAGGCTTTAACCCACTGAGCCACCCAGGCGCCCCTGTAATTGAGTCTTACTTTAAAAACATCTAATCAGGGGTGCCTGGGTGGCTAAGTGGGTTAAAGCCTCTGCCTTCGGCTTAGGTCATGATCCCAGGGTCCTGGGATCGAGGCCCACATCGGGCTCTCTGCTCAGCGGGGAGCCTGCTTCCTCCTCTCTCTCTGCCTACCTCTCTGCCTACTTATGATCTCTGCCTGTCAAATAAATAAATAAAATCTTTTTAAAAAAATAAATTAATTAAAAATAAATAAAAACATCTAATCAGACAATCTCTTTCAACTGAAGCATATAGACCATTTACATTTAATGTGATCATTGATATGGTTGGATTTAAATTAAATCTCTGTCTTGCTATTTCTCTATTTGTCTCATCTTTCTTTTGTTCTCTTTTTCTTTTTTTCCTGCCATCTTTTGGTGAGTATTTTTTTATGATTCCATTTTAGCTCTATGACTTCTAGCTATACATCTTTTTGTTTGTTTTTAACTTATAAATACAATATGTTGTTATTCTTGTTTTAAACAATTATCTTGTTTTTCTAGACTTTTCTATCCATACACATATTTTCCATTTCCTATACTCTAAATTTCTTTTTATGGAAGCAAATTTCCATCTGATATCATTTTGTTTCTGCCTGAAGAACTACTCTTAACATTTCTTATAGTGTAAGAAATTCTCTCAGCTTTATCTTTTATTTTGCCTTCATTTTTAGAAAATCCTTTTTGCCAGGTACAGAGTTCCAGGTTGAGTTTTTGATTGTTTGTTTTTCTTCTTCCAGCACTTTTAAGGCTGTCATTTCTGACATGCATAGTTTCTGACAAATCTGTAGTGATTTTTATATATTTGTTCATCTGTTATTTAACATGGTATGTTTTCCTCTGGCTGCTTTTAAGATTTCTTTCAAGACTTTTGTTGCTGGTTTCAACAATTTAATCATTGTACCTGATTATTTTCCTTGCAAATTTGTAAACTATAAACTGTGGACATGCATTTTCATCAAACTTCGTAAATATTTACCTACTATTTCCTGAAATATTTTTTTCTGTCTCCCATCTCCTTCTGAAACTTGTTATACTTGTGTTAAAGTGCTTGATGTGTCCCACAGCTCACTGATGTGTCTTTTTCCAACTATTTTTTCCTGCTGGTATTTCATTTCAGATAGTTGTTATTGCTATGTCTTCAAGTATTAACTAATCTTTTTCTCCTGCAATGTCTATTCTGGTAATTTCATCTGCTGTATTTTTCCATTTCAGAAATTTTATTTTTCATCTCTGGAAGTTCTATTTGGGTCACGCTTTTTAAAAAATAACTCCCACGTCTCACATTGGCATGTTTGTTTTCCTCTACTCTCCTGAACATAAGAGTATAGTTATAATCACTGCTTTAATGTTCTTGTCAGCTAATTTGATCATATGGGTCATCTTTCTCTCTTCCTATTGGTTGACTTTTGTCATGGTTATGGGCCATATTTTCTGCTTCTTTGCATGTCTGGTAATTTTTTATAGGATGCGAGACATTACAAATTTTACATTTTTGGGTATTGAATTTTTTTCAAATTTGTTATGAATGTATTTATCTTTCATGCTTAATCTTCACTATATGGATATATTGCATAGTTTTAAAGCAGAAATGGTATTTATAGCAAATATAAATTGACAAATGAATTTGTGTGACTTATTTTATCCACAAATTTTTAAGTGTACAGTACAATATAAGCAAAATGTTGTACAGCAGATTTCTAGAACTTTTTCAATTTGCATAACTGAACTTTATACCCACTAAGCAGCAACTCCCCATTTCCTCCTAGCTCTGGCCCCTGGCAACCACTCTTCCACTTTCTGCTTATATGAGTTTAACTACTTTAGATACCTCATATAAGTTGAATCATGCAGTATTTGTCTTTCTGGGGCTTATTTCACTTAGCGTAATATCCTCAAGTTTAATCTATGTTGCTGCAGGACAGAATTCCTCTTTTAAAGACCAAATAATATTCTACTGTACGTACGTACCACCATTTTCCTTATCATCCACTGATGGCCACTTGGGTTGCTTCCACCCTCTTGGGCTTCTGTGAATAATGGTTCAAGGAACACATAAACACAAATCTCTCTTCAAGATCCTGATTTCAATTACTTTGTATAAGTACCCAGGAGTGAGATTGCTGGAACATCTGGTGTGGATTTTTTGAATTCCTTTAAGTGTTTTTGAGCTTTGTTCTGGGAATAGTTCAATGGCCAGGAAACAGTTTGATAATTTCAAGGCTTACTTTTTAAACTTTGTTAGGTGGGACCAGAGTACAATAGTCTCCCCTTCATCTGTGGGAAGTCCTCCCTTCCACCCACAGTGGAAGCCTGAAATTATAGATAGTACCAAAACCTGTATGTTTTTTCCTATATACACATACCTCTGATAAAGTTTATAACCTAGGCAGATTAAGGAATTAACAACATAAACTAATAAAATAGGACAATTATAACAATATATCATAATACAAGTTATGTGAATGTGGTTGTTCTCAAAATATCATACGATACTCATACTTGTGATGATATAAGATGATAAAAAATGCCTATGTGATGAAAGTGAGGTGAATGACATAGGCATTGTGATGAAGCATTAGGATACTACTGACCTTCTGATGATACATCAGAAAGAGAACCATCTGCTTCTGGATCACAGTTGATAATGGGTAACTGAAACCATAGAGAGTAAAACCACAGATAAGGAAGGGCTAATACAGCTTTTAGTCTACCGCAATGCTTTTCTATTAGGAGGTCTTTCCATCTGGATAGTGTGGCTACCTTACTCTCTGTCATCTCTGAGGAGTTTTCTTCCTACTCCTTCCAGTGACTCTTTTTCTACTGTTGAGTAGTTATTACACAAGTACACATAGAATGATAGTGAAAAACATGAAAGGGCACTTTCCAGGTCCTTGACTTTCCAATATTTTGCTCTCAAAATCTTAGCTTGTCATCTCTGAACCCCAAACTCAATCATGTGAGACTCTGGGGCTATTCAGGTTGCCTGTAGCAGCACTGTGGCTTGGAAAAACTATGCGTTTACCCCATTAGTTTCTCTTCTGTCAGAGATCATCATCATGGAATGACTTTTACCCAGTGAGTGAAAAACCACAAGTAAGAAAGAAGTAAAGTTGAGAAGCCAATTCTTACAATTAGTAAGTTCCATTTAATTATTAAGCCACTGTTTTGCTGCAACCTAAAAAGCCTCACTGTACTTGTAGCTAACTTCACAGGGGCATGTGTTAATTACTGAACTGTCTCATAAAATGTTATTAATCTACAAAGTACATTCTAAATCAAGCATGACTGAGAAGGATAATCTTCCATAGAAATGTAATTTTTCTTTATCTCGTCTTACAAACTGAACAGGTACATTTTTGACTACCTCTCCAAGTATCATTTTCATTTTTTTAATTAAAAATTTTAAATAAATTTTTTATTACAGTATAATAAACTGGTTTACAGCTTAATTTTCACAAAGTTAGTGCACATCTATAACCAATACCCAAATCAAGAAATATAGTACAAGAACACAGGCTGCTTTAACATTCAGAGTTCAAATTAAAAGAAAAATAGAGGAAAACCACATTATGTCAATAGCTTTTATCAGATGAAAGCATTTGATAAAATTACCCAGTCATGATTTTATTAAATGCTTATAATAATCAGTATAATGGAACTTCCTTAATCAGCTACACAGAAGATCACATTATTTCCCTATCAGATCTTTCTCCCAAAGTAACAACTCTCCTGACTTCTAACACAATAAATCAGTTTTGCCTGTTTTCAAACTTTATATAACTAGAATCACAGTGTGCACTCCTTTGTGACTGGCTTTTTCTACTTAATAATGTTCTTGAGGTTCATCCATGCGCTGTGCACCAAAATAGTTCATGTATCCTCACTGCTGTATGGTATTCCCTTGCACAAATATATCACCATTTAGTTACCCAGTTTGCTGTTTTTGAACATTTGGATTGTTTCCAGTTCTAGCCTGTATGAATATGAACACTCTTACACATGTCTTTTAGAGAACACTTGTTAGCATTTTTGTTGGATATACACCTAGAAGTGGAACTACCCAGAAATGGAACTGTAAGGTCATGGGGGTACAACTATGAGTTAAGTTCAACTTTAGTGAGGGAGGGGGGAACTAGTAACCAGAGTGGTTAAAGCAATTTATATTCCTACCACCTGGGGAAAATGAGTTACAAATGCAACACATCCTCATCAACATTTGATACCACCAGTCTTAATCCAAGCCACTCTGTAGGGTAGAGTGGTATCACATAGTAGGTTTAATCTGTATACTGCAGATGACTAATGAGATTGAAAATCTTTTAATATGTGTGTATGCCCATTTAAGCATTTTGTCTAATTTTTCTATTGGGTTATCTGTCTTTCCATTGCTGTTTTTATATATTCTGGCCGAGTTCTTTGTCAGATATATGCAATGCAAGTTGCAAATACTTTTTTTTCCAATTGCAAATATCTTTTTCCCACTCTGTGGCTGCCGTTCATTCTTAACTGTATATTTTAGTGAACAGAATTTCTTAATTTTAATGTAGTATAATTTATCATTTTTTCCTTTTAATGCTTTATGTATTCTGTTTAAGAATCTTTACCAACCCTAAGGTCATAAAGATAATGTTTTCCTAGAGCCATACTAGAAGAAAATTATGAAAGAAAAAATTTCACTGGAAAAAGCAAACATATAATTAAAGTAGTAGATCAATCACTTATAAAGCAAGTATGAAGGCCAAAAGACAAAAGTAGTAAAATGAACCACATCTACAGCAATTAGTCCAGGGATACACAAAATAAAAAGATGTAAACTTTTAATACATAAAATCCTTGAAGGTGGTAAAAATTTAGTGCTTTTAGAATGTGCCTGAACTAAAGCACCACCAACTTAAAATAAACTGTTGTACGGGTGCCTGGGTGTCTTAGTTGGTTGAGCATCCAGCTCTTGGTTTCAGTTCAGGTCATGATCTCAGGGTCATGGGATTGAGCCCTGGGTCAGGCTCTGCACTAAGTGGGGAATCTGCTTGAGAGCTTCTCTTTTTCCCTCTCCTTCTACCCCTTACCTGTTCTCTCTCTCTCTCTCAATATAAATAAATAAATCTTAAAAAAAAAAAAAAAGACTGCTATATACATAAAGTGTTATATATGAACTTCATGGTAGTCATAAACCCAAAACCTATAATAGATATAAATAAAGAGAAAAGAATCCAAGAATAACATTAAAGAAAGTTATCATTTCACAAGGATAGAGAGAAAAAAAAAAAAAAAAAGGAAAAGAACTACAAAAACCACCAGAAAACTATTAACAAAATGGTGTTAACTACATGCCTATTAATAATTACTTTAAGTATTAAAGGACTAAATGCTCCAACCAAAACACACACAGTGACTGAGTAAATAAAAAATAAAATCCATCTATATGCTACCTACAAGAGACTCATTCCAGACCTAACTGAAGGAATGGAAAGATACTCCATGCAAATGGAAAAGGAAAAAAAAAAAAAAGCTGGGTTGTAATACTTACATGAGACAAAACAGACTTTAAAACAAACATTGTAACAAGAGCCAAATAAAGGCATTACATAATGATAAATATGCAATCTTCCCAGACGGAATCAGGAAGAAACAGAAAATGTGAACAGATTACTAGTTATAAAACTGAAACAAACAAAAGTCCAGGACCAGGACCAGATGGCTTCACAGGTGAATTCTACCAAATATTTAAAGAGTAACTTATCTACTCTTTACAAACTATTTCCAAAAAAGTGCAAGAGGAAGAAATGCTACCAAATTCATTCTATGAGACCAGCATTACCCTGGCACCAAAACCATACAGAGACATTATGAAAAAAGAAAATTATAGGTCAGTATTCCTGATGAACATAGATGCAAAAATCCTCAACAAAATATTGGGAACCAAATCAATAATACATTAAAAGGATCATTCACCATCATCAAATGGGATTTGTTCCAGAGATGCAACATGGTTAATACCTACAAATCAATCATTAAAAACAAAAAGAATTAAAAAAACAAAGGATAAGAATCATATAGGTATCTCAAATATATGCAAAACATCAAACAGACACTTGTTTGACAAAATTCAACACCCATTCATGATAAAAAAAACTCATCACCGTAGGTATAGAAGAAACATACTTCAACATAATAAAGGGTATATATGACAAGCCTACAGCTAAAATCATACGCAATGGTGACAAACTGGAAGATTTTCTTCTAAGGTCAAAAATAAGATAAGGATGCCCACTCTTACCACTTTTATTCAACATGACACTGGAAGTCCTAGCCACAGTAATCAGATAAGAAAAGAAATAAAAGGCATCCAAATTGGTAAGAAAGAAGTAAAACTGTCACTACCTGCAGATGATATGATATTATATACAGAAGACCCCAAAGACTTCACAAAAAAAACATTAGAACTAATATACAAATTCAGAAAAGTTGCAGGATACAAAATTAATATACAGAAATTTGTTGTATTTCTAGACATTAACAACAAAGTGGCAGAACAATCCTATTTACACTGGAGTCAAAAAGAATAAAATATCTAGCAATAAATTTAACAAAGGCAGGGAAACACCTGTACTCTGAAAACTATAAGACATTGATGAAAGAAACTGAAAATGACATAAATGGAAATATATACGACGTCCATGGATTGGAAGAATATTGTTAAAATGTCCATTACCCAAAGCAATCTACAGATTCAACGCAATCCCTTTCGAAATTCCAACAGAATTTTTCACAGAACTAGAACAAATAATCATAAAAATTGTTATGGAACCACAAATACCTCAAATAGCCACAACAATCTTGAGAAAAAAGAATAAGGCTGATGGTATCACACACTCATTTCAAACCCTACTACAAAGCTACAGTTACCAAAACAGTATAGTACTGGCACAAAAAGAGACACATAGATCAATGGGACAGAACAGAGAGCCCAGAAACAAACCCATGCTTCTATGGTCAGTTAATCTTCAATAAAAGAGGCAAGAATATACAATGGGGAAAAGACAGTCTTTCAATAAATGGTGTTGAGAAAACTGAACAGGTACAAGCAAAAGAATGAAACTGGATCATTTTCTTATACCATAAACAAAATAAAATGGATTAAAGACCTAAATGTTAAGCCTGAAACCATAACACCCCTAAAAGAAAAGACAATAAACTCTTAAACATCTGTCTCATTAATATTTTTTTGGATCTGTTCTTCAGCCTAGGGTGACAAAAGCAAAAATAAACAACTGGATCCACACCAAACTAAAAAACTTTTTCACAGTGATGGAAAGCATCAGCAAAATGTAAAGGAAACCTACCAAATGGAAGATATTTGTAAATGATATTCTAAGGGTTAATATCCAAAACATATAAAGAACTTATATGAACTCTCAATACCAAAAAATCACAACCTGATTAAAAACTCAGCAGTGGACCTGAATAGATATATTTCCAATGAAGACATACAGATAGCCAGGAGACATATGAAAAGATGCTCAACACCACTAATCATCAGGGAAACACAAATCAAAACATACTGAGATATCACCTCATAGCCGTCAGAATAGCTAGTATATTAAAAAACAAAACAAAACAAAAAACCAACCCAAGAAATAACAAGTGTTAGGATGCAGAGAAAAGGGAACCCTCAAGCACTGTTGGTGGAAATGTAAATTGGTGCAGTCAGCATGGAAAACAGTATGGAGGTTTTTGAAAAAATTAAAAGCAGAAACACTATATGACACTACTTCTGGGTATTTCTTCACTCAAAATGAAAAAACTAATTCAAAAAGGTACATGCACTCTTATGTTCACTGTAGCATTATTTACAATAGCCAAGATATGGAAGCAACCAAACTGTCCATTGATACATGAATGAACAAAAAAGATATGGTATATATATAATAAAATATTACTCAGACATAAATAATGAAATCTTGCCATTGTAACAACATGGACGGACCTAGAAGGTATCATATAAAGTGAAATGTGTCAAAGAAAGAAATACTGTATGACTTTATTCATATGTAGAAGCTAAAAAAATAAATGAACAAAACAAAACAAAAATAGATTCATAGATACAGAGAACAAATTTTGGTTGCCAGAGGGGAGGAAGGTGCAGGGTGGGCAAAATAGGTGAAGGGGATTAAGAGGTACCAAATTCCAGTTATAAAATAATTCAGTTGACAAGACTGTAAAATTCAACCTGGGGAATATAGTCAATAATATTGTAGTAATTTTGTATGGTAACAAATGGTAACTCTACTTATCATGGTGAACTTTTTTTTTTTTTTTAAAGATTTAAAAAAAATCTTCACTCCATTCAGTGCAGAACCTGACATGGGGGGTCGATCTCATAACCCTGAGATCATGACCTAAGTTAAAATCAAAAGTCAAACACTTGGGGTGCCTGGGTGGCTCAGTGGGCTAAGCCTCTGCCTTCGACTCAGGTCGTGATCTAGGGTCTTGGGATTGAGCCCTGCATCGGGCTCTCTGCTCAGCAGGGAGCCTGCTTCCCCACTCTTTTCTCTGTCTGCCTCTCTGCCTACTTGTGATCTCTGTCTGTCAAATAAATAAATAAAATCTTTAAAAAAAAAAAAAAGTCTTTAAAAAAAAAAAAAGTCAAACATTTAACCAACTGAGCCACCCAGGTGCCCCAATATGAGGATTTTTAAAATAACTTTATGCCAATGAATTTGAGAATTTAGGTGAAATGGACAAATCCTTAGGAAAATAGAACTTATTATTAAAACTTACAAAAGAGTGCCTGGCTGGCTCAGTCGGTTAAGCATCCAACTCTGATTTCAGCTCAAGTCATGGTCTCAGGGTTGTGGGATCAAGTCTCACACATCAGGCTCGATGCTCAACAGGGAGTCTAGTATCAGGTCTATAATGAGCAGTTAATATTTAAGACTAGTGACTTGTGTTGTTACAGGGCTTCACTAACACTTCACTAATATATCACTAATACTGAGGTTTTCTTCCCAAAGTATCTTTTATATAAATAGGGGGGTCCCTCATGATAAATTGGATACTCTTACTATAGCACATACATATTAGTCTAAGTCAGGATAATCAAGGTCTGGGGAAATAACAAATATTTCCAACACTTTTAAATAACTTAGCAAAACAAATTTATTTCTTGCTCAACATGGTCTACTAACTCAAATTACACTTAAACAATTAACTGCCATTGATTTAAGTAAGCAATAATTTTGTATGTGTGGTGTGTGTATATATGTGTGTAATTTTTCTACTGACATGCACTCAAGAATATACTAATTAGCTAGTAGGCTTACTGTGACTGAAGACAGGAAATCTGTACTCAATCTTAGCCAAAAGGCCGAGAAGCAATGAAGACAGGAAATCTGTATTTAAAGTCCTTATTTACAGATAAGGAATATGCATGAAGTCCTTATAAAGTTTTCATGAAGCCATGTTTTGATTTTCACTAAGATGTTAGAATTCCTTGTAGTATAAACTTTACTGCTTGGCAATTTAGCCTTACTCTAAAGACCCCATTATTCCTATTACTGTTTTTTGCAATAAACACCGTGGACAACAAAAAAATACTGCATTTAAAAAGTGATTGATTGGCTATATTATTGCCTCAGATTTTCCTATCTTCTGCACTGTACATTTGTGAGACAAACAGGGCTTATACAGACTGGGAGATTAATGAGATCTTTACAAAAATATTCCATTTTCAATGTCTACTTAGTATTCAAAATTCTATCTAGTTGGATAGTTCCAACAAGAACAGTGTTTGGAACTTTGCCAAAATCAAGTTTATTGGTCATGAAATAGTTCTAAAATGTAAAAAGTTTGGAAGAAAAGTGGTATTTGTGTCAAAGACCTAGTTCTTATCCAAGTCACCTAAAGTTAAGCAGTTTAGCAACAGAAAATGTCATGTTCACAAGATAGTCTAATCAGTATGTCTAATAACAAAGAACTGAAATGGGTATGCATGTGTGTGTGTGTGTGTGTGTGTGTGTGTGTGTGTCTTGATGGATTTAAAGCCTTAATTCCAACAAAAATCCAAACCTTCACATAAAACACTGGGAAGCTGTGCAACATACTAATTAAGAATTCAGGCTTCTAACTAGTCCTTCTGGGTTTGAATCCTGGCCTGTCACTTATTAATTCTGTCTTTAAGAAAGTTATTTAACTTGTTTACATCTCAGTTTCCTCATATACCATATGGGTTTAAAGAATAACTACTTCACAGTAGAATTAAATGAGTTAATATATGTAAAGGGTTTAGATCAGTGCCAGGCACACTGAAAGTATTAAGTGTTAGTAAATCCACCACAATCCACCGCTTAAACAAGAAGTGAGAGAAAGAACTTTTAATAAAAAAGTCAAAGTTCAAAATTTTAAATGTCACAAGAAGTTGTTCATATACTTTCAACCTAATGTCTACTGAAGTTTCAAAACCTTTACTACACCACAAAACAGTATTATTCCTATTCATGATGATCCAATCAAGTGAACACCTAACTAAGCACTTGGACATAAAGACAAGAACATTACAACTGTTGTTTAAAACCTTATAATCATTATTAACAAATTATTTAGAATATAAGACCATATATAATTAGATGCTGAACTCTGTGGTAAAGAACACACATCTTGACTAAGACAACAGGGAATTCCATGAGAGCTGATACAAAGATACCTAATGTACTGTGGGTACTTCCAGTACAAAGAGCTTACACCACATTATGCCAACCATAGAGAGGGTCAAATAAATGAACCCTTCCTTACCTCCCTCCTGCAAAAAAGAAAAAAGAAAAGCTTAAAAAATATTTGGCTAATGTTATTCCTGATAGCAAAAGTCAGACTTTTTTACATACATTGTGTTACTATACGTATATATAATACCATAGGCACTTAATTTCACCGGCAGAGTTGTGCTGGGTGCTCATTCTGAAAATAAAAAGCAAAAGTCCTTATTTAATTGGTTAAGAAAGAGAAACAAAAAACAGACCAACTCTACCTTCTATGTTAAGTTTAGTACTGACATAATTTCTGGCCTAAAAATCATAGACCTGGGAATAGTCTTAAAAACCACGGTCCAATTACTCTACAGACAAAAAGGAGTTTAGATCTAAAGAAGTTTAATGATTTGTCCTAAGTCACACAGCTAGTATTGGCTGTACCAACATTAGAACTCAGCTATGCTGATTAGATTCTAAGGGTCTGTTTTCCATTTCAACCTACTGCCTGTACTGATCTCTGTGCAATATCAAAATGAATAAATAAGTAAGTAAATACATAAATAGACTTGGGTAATGCTTTTACATCATCCTACTTAATATTATATTTTGCCCTAAAGTAAAACAATAAAACAAAAGAAATAATGAATTCTGGAGTTTTTTCTTACCAAGTATCAACAAATATTCAGCACTTTTTTAACAAAAAATCTATAATTTGACTGCTTATATATACTGAAACAATTTCCCATATAATTTTATCATATTTGAAATATTTTCTACATTTATTGATTTGAGAATTTTAGTACGCTAGAGGTAAATACTAAATAATTAATGACTTGCCTATAGATGGATTTACAAATACACAGTAAGACCACTGATACAACGAATATGTTAAGAAAAACTCTTACAACTCACAACAATTCTACATATAGTCGTTTAATTTGACAGTATAACATTACTACGGGGTAAAATACCATTAGGATGAAGACAGCTTAATCACTGCACAAATGGAACTTATTGATCTACCATAAAATGAGTTTATTGACCAGTTTAAAGTATTATTTCCAAGCTATACAACAGTTTGTTTTGCAAATGTTATACTAAGTATTATTTATAAGAGTTTAATTAGATTAAAAGGTTCTAGTACTACAAATGAATTTTTGAGATACATATTTTTATTACTAACAGCAATTCATACATGTACTATTCCTGATTCATACATGATTTTATCTTCAAGAAAGTTAATAATATTGCTAATATCATTAGAGATATTTTTTGAGACACATATTGGAGACTTAATTATATAATTAGCATTGATAAGTATTCTGTTGGTGGTTCCCTCATATAACGTGTATAAAATAAGTCTTTTCAAAAATGAAGCCCCTTAAGATTGAAGAAAACACTACAAAGGCTGAGAAGATGTAAGGCTTATCTAATTATTAGTTTCTCTCCAAGAGGCTTAAAACTTTGGAGAGATTTTCTAATAATTTTCATTATTTTTCTAGTATTAGGAGAGGCAATATAGTATAATGGATGAGCACTGACATTTAGCTAAAAAAAAAAACAAGGGTTCAAATTCTGACTCTGCCACTACCAGCTGTGTTACCTTGGATAAATTTTCTTTATTTGTAAAATGTGGGTAATCATACATACCATGTAGGCTAATTGCGAGGACCAAGTTAAATAACATGGAAATAAAAGCACCTGGTTTGGACTCAACCAAAGAACAGCTGCTCAAAAGAAGTTAAACTCCAAACTTCCTCAATTCCCCAAATTCAGAAATGGATATTGGGATGGCGGGATGGTTCAGGCAGTTATGTCAGGCTCCCAGCTGAGTGATGAGTCTGCTTCTCCCTCTCCCTTTGCTGCTCTCCTTACTTTCATTAGCGTTCTCTCTCTCTTAAATAAATAAAATCTTCAAATAAATATAAATAAATAAAATTTGCTGCTTTGAATTCAGACTGCCATTGATCATAAAAGCAACCGCCACCCTGGTTTCAGCCACTAGAATCAGTAATGTAGTCACACTACCAAACAGAATATTTAAAGAGATAGGCTCATTCTAAAGCAGATAATAAAGTCATCTTCCCATTTGTAATGACTTCTAATAATGTTATTTTCATAATCTGAATATGTAAATAAAATATTCCTCAAGCTGCCTTTCTCCTGCTGAAATTGGGAATAACTCACTCTGTTAATTAGAATCCATTATCAACAGAATCAAATCATAATTACCCAACTGATGTGATATGACAGGAATGTTATCCTTTAAGGCTTGTATGTATTTAAAGCATACATTCTATGAAATTCTCAAAAGGACTTTATATAGCATACAAATAGGAAAATCTATTTAAATAACTTGGCATCCCTGCACTTAGCCTAATAGATTAAACATAGGCCTTCACAAAACAGAAAAAGTAAATATAAAGCTTCAATAGGATAAAAATCAGTCACTATAACTTTGTCTTCATCTTATTCTGTTAGAACCTAAATTCAAACTAAAAACTCAGTTACTGAATTACAGGATATTTTAGCAGTAGTCTTTGAAATGCAAGAAAGTAGATGATGAGTATTCCACATATTTTCATTAATTCAGTTCAATGAAGCAACATCGTATTTTCAAGCAGTCAATTGAAATGTTTATGTAAATTGGGGCAAATTTAAAAATATTCATTCCTAATCTCTTCACCTAATATTAACTGATTAGTTATAAGAATATAACAAAGGATGAATACGGTGACAGACATCCCAAGAAAGTATCAGGTTTACTTGTTCAGTTAATAGTCAAAGAGGAGAAAGATCTCACTGAAGACCTTAAGATTTCTTTTTCTACCAGCGACATTTGTCAATCCAAAGCAACCTCTAGCACTAGCAGAATTTATTACATTTTCCCTTGCCTTGCAAGTATATTTAGTCACAGATGTAATCTATGAGTAGATTCTCATAAAGCAATCTAGCTTTAGACAATAATGAAATTATCATTCAAATACTCAGCTATATAAAAAGTTACATTCATCCCACTATAAGTACAAAAAGCCAAAACTCATATATGGAAATGCGTATTTATTATAAAATATAGCTAAACAGCCAGAGATGATAGCAAGTAGTTCAATCAAAACTATATTGGAGGGCGCCTGGGTGGCTCAGTGGGTTAAGCCTCTGCCTTCGGCTCAGGTCATGATCTCAGGGTCCTGGGATAGAGCGTTGGGCTCTCTGTTCAGCGGGGAGCCTGCTTCCCCCTCTCTCTCTGCCTGCTTGTGATCTCTCTCTGTCAAATAAATAAATAAAATCTTAAAAAAAAAAAAACTATATTGGAAAAGACTCTACCCACCTGGTTGATCACAAAAGGAGAAAATCAAGAGAAATAAAAGGGACCAGCTACCCATTCACAAATATGGATAGCATATTAACATTATTGGTCATTTAGGAAATGCAAATTAAAACCGCTACACATACATTAGAACAGAAAAGACAAAAACGAACTGATAACACCAATGTGCTAATAAAGAGGATACAGAGCAATAGGAACTCTCATACTCTGGTGATAAGAATGCAAAACTGTATAGCCACTTGGAAAAAAGTTTGGCAGTTCCTTAGAAAATTGAATATATATTTAAAGTCCATAATCCCACTCCTAGGTATCTACCCAAGTGAAAACAAACAAAAGCACACAAAAAATACAAAACAAACAAACAAAAAACCCTTCATGTAAATGTAATAGTAGCTTTATTTGTAATTGCCCAAAGCTGGAAACAACCCAGATTTCTCTCAACAGGTAAATGGATAAACAAACTCTGGTATGCTACATGGCAATAAAAGGGAACATACTAGTATTTATACAATAGATAAATGAATATTAAATGCATTTTGTTAAGTGAAAGAAGCAGGTCCTAAGAGACTACACATTATGAGACTCCAATTATACAAAATTCTGGAAAAAGCTAACTAAAGACATAAGTACTTGCTAGGCTTTGGGAGAGGTGGGAAAAGGGGTTGACTACAAAAGGGCAACACAAGAACATTTTGTGGGTGATGGACCTCTTGTTAGCAGATATAGAACTCTCTGCATTTCCACAGAACTATATAACACAAGGAGTGAATTTTATTGAATATAAATGTTTTAAAAAACCAAACCAGAGAGTCTGGAAAACTGAAGATGGAATGCAAACTGCGATAAATTGAACCTAACTGTATTACAAATGAATGACATAGCAGACTGAAGGGGATATGGGAGAAAAGACCTGACTTAACGAGCTTTGGCAAGGAGCATTTTGGGGTGCCTGGGTTGGCTCAGTGGGTTAAGCCTCTGCCTTCGGCTCAGGTCATGATCTCAGGGTCCTGGGATCGAGCCCCGCATCGGGCTCTCTGCTCAGTGGGGAGCCTGCTCTCCACCCCCGCCTGCCTCTGCCTACTTGTGATCTCTGTCTGTCAAATAAATAAATAAAATCTTAAAAAAAAAAAAAGGCATTTTAACTGGATTCTGTGGGAATAAAGATAGAAAAAATTGTACACAAACACTGTATTCTATTTGGTAAATTTGTTTCTCACAGGAGTATGGGTGAGTAATTCTGAAACTACCATACACGGATAGTAAATATATAATTATACTGCAGATGAAACTCAGGTTTCTGAGGGCAAAATAAGTTACAAATAAGCAAAAGGAAAATGCTAGAATAATCCCTATGGTGCTAGACTGGAGATGGAAGTATCAGTATCAAATACTGTTTTATATATATACAGATAGTACATACAGAAATAAACACAGATGTGTGTGTATATTTGGCTTAGTATACATGCATACATTTCCTAGCTCTGAAAGGCCTAGAAGCAGTTAACGCCTGGGTAGCAATGAGCACACCTAGCACCAGATGTTGGCTTTTAAACACTATTCTCCAATAAGCTGGACCTGGGCTACTTGGAGATGTGGGTGATTTCAGGCCTGGGGAGGAAAAATATCAGATGAGCCTGAAGCATCTTGTGGGGCCAGAGAGTAAGAAACGGCTGGAAACAACAAGAAAAGACCTGTTGAAAGGACACAGAGGCAAACTCCAAAGGGCTCCCAGTGGCCAAAACTGAAATAATCTGAGCAACAAAAGATATCAATACTAGTACTGATCCTAATCCAGAGAATAAAATAAAAATCTATCAGTATGTGAGGATATAAATAAATGATTAAATAAAATAAATCAATGTGGGGAAGGACAACTCTTTCCTATAGAATTATAATTAATAAATGTAGAAGAGGGCGCCTGGATGGATCAGATGGTTAAGCGTCTGCCTTCCGCTCAGGTCATGATCTCAGGTTCCTGGGATCCAGCCCCACATTGGGCTCCCTGCTAAGCTTCCCCTCTCTCTCTGCCTGCCTCTCTGCCTCCCTGTGATCTCTCTCTGTCAAATAAAATAAAATCTTTAAAATGAATAAATAAATGTAGAAGACAGGCATGGGATAGATAAATAAACAGATAAATCACCAACAAAACCACAGACTAATCGTTGCTTCAGGCAAGATCCACCAATCAATGCTAAAATTAGTGGCCAAATTTTTAAAAAGAAACAGGGTATTTGTGTAACTTCAAAGTATTTTCCCCCAAAATATTTATTAAGGGTAAAATAGTAAATTTACAGTGGAGAAATCTGGCAGAAACCTCTATAACCAGGTGATAAAGGTTAATAAAATCACCAGTAATAAGACATGCTGATATCATATAACCCCTGATTATCATATGCTGAGGAGGACACATCACCTCTCTGGCATTCTTTTCCAAAATCTCTAAGTTTACTTTCACCATGAGAAAACATCAGAGAAAACCACATTGAATGATATTCTACAAATGTCTACTTGATCAGTCTTCTTGCAAAGTGTGAATGAAAAATAAGGGAAGACTGAGGAACTGCCAACAATTGGAGGAAATGAAGGAAATATAACAAATAAATGTAATGTGGGATCCTGAAAAAAGAACAGTAGTGGAAATATTGGTGAAATTATAGTAAAGTCCATAGTTTAGTAGTCTATGGTGATTATTTAGTTTTGATCACTGTACCAAGGCTACATAATATGTTAACATTAGGAAAAGCTGAGTGCATAATATAGAAAAACCACATACTATCTTTAGAACTTATTTCCACATCTAAAATAATTCTAAAGTAACAAGTTGTTTTAAAAAGGAGATCTTTAAAAAAAAAAAAAAGCCTTTATTCCTCTCTTTCAAAAGTATTGCAAATCCTGTGAATAAAACTTTTTAAGAGTTTATTTGCAAGAAAAGAAAACAACTATGTATAAACAAAGGCTTTAAAAAATATATCACTTAAAGTTTAAGAAAATCCCATAGTGATCAATTAAAGTAATGTGTTCTTGCATTATCTCCTGTGAGGATAAACTTTAAAGGCTCATTTCTGTATTAGTTTCTTTATAACCCTAAAGACTATACAACGACATCATCAGGGTCTAAAAAATTTGATCAAATGTTTGTGTCCCCCAGAAATGTATGTTGAAATCCTAACCCCCAATGTGATGGTACTTGGAGGTGGGGCCTTTGGGAGGTGATTAGATCATGAGAGGAGAGCCCTCATGAATGAGATTAATGTGCCCTTGTAAAGGAGGCCCCAGAAGGCCTGGAAATGGGCATTAGCACAGAAAAAACTTCAGTAAAAGCTGTCTAGTGCTGGAGAGGAGAAGGAAAGGGATCTACCCAAACTAAACTGTGGAAATCTCTCCTGCATTCTCTCAAGTTCAGCCTCCTGTAGTAGCTGTGGCAATGGAGGCCCATTAGGATCCTAAAACTCTGAGGAAGGGGAAATCTTCCTCTGTGATTAGAGGAGCTGTCATCCCAAGAGGATATGGTGAACCTCTGTTTGCTTTTTCTCTGTTGTTCTGCTACTTGGCCCTGGGCACAAGTTGTAGGGAGTGCACATTAGAGAAGAATAAATAAAGCTCCACCTTTCTGGTCGGAGAATAGAAAAGGGAGCCCCAGGGAATCAGAAATTACTGGGAGATCCCAGAGGAGGAGCTTAGGAAAGCAATGATTCAAGTTGTTTATGAAGTCCCCAGGCTCACCCTCAAGCAGCCTATGTGTGGATCTGACCTGAACAAGTACATACAGACTTTGAGACTTGAACTATGATACAGACCACTACCCAAGTTCCAGACTGACCAATGCGTGGTGCACATGTAGGACAGATCCAAATAACATGGCAAAGGCTTTGAAAATTTAACTAATACTGTAAACAGAACCCACAGGAACTTGCAGTCTTAACCTAATGTGGTTATTTGCCTATAAAAACAAATATATCAACAATCTACATGGGATTTGAACAAGATGCAAAGTCTCATAACATACCAAACTGCCCAGAATATAACCCAAAATTACTTGGCAAATGAAGAACCAGGAAAATCTAGACTTGCATGAGAAAGGATGCCTACACCAAGAAAACACAGACGCTGGAACTATCTGAGGAAGATATTAAAGATATGAGAGCAACAATTATAGAATGCTTCACCAAGTAAAAGCAAACATTCTTGAAACAAACGGAAAATATAAAGTCTCAAAAAAGAAATAGAAGATTAAAAAAGAGAACCAAATACAAATCTCAGAAGTGAAAAAATGCCAATAACCAAAATTAAAAGCTCACTAGATGAGCTCAATAGAACAGAAACGACAGGGCACCTGGGTGTCTCAGTAAGTTAAGCGTCTGCCTTTGGCTCAGGTCATGATCCCCAAGTTAGTCCCAAGTCCAGCTCCCTGCTATGCTGGGAATCTGCTTCTCCTTTTCCCTATGTCCCTCCGCCACTTGTATTCTTGTTCTCTCACTTGCTCTCTCTCACATAAATAGAATCTTAAAAAAAAAAAAAAAAATAGAGATGACAAAAGATGAAGTCAATATACTTAATACAGATGAACTGAAATCACCCAATGTGAACAACAGAGAAAAAGATTTAAAAAAAAAAAAAAAAAAAAAAAGATGAGTGCCTCAGATCCCACATTTGTGACACCAGAATCCCAACAAGAGAGGAGTTCAGTATTTGCTGATTTGTTCAAAGACAAACTTAAAGTTTTAAGAAGCTCAGCAGATTCTCCAAACAGAATAAATACAAAGAAATCTATGACCAGCCAGATACTAATAAAACCTCAGAAAACTTTAGACAGAAAGTCTTGAAAGCAGCCAGAAAAATTTAGTATTACTTAGAGGGGAAAAGTGTTCAAGTGACTGTGCATCTATTTTCAGAACACATGCAGGTCAGAAGGAAGTAGAACATTTTTAAAGTGCTGAAAGAAAAGAACAGTCAACCCAGAATTCCATATCCAGCAAAAATATCCTTCAGTGATAAAAGTGAAATAAAGACATTCTTAGATGAAGGAAAACTTAAAGAATGTTTTGACAGCAGGAGTGCTTTAAAAGAATTGCTAAAGGAAATTCTTCCAACAGATGGTAAATAACACCATAAGGGAACTTTGAAACATCAGTAAGGAAGAGCAATGTAATTGTCAAATATATAATTAAATATAATAGACCATTCTTAGCCTCTTGAGTTCTCTAAATATATTTGATAGCTGAAAGCCCGAAGTATAACATTGTGTGATGGAGCTTTCAATGTATGTCATACAACATAATATATAACACAACAGCATAAAGTGGGTGGGGTGGTAAAGGGGCTGTATGCTGGTAAGAGTTTCTATGTGCCACATTAAGTAGTAAAATCTTGATTCTAAGTAAACTGAAAAGCACACTGTAGTCTCTAGAGCAACCACTAAAAAACAAACTATAAAAACACAATCAACAAATTATAATGGAATACCTAGCCAATACACACACACATACACACACACACACACACACACACAGATGGACACAAATCAAATACTCCAAAAGAAGGCAGGAAAGGGAAAATAGATAAAAACAGGAGTAACAAATGGAAAAAAAGAATAAGGAAATGGTAGAGGTAAATTCAAATACATCAATAATTACATTAAATGTAAAAGATCTAAAGACACCAATTAAAGGAAAGTCAAAAAAGAATAGTAAAAGAAACATTCTTTAACTATAATAGCATAACTAGTAAGCCACTGCTGAAAGACACCAGGAGTCAAGAAAAGTGAACACCTTCAGAAGGTGGCAGGAACAAGGAAATATATTAACCCACTGACCTTCCAGAAAGCTGTAACAATCTTGCTGACACCTGGAATATAGCCCAGTGAAATGGACTTCAAACTTCTGAGCACCAGAACAGTAAGACAATAAATCTGTGCTGTTTAAACCACTGTTTCTGGTAATTTGTTAAAGCAGCAATAGAAAAATAATACGCTGGGGGCGCCTGGGTGGCTCAGCAGGTTAAAGCCTCTGCCTTCACTCAGGTCATGATCTCAGGGTCCTGGGATGGAGCCCCGCATTGGGCTCTCTGCTCAGCAGGGAGTCTGCTTTCTCCTCTCTCTCTGCCTGCCTCTCTGCCTGCTTGTGATCTCTGTCTGTCAAATAAATTAATAAAATATTAAAAAAAAAGAAAAATAATATGCTGGATCATAAAAGAAAGCTTTACATCATACAAAAGGATGTTATCTGTAACAAAATTAGAGTTAGATGCCAATAACAGAAAGAACAAAGAAAGAAAAGGAAATTTCAAAACACACTTGTATGTAATCCATGGATCAGAGGGGAAATAGAAAATATTTTGAACTGAACAAAAATAAGACACATATCAAAATTTGTGGGGTACAACTAACGCATTACTTAGAGGATGTTATAGCATTAAATACTTAAGTTAGAAAAAAGAGAAGTCTGAAATAATCTAAGCTTTCATCTTAAGAGACTAGAAAAAAGAAGAGCAAACTAAAAATTAGAAGGCAGTAAACAATAAAGAGCAGGAATCAACGAAATCGAAAAGAACAAATAAATACAGAAAATCAACTAAAACCTAAACTGACTCTTTGAAAAGATCAATACAAGCAATACTGACAAAGACAAAAAGGGAGAAGACATAAATTCTCAATATCAATACAAATGAAGAGATTTCACAATAGATCATACAAATATTTAACTAACAAGGAAATACTGTGAGCAACTCTATGCACATACACTCAAGAACTTCCTGAAATGACAAACTACAAACATTCACTTACAATAGCATGGATGAGTTGCACAGAACAGAAGTATCAGATAAGTTGAATTTGTAGCTAAAAACTTTAAAAAAAAAAGAAAAAAAGGAATTCTTCAGGCCCAGATGTCTTCACTAATGAAATCTACCAAACATTTAAAAAAGAGATAACTCCAGACTGATAAGACTGGAAAGTAAGAAATAAAACTGTCCCTATTTGCAAAGAACATTACTGTCTACACAAAAAATTCCAAGGAATACAAACAGACAAACAAACCACTCCTGGAACTAAGAAGTGAACTTATCATGGTCAAAAAATACAAGGTCAACATCAATTATATTTCTATATACTAAACAATGAACACTTTGGAACCCCCCAATTTTTAAATAATGCCATTTATAATTGTTCCATAGAAACAAATTCCTTAGGTATAAAATCTGATAAAAACATGTATAGGATCTGTATGCTAAAAACTACAAAATGCTCATAAGGTAAATCAAAGAAGACATAAGTGAATAGAAGGATATACTGAGTTCACAGACTGGAAAACTCAAAATAGTAAAAACATCAATTCTCTCCCAAACTGGTCTACAGATTTAATACAATAAAAATCCCAGCATTTTTTGCTGTTATAGCAAGCTGATTTTCAAACTAACATGGAAAGGCAAAAAATCTAAAATAGCCAAAGCTATTAAAAAAACAAATTAAAAAAAAGGAAATTGGAGGAACGATACAATCCAATGGAACAGAACAGTTTCCACAAATAGCTCCACACAAACATGACCAAGTGATTTTTAACAAAGGTTCAAAGATAAATACAATGAGAAAAGGATAGGCTTTTTGACATATTGTGTTGGAACAACTGAGCATCCAAATATAAAGAAAAAAATGAATTTTTACCTAAACCTCTCACTTCATATAAAAAATTAGCTCAAGCTGGGGCACTTGGGGGGCTCAGTAGTTAAGTGCCTGCCTTTTGCTCAGGTCTTGATCACGGAGTCCTGGGATGGAGCCCCCTCCCTGCTCAGCAGGAAGCTTCCTTCTCCTTCTACCACTCCCTCTGCTTGTGTTCCCTCTCTTGCTGTGTCTCTGTCAAATAAATAAATAAATAAATAAATTCTTTTTAAAAAGTTAGCTCAAATGGATACATAAAATATAAAACTATAAAACTTTTTACACAACTCCCACCCCCGGAAAAAATTTTTGTGACCTAGGGCTAGCTAGGTAAAGAGTTCTTAGCTATGACATCAAAATACAACCCAGTAGGATGCCTGGGTGGCTCAGGTCATGATCTCAGGGCCCCCGCATCAGGCTCTGTGCTCAGTGGAGAGTTTGCTTCCTCCTCCCCCTCTGCCTGCCTCTCTGCCTACTTGTGATCTGTCAAATAAATAAATAAATAAATATTTTTTTAAAAAAAAAATCCAGAATGTAAAAAAGGATAAATTGGACTTTATCAAAATTAAAAACTTCAGCTCTAGAAAGTTTTCTAATATAATATAAAGACAAGTTACAGACAGGGAAACAATTGTAAATAACATATTCAACAAAGTATTTGAATCCAGAATATATAAGGAACTCTCAAAACTCAACAGGAAGAAAACAATCCAATTTTTTAAAAATGATTTTACTTATTTACTTGACAGATCACAAGTAGGCAGAGAGGCAGGCAGAGAGAGGGGAGGAAGCAGGCCCCTCACTGAGCAGAGAGCCTGATGGATGGATTCGGGGCTCCATCCCAGGACGCTGGGATCACGACCTGAGCCGAAGGCAGAGGCTTTAACCCACTGAATCACCCAGGCGCCCCCAAACAATCCAATTTAAATGTGAACAAAAAGCACACTGATTAGAATGGCTAAAATTAAAGAAAAAAAACAAAAAACCAGGGGCGCCTGGGTGGATCAGGTCATGATTAAGCCCCGGATTGGGCTCCCTGCTCAGTGGGAAGCCTGCTTCTCCCTCTCCCACTCTCCCTGCTTGTGTTCCCCCTCTCACTGTGTGTCTCTCTGTCAAATAAATAAATAAATCTTTTAAAAAATAGTAAAAATAAATAAAATTAAAACAAAAACAAAAACACAAGCCAATAACACAGCAAAAGAAAATGCTGCCAAAGATGCAGAGCAATAGGAACTCTCATTCATTGCTGGTGGGAATGAAAAATGGCACAACCACTTTGAGAAACAATTTGGCGGTTTCTTATAAAGTTAAATTTACACTTATACAACCCAGCAATCAAACTCCTAGATTACTTACTCAAGTGAACTGAAAGCATATTCACACAAAAATCTGTACATGACTGTTTAATAGAAGCTTTACTCATGATCAACAAAAACTGAAGGAACCAACATGTTCTTCAACGAGTTGTTAAAAACAAACATAAATGATTAAAGGTAATAATTTAGGTGAAACAAATTTTATTTAACACTTTATGAGGTGGATATAAATTTTATTTAACACTTTATGAGGTAATAATTTAGGTGAAACAAATTTTATTTAACACTTTATGGGGCAGAAGACAGGAAGCTTTTACAGTATAAAGAATAAAGAAAAAGGAAGAGAAAAATGGAAAATATTTGACTGGCTAGAACCACCCAGTCAACCTCATTTGGGGTAAGAAGGCCCAGAGTTGGCCTGGTGTTTGGGGATTGTCTTATTAGAAAGCCTGTGTTTTTGGTGAAGTGGAGCGTTTACAGAGACACAGTTTCAGTTTGCTGATGTGGCACCTGGAGCAGGAGCAGCTTTTCTTGGGCCTAGAAAGTTATTTCAGTAAGAAGAATGGATAAAATAATTGTGGTAAATCCATACAATAGAATACTCTGCAGGAATAAAAAGGACTGAACTATTTGATTCATAAGACCAACAAGGAGAAATCTTAAATGCACTTCGCTAAGTGAGAAGTCAGATCCAAAAAGTTACATATTATATGACTGCATGTATATGACACACTGGAGAAGGCAAAACAACATGGAAAGAAAAGAGATTAGTAGTTGTCAGGGTTTGGGGGATGTGGGAATGGCTAACTACAAAGCAGGTGTGTGAACTGAGATGTGGGATGGGTAGTCCTATGGGACTGAGCCCTTAACATGTGGAATTTGCTACTTTCTCCAGGTAGATGGTGTCAGAACTTAGTGCAACTTTGTGATTTATAACAAATACATACATGTGGTAATTCAGATGACCAAAACATATTTTTCATATATATTTATACTTCATCCATGGTTCCTGGCTCACAGTTCCCAAAACCCTTGGAACTTCCCGAGCAATAAGAGCAAGGGAAACATCTTTTGTTATATTTGGCCTCTTGGCCTCAGTTCCTATAATCACTTCAGAGCCATAAAGGTGAAATGGGTGTCTTGTTACTTGTAATAAGCCCCTTTCCACCACAACTGGATTTACAGAAAGTAACTGAGGAAGGAAGGTTTCTGGAAGAACCAACCCTGGGATTAGGGAAGTTGGAAATTTAGTTCCATCCCATGAACCTCCAGGGAGGGGAGAGGGACTACAGTCTGAATCAAGTGCCATGGCCAATAATTTAATCAGTTGTGTTTATGTAATGAAGCCTCCATAAGAACACAACAGGAAGGGTTTCAGAGAACTTCTAGGTGGTGAATACATGGGCATTTGGAGAGCAGTGTGCTCTCAGAGGGCATGGAAAGCTTTGCACCCTTTCCCCATACCTTGCCCTAGGCTTATCTTCCATCTGGCTGTTCCTAAGTTATATACTTTTTTAATAAGCCAATAATCTAGTAAGTTAAATGTTTGAGTTCTGAAAACTACTCTAAGAAATTAATCAAACCCAAGGAGGGAGTCATTGGAACTTCTGATTGATAGCTTGTCGGTCAGAATCACTGGTGACAATCTCGGCTTGCACCTGGTATATGAACTGAGGTATGGAGTGCACAGTCATATGGGATTGAGCCCTTAACCGATACTATCTCTGGGTAGATGTGTCAGACATTTAGTTGACTTGTAGGACACCCAGCTGCTTGTTGGTGTGGGGAACTCCTCTGCCCTACACATGCACACATACACAGGTTGTTAACTGGGTCCAGTACTGTTTAAAAGGAGAATACTCAGTGTGATGAAACTGTCTGTATGGTACTGGGATAGTGACAGATGACCCTGTGCATTTGTCAAAACCCACAGAACTGTACATTGCAAAACGTGAACTTTAATGTATGCAAATTTAAAAAAAAGATTTTACTTATTTATTTGACAGACAGAGATCACAAGTAGACAGCTCCCTGCTGAGCAGAGAGCCCGATGCTATGCAGGACTCGATCCCAGGACCCTGGGATCATGACCTGAGCGGAAGGCAGAGGCTTTAACGCACTGAGCCACCCAGGCACCCCTAATGTATGCAAATTTTTAAAAATCAACTAAGATGCTAGGGAAATTTTAAGATAGAATGCAGTCTGTGACAAATGAGTCTGACTGTATTGGAAATGAAAGGCAAAAACCCCACTGAAGAGGTTAGAAGGAAAATGAGCTGACCTAAGTAACTTTGGAAAACAGTATTTTAAATGGAAACTTTAAGGCTAAACACAAAAGGACCCATACATAAACACAGTAATCTAGTTGGTAAATTTATTTTTTATGGTAGCAATGGTTAATTCTAAATTTACTTTTTACATGTACACTGCGGTGGAACAAAAATGTAAATAAGCCAGGTTTCTCATTCTCAAGAAAAGTTAGTAGTTAAGCAAAAAGGAGAAGGCTAGAATGAACCTTATGGTACTGGAGCAGAATCACAGACTTTGGTATGAACTTAACATATATACTGCTTACATAATACACAAATACATAAATACACAATTATAATGTGTACACACACACACAGATTAGCATACAGATGTATAATTCCCACCTTTATCCTCTGAAAAGGCTTAGAAACAGTGACACCCCAAGAGTAAGGAGTACATCCAGCACCCAGACACTGGTCTCTAAACACAATTCTCTAATACAAGAAACCAGAGCTCAGAGAAATGACTGATGCTAGGAATAGGGTGGAGAAAATACAAGATGAGTTTGGAGTATCTTGTAGTGCCAGAAATCAAGGCACTACTCAAAAAATGTCAAAGGGATACAGGGTTCAACAATGAAATAATTTTAGCAACAAAACAAATAACATTCATTGGGTTATAAGCCAATGTATAAAAATAAGTATTCATAATGACCTAAATGAATGCAAGAATTAATGAATGAATGAAAGGTAAGGGACAAACTTTCTTATGGAAGAAATCCTAATAATATATGTAGACAGGCCATAAAATGAAACCATCACCCCACCTCTTTGAGTGCAGGCTAGAATTAGTGATTCACTTCCAAAGAACAGATGACATAAAGACAAAAATAATAACTTTACAGGGTAGAAACCTAGCAAACACTACCTTAACCAAATGATATCAGATACTCCCTAATATGATGTGATGAGAAGGGTACTTCACTATCATACCTTTGATATCCTTCCCTAAAATTCTTAACCTCAGTCTAATCAGAAGAAAACATCAGATAAACACAAATTGAGGGATATTCTCCAAAATACCTCACAAGTATTAATACTCAAAATTATCAAGATTCTGAAAAACAAGGGAAGACTAAGAAACTACCAGAAACCAAAGGAGAATAAGGAGAGAGTAAACGCAATGTGGAATCCCTGGAACATAAAAAGGAGACTCGTGGAAAATCTGACAAAATCTGAGTTTAAAATTTGGAATTTGGTTAACATTAAGGTACCAATGTTGGTTTCTTCATTTTAATAAATGTATTTGGTCTCGGTTTTATAAGATGTTATCATCTGGATGAGAGACATACAGGGATCCTCTATATTATCTTTGCAACTTTTCTACAAATCTAAAATTATTCCCAAATAAAGTTTCTGTTATTTTATAAAGTGGACAAAAGACTTGGAGAGACCCAAAAAGAATATACGTATAGCAAAAAAACACGTAACAAAGTGGTGGATATCATTAACTATTAGGAAAATGCAATTTAAAATCATGATTATCAGATATCATTCCAAATCTATTAGAATGGTTGTAATGAAAAAGAATGACCACTTGCAGATGCTGCTGCCCCAGGGCTGCCTGTGCCCACCCAGCCATGGTCACAGTATTGTGTTCTTGGATATCACTAAGGATAGCAAGCACTCTGGCCACGTCTCCTTTAAGCTGTTTGCAGACAGAGCTCCAAAGACAGCAAAAAACTTTTGTGCTCTGAGCACTGGGGAAAAAGGATTTGGTTATAAAGGTGCTTGCTTTCATAGGATTATTCCAGGATCTACATGCCAGGGTGGTGACTTCACATGCCATAATGGCACTGGCAGCAAGTCCATCTATGGGGAGAAATTTGATGATAAGAATTTTATCCTGAAGCACACAGGTCCTGGCATCTTATCCATGGCAAATGTTAGACCCTACATAAACAGTTCCCAGTTTTTCATCTGCAGTGCCAACACTGAGTGGTTGGAGAACAAATATGTGTTCTTTGGCAAGGTGAAGGAGGGCATGAATACTACAAAAGCCATGGAGTGCTTTGGAGCCAGGAATGGCAAGACCAGCAAAATGATCACCACTGCTGACTATGGACAAATGTAATAAATTTCACTTGTGTTTTATCTTAACTACCAGACCGTTCCTTCTTTAGCTCAGGAGAGTACCTCTTCACCTCTACCTATTTAAAATATCCTATAATCTTTGTACTCTCACTGCAATTCTATAGGTTTTCCTTACTCCCCTCTAAGTCTAGATGGATTACAGAGTTAAGTTTATGATTATGAAATAAAAACTAAACAAACAAAAGAATGACCCTACCAAGTGTTGGCAAATAGGCAAAACAACTAGAACAATCACACATTGCTGATGAGAATACAAAGTGGTACAACCAATTTAGAAAACAGTTTGGCAATTTCTTATTAAGTAAAATTATACAATTACCAACAATCTCACTACTAGGTATTTACCCAAGAGAAATGAAAACTTGTATTCACAAAAGCCAACAAACAAATGTTTATAACATCCCTATTCAAAATAGCCACAAACTTGAAACAACTCAAAGTCCTTCAATGAATTAAGGAATAAACTGTGGTAAATTCATTAAATCAAATACTACTCAGCAATAAAAATGAATGAAATAATGATATACAAAACAAGGTAGATGAAATATTAAGGCACTATGCTGAGTAAATGCATGTATAACTGTCTCAAATAGCTATATACTTTATGATCCCACTTAGTGGCCATTTTTGAAAACACAAAACTAAACAACAAAGTGGTTGCCAGGGGTTACGGGTGAGATAAAGAGAGTACAACTGTAAGGGCCTATTTAGCCAGAGCAGCTCCATCCGGTTAAACAGAGATTTTGTTGCTTATGCAGTAGAACTTAAACTGACCCTGCCCCCCCACCTCAGGGAATTTACTTAAAAACAAGTCCCAGAAACCAGTCCCAGGTAACAAAGCCCAAATACAAGGGTGGGTCAGGCCAGGTGGAGGTATCCAATCAGTAGGGGCTCATACTGTCTCCCTAGCTACCAAGGAGTATGGGCCCCGCCCTCTGGGCGCCTTTTGGACGCCAATTCTGACCAAGGTGATAGGCTAGGTCAAATATCTACTATAGGGTAAATTGTAATTCACTTATATGTGACCTAGCATGACTGTGCAGCTTTCTCTGTGTGTTACAATCTCACTGGCCACCTGTGCGTGGCCAGGCCCAACCACATGGCCTTTGCCCTTAAAAGCCAGTCTGTAAGGCAGAGAGAAGTTGCCTCTTTGCAAGAGACGGCCCCGGCCGGTCGGTTAGATTCTTGATGCTTGGCTCGAAATAAAGCTTTGCTTGACCTTAGCTTTGTATCAGTCTCGCTCCTTTGACCATGGACCCAACACAACTACAAAGAGATAGCATAAGGGAATTTTATGAACTAATGGAACCATCTCGGTATCTGGATACTGACTGTGATGACAGTTACATGAAAATCTACACACGTTAAAGTTCATCAACTGTACACACAAAAGGCAATTTTACTGCATGTTCATTAAAAAAATTAATTTCTGGTATTTAAACAAATAACCTTTAAGTCACGAAGATTTTTCCAGGATATTTAGTTTGAATTTTACAGTCTATAAGAATTCTCTCATTTATTCTGGCTACTTTTAAGATAAAACAAATGAAAATTTCTCTGCTCAGTCCTAACATATAGAATCAATAGCCTAAAAGTCAATTCCTCTAGTCAGTGCATCACCTGCAAAGGAGTCTAATCACAAACCTCCTTAATTGAAGAGTAAATCTTGACAGGTACTTAAGGGCATCATAAAAGAACTTTCATTAACTTAAAAAAAAAAAAAAAACCACCTGATTTATAGCCAGAGAATTCCAGGGAAGGAAAAAAATGTAATTAATTCTACCTCAAATGCATTGAGAACATTCTAACATTGCAGAGTAAAACATAATCATTTGTTTCCACCTTTATTATCAGGCAAAAATTGTTTTACTTGAGTAAGAAGGTGAAGCAAAGATGTAAATCAGATAACAATATTTCAGAAGTCTACTCTTCTGCAAGAGTTTTACCTGAACTAATACAGCACTACTATAAGCTTCCATTATACTATACATACACATAGAACAAAACATGCAAATCCATACACAACAACTGGTTTAAATTTTAAAATCTAAGTAGAAAGGCACTATGTCTCCTGAAAACACCTTTTATTATTATTTAATCTGATTCCTAGGTTTATCTTAGGTGTTATTTTTTTAAAAACATATTCAGGCAACTATTTTATTTAAATAAAACTCACTGATTACTTTTTTAAAAGAATACAATTGTTCTCAGTTGTGCTAGTAAATTTAGTAACAATTTTACATTGCTATACTTTGTTTAAAAGAATCAGAGTTTTTTTTAAAAAAAAGCCAATCTCCAACTGCACTAATTTAAAATGGAAAACAAAAACCTCTGTAAGAAACAGTTTTTGCCTTAAGGCTTTTTGTTTTCCTAGTATTACATTCAATTAGAAGTGAAATGGCCTGCTTCAAGAATTTAGGTTTATTTTCCCCAGAAACACATTTGGAAAAATATATGACTTCTGAAACCATATCCTTTCAAACTGAAGCCATTTCTATGTAGCCAGGGTAAGAATTCACTAAGGCCAATTTAGTTTTAACACCAGCTAAAACTGCACCTACTGCAAATCAGTATGCTTATTCTTCCATGTAATCTTCTCAGTAAATGTTCAATTTACTAAACAAAGGCTGCTTTAATAATTCAAATCTGATGTCTAAAGATGCAAATATACCTATCAAAAGCTTCAATAAGTCAGTAAATTCCATCTCACTGTGGCATTGCATGTATTTAAGTCAATATTACATTTTAATGACCAAAACCACAGAGGATTTTTTCCCTTCTCTTTTTACAAAAATCAAAAGAACCTCAGTTATTTTTATTATTGTATTGTTATACTCCCAGCCTCCTTCAAAAGTTTCCATTTTTAAAATTTATTTATTTACTTATTTATTTAGAATTTTTATTTATTCATTTGAGAGAGCGTGCGCGAGTGAGCGAGCATGAGCAGCAGAGAGGAGCAGAGGGAGAGGAAGAATCAGGCTCCCAGCTAAGCAAGAAGTCCGACGTGGGACTCGAACTCAGGACCGTAGGATCATGAACTGAGCCAGAGGCAGACACTTAATGGACTGAGGTACTCAGGCGCCCCAAAAGTTTCCATTTAATAAGAATTTTTGCATATGAATGAAATCTGACAGGATGCTACACTTTCCTAGACATTCACTGAAGCCCATTAAAAAAAAAAAAGCCCACAGAAATCAACATTATCTGTTAATGCTCTCATGATTACAGTGCATTAAAACACCTCTATAAAATAAAAGCAGCTATCACCTTCCTCAACCCACATTAATATCACGCAAATTTAATAGGACAATACCCATCTTAACATAAGCAAATGAAATGAATTTTTCATCTACTCTTCTAAAATTTCTTTTATCAGAAATGAAATTTTGTGTAAATATACTTAGGCTACTTGTTTGGAGACATGAAGAGTCATATGGATAAGATATCCATAAGTAATGTTAAACTGCCAAAGAATCAGGAAGGAATTTGCAACCACCTGGATGGAACTAGAAGGTATTATGCTGAGCGAAATAAGTCAATCAGAGAAAGATAATTATCATATGATCTCCCTGATATGAGGAATTTGAGAGGCAGAGTGGGGGGCTTTGGGGGTAGGGAAGGAAAAAATGAAACAAGATGGGGTTGGGAGAGAGATAAACCATAAGAGACTCTTAATATCACAAAACAAACTGAGGGTTGCTGGGGGGAGCGTGGTTGGGTTATGGACATTGGGGAGGGTATGTGCTATGGTGAATGCTGTGAAGTGTGTAAGCCTGACGATTCACAGACCTGTACCCCTGGGGCAAATAATACATTATATGTTAATAAAAATAATTAATTAAAAAAAAAGAATCAGGAAGGAATTTTTGTTGGAGTTCTGTGTGTACCAAAATTAAGAAGGTGCCCTAAGACCCTATGTGACATTTATGCTTTGGAGCTCACACCTTTGCAACAGATATATTTAACCACTTGCCAAATGTTTTGATAAGAAGTTCTGTGATGATCAAGTTTGAAATTAATGCTGGTATATTATCTATAAAACTCACACACCAATGTTTATTTCAACCCATCATTACTAAAGTTCCTCATTGCTGCTCTGGGACATTACATAGCACAGAATTAACTTGACTATCACTGAAAAAATTAAGAATTGTCTTTAAAAGTCTTAGAACAACTTGTAAGAATCCTGTGGCTTTTCACAAAAAACAGACTGACACTCAGCACACAGTGGGAGAACAACAGGGAGTTGTATATGAAGAAGATAGCTCTAGGCATAGTAAACAGGTAGTCTATCTCTTCCATTATTTTATTTTTATTCATTCACTCATTTTTCCCCATTATTTTAATAGGCTATCTATCCATGGAAAAGCCACATTGAGAAGTTTATTTTAATGTGCTTCAGGGTTGGCAATTTTTTACTATCTATTGATGAATACAGGGCTTAATAGAACTGCTGATTTTTTTAAAAATTGGGTAGGTACTTTCTGGCTGTCGAACCCAGGAGAAATAAAGCAAAAGTGCCAATTTATATGATGACAGCATTTGTAAAGCTGCCTTTACCACTCTGGAGTTTTAACTCAGGAAAGGAAGATGGAGTACATGAAAATTCTTAAATCCTTTTACAAAATTCTTCAGCAGGAATCTGATTAAATCTTAACTTGCCATCTTACTCTGGATTGAACTCAAAATTCCTCACTGCTTTTAGAGTAGAAAATATCAGAAAAGAGATAAATCAGATTCTTAACAATGCAAAGGAAAACCAAAGTAAGCCTTTGTGAACAGTATCTGTTAAACACATAAGATGTAAAACACTGGTCTAGTGGTGGGATGAGGAAAGGACCACAACAAAGAACACTAGTATCTACTTTCAAAGAACTTAATGTAAATACAAAGAACATGAAGAATCCTTTATAAAGCACTGCTCTGGTTTGCTTGTTGTTCTAAGTTTGCTGCTATATACATACAGGCTGGGCAGGGAATGTGTCTTGTCTTATTTATCACAATAGCCCCAGTGCCTATTGCAATGCCTGGCACAATGTAAGTAATCAGAAATTATTTGCTGGACAAAGATTTTCAACAGCCATGTCAATACTGACATTTGTTTTCTGTGACTTCAATGACTTAGCCCCTTTTGACAGACAGAACAGCCCTCCAAAGAGGTCCTTTCTCCTTTCACTCCTATCCCCAGCCTAGCTTTCCTTACATGACAAAAAGACTTTGTTATTATTAAGATTAAGGATGCTAAAATGGGGAGGTTGGCCTAAATTACCCAAGTGGGTCCAATCTAATCAACCATAAAAGTCCTTTAAAGTGAAGAGGAAGACAAAAGGTGGATCACAGAGATGAGACAGAAGGAGGAGGAGGAAATACCTTAAGTGTGAAAGGGACTTGACCCGTTGTTGCTGGCTTTTAAAATAGAGGAAAGAATGCCATAAGTCAAGGTATAAGGGTAGTCTTTAGGATCTGAGAAGGGTCCTCATGGGATAGCCAGCAAGGCAACTGGGATGTCAGCCCTACAACTGGAAGGAAAAGAATCCTATCCTGATGAAATCTTGATTTTAGCCCAGCTGGACCCTCCTGACCTACAGAATGTAAGATAATAGATTTCTGTTGTTTAAGCCACAAAGCCTGTAGTGATTTGCCACTGCAGCAATAGAAAACAAATGCACCCCCTGTAACTTCTACTCTAGCAACCTGAATGTATAGCCTTTTGTCATCACCTTGACACTCTTTCAAAGATCTTAAATCCTTAAATGCTTCAATCTGACCACAATCTCCTATTAACTCTTCTACTTCATGCTGCTGGTACCTGTCCTTATGAAGGAAAATACCTTGTTTAAAGGAAGGGATATCCTGAAACAAGATGTGTTATTTACCAATCCCAAATTCTATTTTCTAGTTACAATGTTCAGTCAGCATCCTACCAAAGAGTGCATGATTGCCCCACAGAATGATTTTAATAAAACTGCAAATTTCCTTGCAACAGGCAGTACTGAGGACATACACAGAAATGTGTTATTGAACAACCCAGCGTGTCAAATCCGGATTAACTTACTTTCAGAGGAAAAGCCTTTTGTTTTTAAACCTGGAACCACTTCTTTGCCTCTTTATATTTATATACTTGCTCTAAAATATTAAAAAAAAACTCATAAACAATCTGTTTAACAGTAATTAGAATTTTATCTAGTTAAAACAACAGCAGAGCATGCCACAACACAGATGGCAGAAGACTTTCCCCTTGCTTGATCAGTGTCAAAGAACTGTTCTCCTATTTCATGATTAAGAAGAATTCTGTTGCAGGCCATCTCATTTATAAAACACACGCTAGTGAGTGAAAGGACAACTTTATTAAGAAAGCCTTTGTTCAGCAGAACTCTTGGCTATTTCTCAATGTAAAGATTTTTCTTACTGCCCAGATAAAACCTAGCCAAATATATGATTAAGGCATCAGAATGGATGGAAGTCTGTACTATTGATCCCACTCTGGTTCCAAGTCCATAAGCACACTCATTCCTTATGGAGGTTTCCAAACTTGGAGCTCTTCAAAATCCCAGTGTTCAACTTATACCCATACCAATGAACTCAGAATATCTGGGGATGGGACAGCCCTAAGTACTTTTAAAGATCCCAAAGTAGTTCCAGTATGATTTATGACTAGCAATGTGGCATGGTATAGTGCACTTTATGGAACTGGCGGCCTGGGACCTGGCACTGGTCCTGCACCAGCAGCTTGGGTACATCACTGACTGGATAGCCATTTCCTCATCTGTAAAAAGATAAGGCTGGGTAAGTTATTGCTAATACTGAACACATTATGAGTCTAGGATGAGATTCCTTAGTTCTCTTCTAAAGATTAAACTGCCTCAATTTTAAATGCCTCCCCCAACCAAAATCCAAATCCGTGACCTGATACTTTTTCCAGCCTATTAAGAGCTTATTTTTGTAAAGAAAGATTATTTTATAGTAGGGAGCAAATTTAGCTACATTTTAACTGCTCAAATTTTGATACATCATTTTGTCTATCCAGGTCATAAAGTAGTATATGGACTGGGGATGATGGGAACCTTGAATGAACTTAAAATACAGCTTGCTATTAGACTATTTCTTGAACTCCCATTAAATTACATACTACATGTATTCTGATTTTCCTAAGTAGCATTCCTGGTTTTATTTAGGTCACAGAGGCGCAACATGATTTTAACTTTTCATTAATGTTAACTTATTTCATAAAAGCAAAGCATTAAGGACATGGGAAAACAGGGGTTGAGAGAACTCCTGAATAGCAGCTGTGTTTGGCAGCATCAAGCGGAGCCCTCACCCTCAGCCGGCCCTCTCACAAATGTAAGCTACCAGAGATGAGGGTGCTTGAAAAAAAGGCTAATCCATTCAATACGTAAGCACTTCATAGTACCAGCGTTTGGGGACTAGGTGGCACACTTCTATAATGGATCTCCAATGATCCCTGCATTCATGGTACTCACATGCTTGTGTAATTCCCTGTTCCCCTGAGTGTGGGCTGGGCCTACTGACTTCCTTCTGAAGATCAGAATAGGGCAAAAGTGAAGGGATGTCACTTCTGTGATTAGGTTAAAAATGATGATGATGTCCTACTTGCTAGCACTCTCTTTTGCTGGTACTCTTTCTTGCCCTCTTGCTTACTTGCTCTGAGGGAGATACTCTGGAAAGGTCCACGTAGCAAGGAATCAAGGGAGGCCTCTGACGAACAGCCCAACAAGGAAATGAATCCTGCCAACAACCACGTGAGTGAGCTAGGAAGTGGATCCTTCCACAATAAACTTTCAGATGAGACTGCAAGCCTACTCAACACACTGACTGTAGCCTTGTAAAAGACCCACCTAAGCCATTCCTATATTCCTGACCTACGGTGAGATGATGTGCTTTTTTTTTTTTTTTTTTATTTTTTAAAAGAGAGAGGGAACACAAGCAGGGAGAGTGGGAGAAGGAGAAGCAAGCTTCCTGCCAAGCAGAGAGCCTGATGCGGGGCTTGATCCCAGAACCCTGGAATCCTGACCTGAGCTGAAGGCAGATGCTTAATGACTGAATCACCCAGGCACCCCAGATGATGTGGTTTTGAGCTGCTAAGTTTTGGAGGCAATTTATTAGGCAGCAATAGATAATATAGGCACATAACACTAAACATTGTACTGAAGGAACCAAGAGTTGAGCAATAAGTAGGATCAAGGCATTAACAATCTAGTAATGGGTGAGAGACATGTACATAAATGTAATAAAGTGTTTTAAGCAGTCTAACAGAAGTATGTATGTGCAGGGTACAGTGGCGACTTAAGAAAGTGTTTGTTTTTGGAAGGGCACAGGCAATGAAGTTCTTTGAAAGGGGGAATGTGAGTTATAAGCATGAAATATAACGGTCAGTTTGGAAAACTATAAGTAATCTGGTAAATCTGGAACATAGAGGGCAGAGATGATTATTAATCCCCCAACTTCAAAAATGTGCAAGCGTTTATAGGTAGCATAAGAGTCAAAGAGCTTTCTAGTATTGTATATAGATAGTATAACTTTAGTTAATTAGTAAACTCTCAACCTCCACTAGATTACAGAACATTACTTTACTATGGAATAATATCACTAATTATGAATAAATGGTCTATGCTCCAAGATAGGACTTGGCGAGGGCCAACCTTTCCACCTGTATACTAGATCCCAATTACCCTCCACCTATGCAAGGAAAATGCTCCAGCAATGACCTCTTCTCTCTACTGCACTGTCAAATATTCCCCTTCTACTGGGTCATTCTCACCCCATATTTAAAAAAAAAATAAACTCCCTCCCTTAACTCTATATGCCATGTGTGTATAGCTCCCCCTTTATAATAAAATTAAAAAGTGTTGTCAATACTCACCATCTCATCTCTTGAATTCCTATCAACCAGGTTTTATTCTCCACCTATTTGCCAAACTTGCCCTTAATAAAGTCAATAATGACTTCCATATTGCTAAATACAATGATCAATTCTCAGTCTTTCTCTTACTTTACCTATGACCAGCAGCTAATGCAAATAGTAACTCCTCCTATAAAATACATGGTTCCCAGAACACCCAACTTCCTGGTTTTCATCTTTCTCACTTTCTTTTGCTGGTTTATTTCTCTTCTCCCTAAATACAGAATGTTCCAGAATTCAGTCCTCGGACCTCTTCTCTCTAGTGTGACCCTAATTTGTAAAAAGAAATATATATATTTGGTTTTCTCCGTTTCTGGCACAAAACTCCTGAAACTCTTGGAATTTCCTAAGAGATGAGAACAACAAAGGTGTCTTTTGTTGTGTTAATGAGGTGGTTTAGAAAGTACCAAGGAAGGTAGCTGGTTACAGGAAGACCAACCTGAATTCAGAAGGTTGAAACTTTCAGTCCCACCCATGAAACTTTCAGTCTCACCCACTTGACCTCTGGAAAAGGAGAGGGGCAAGTGGCTAGAGGTTGACTCAGTCACCAATGGCCAATGATTTAATCAATCGTGCCTATATACTGAAGCCTCCATAAAACATACAATAGGAGGAGTTTAGGAAACCTTCCAAGTTGGTGAACACATGGACATCTGTAAAGAGTGATGTGCTCCCTGGGAGCCCAGAAGCTCTGCACCCTTTCTTCGTACCTTGCCCTATGCATCTCCTTCCACTTCGATATTCCTGAGTTACATTCTTTTATAATAAACCAGTAATCTCTAAGTAAAGTATTTGAGTTCTGTTAACCACTCTAGCATAAATTAACCAAATGCAAGAATAGGAGTCACTGGGAACACCTGGACTTGTGTCTGGCATCTGAAAGGGGGATTAGTCTTGTAGGACTCAGCCCTTAACATGAGGAACCTGAAGCTCTCTCTGGACAGTTAGGATTGAGTTAAATTGTAGGACATTCCGCTGGTATCTCAAGAACTGCTTGGTGTTGGGGGGAAAATGCAGTTTGGAATTGGGTATAGAACAGTACTTCCATCTACATTCACTCTCTAGGTGACTTCGGCTCAGGTCATCATCTCCAGGTCCTGGAATGAAGCTTGCGTCAGGCTCCTTGCTCCCTTTTCTTCTGCCCTTCCCACACTCATGCTCAAGTGTGTGCGCATGTGCTCTCTCTCTCTCTCTCTGTCTCAAATAAATAAAATCTGTAAAAAAACAAAAACAAAAACCAAACTCCTAAATTACCTCACCACCACCCAACCAACCCACAGACTTGGTTCTCCTTCCACAGTCTTCCATCTTAGCAAATGGTAACTATAAGCTTCTGATAGCTTAGGCCCAAATATCTACTGTTCGTCCCGCTTTCTCTCTCCCTCTTATTTCTTATCAGTAATACCTGCTGTCTTCACTTTTAAAACAGAATCCAACCATATTTCATCATCTCCACTGCTACCAAGCATACACAGATTATTACAACAGTCTCCTAAGTGATCTATTTCTGCCTCAAACCCCCCACCCTCCCCCCACTGGTGATAATTAAAAAAAAAAAAAAAAAAAAGACCATGTGATAACTCTGCTCAAAACTCTCTAATGACGTCCTTTTTTTAGGTTAAAAGGCAAAGTCCCCTTAAGTTCAATTAACTAGCTTGCCATTACTTCTCTAACCTCACCTAATATTCTCCTTTAGGCTCACTCCACTCAGTCACACTGGTCTCCTCCCTGTTCCTTGAACACATGAAGCACACTTTCCTTATAGCCACTGAACTTACTTTTACCTTGGAACAGGAATACTCTTCTCTAAGACCGCTGTTTGTATAGACTGTTCCTTCATGTCTTTGCTCAGTCGTTCCTTTCTTTCTCTGGCCTGCGCTCTCCTCCAGTGACTCCCAACATTCCCCATGGCCTTTCCATCTCTTATTTTTCTCTACAGTACCTATTGTTATCTGGCATACTATGTATCTCATCTGTTATTTTCTGTCTCCCTTCACTAGAATGTAAGTTTGGGAATTTTTGTCTCTTTTCTTTCCTGTTGTATATCGCTATAGAACAGTACCTGACAATAGTAGGCACTGTATTAACATTTTTGGTCAATGAATGACTGAACCAACTAAGGGGATCCTCCCATTGACTCATTCTAATATCGTTAGGGGAATAATCTCAATAATTTCAAAGGTACCAAAATATTACATCCATATTTCAATCATTATGATTTAAGTTCTGGCAGATTTAAGTCTCTAATTATATTCATATTGGGCTCACATTCATTCTCATTCCCTCCGATGAATACTAATTATGTGGGGAACAGAAGTGCAGAATCATCTTAAACAAGGAGAACCCCTATTGATTTTTGTTTTTGTTTTTTTTTTTAAGGATTTATTGATTTATCTGAGAGAGAGGGAGAAAGAAAGGGAGGGCAGAAGGAGACACAATCTCAAACAGACTGTGCACCAACCACGGAGTCGTCAGGGCTCCATCTCACAACCCTGAGATCACGACCTGAGACAAAAGCGAGAGTTGGATGCTCAACAGAATGCACCCCCCGGATTTATTTTTAAAAAATAATTTTCCATAGGGGTGTCTATGGAGGCTCAGTAGGTTAAGTGTCTGCCTTTGGCTAAGGTCATAATCCTGGGACCCTGTGATCAAGCCCCTGGCAGGCTACATGCTCGGTGTGGAGCCTGCTTCTCCCTCTTCCTCTGCCTCTACCCTCCGCTTGTGCACTCTCTCTCAAATAAATAAAATCTTAAAAAAATGTTTTTCTATAGATAATCTAAAGTGAAAAATCTACACACAATATTTCGTAGGATATAACTGTTAAGAATTTGCAAAATCTAGGAGTGGAGGAGAGGTTAAGTAAAAATTTCAATCAAATTTTACTAGTACAAAAAACTACTTTTAAGACTTTATAAATTTTTTCATAGGTTAATTTATAAGCTTTGCGTAATACAATATCATGTATTTTCCATCTATACTCCACCCTACATTTTTCTTCTCCTGAATATCAGTGATAGAAATGAACTATTTAGATGAAACTTAACAGATTCTCAAAGAACAGGACTTGATTGAGCTGAGATAAAATAATTTTATAACTATATTTTTACATTTGTATAATGCTTTACACAAAATGCTTTCACTTCTTTATGATCTTCATACTGGTATGTACAGTAAGCAGGCAGATATTATCACACCCTCACCCACCTCCCACATACTTACACACACTTTACAGATGGAAAAAAACTGAGTCTTAAAGAGATTAACTGACTTGCTCAGGGGCACAAAACTATATAAGTGGTTCAAGCTGGACGGTAACCAAGTTCTTTCCAATACAAGTCTACTGTATTCTATCACAACGTATTACCTCACCCAGTGATTAAAGAAAGGTACCACTGCCTAATTCTACAAAACTTGACTATAAAAGCGTCTGCTTCAGGACTGGATATTTTCACATTCCAATCTATTATAAAATGCTTTGCAGATGCTACAAATGTGCTAACATTCTCACAGAAAAAAAGGAGAAAAAGCCCAAGAAGTCAATAAAATGGATTAAAGAAAACTCAGTATCCAAAGCAGTAGTGATACGATTAATGGTTATTCTCTGCACATAAGATCAATGTTTTTGAACCATTCAACCATCAAACAGATATTTAATACCACTGCAGCCAGAAGAAGATATTTAACAAAGTCAATTCAGGTAAAAATCACTTATTACCTCTGGAACTCATACTAGGTCCTTATCTGAACAACCCTGGAAATCCAGAATGAAATAAGAGTGAATTCTTTTTGCTCATCTCCTCTAAGGTTCAACTCAGCTTTAGATCAACAAATAGTTTCATGACTTGTTTCATCTGGACTTCCTCATGAAGTCCTCTAATATTCTAAGATGAGGAGAGAGAGGGATTCCTTTATCATTCTATCTGCATCCTAAAGCAATACAAAAGTGGGTCAAGAGTCTAACTCTTTAAAAAGAGTACATTTCGTGTGAGATTAAAAGCTTTGTTCTTCCTATCATCAGCACCTGTGTGTCTCTCACCCATATTAAAAGTTCTCCTAGCAGAAATCTAGGTTCATTTCTGAAGCCAAGTCAGGCTTACCTGGGACTCTCAAACTGCAAATATGGCTGCCAGCCCAGTGAGCAACAGCACACAGGAATTGATAGAACCTGGACTAAGTAGGGAGAGCCATTCATTTCTAGGACCAGAAAAGACTAACCTAAAAATATGTAGTACTTCACTACACATGGTTTGCTTCTTTGAAACAGTATTTGCTACCACAGATACTCTTGTTGCTTCCATTTTTCAGCCAGTTATCTATGGACTGACATGCTACATCAGACTTTATTTCCAGTTCCTTCAAGAAAATAAACAGTTGGAGGGAAGGTTAAAAAAAAAAAAAAGACTTAAAATTACTCTAAAGGAAATATGTGATGCAATTAGTAGTGGTTTGGGACCAACACCCTAAGTAATGAAAATGATCTTTGTCTGGAATATCCCTTGCAAAGTCTGAAATAGAGTAAGATAAGCAAGGTGCCTAGGGCACAATATTTAAGGAGGCTCTGAATCCACAGGCAGTTCAAAAGTGCAGGATTGGCATCTGAGAGTATTTCCTTAAATTCTGTACTGTAGGTGCCCCATTGCCTCACCAATTCAGAGCCCTGATCCACTGAGATATATATATTTATATATAGATAGATAGATATAGATATATATAGATATATATAGATCTATCGATATATCTATCTATATATAGATATATAAATAGATAGATCTATAGATATATCTATATATAGATATATATCGATAGATAGATATCGATAGATATATCTATCGATATATATCTATATCTATATATATCTCTATATATATCTATATCGATATAGATATATATCGATATATAGATAGATAGATATCGATAGATATATCTATCGATATCTATCTATATCGATAGATATATCTATCGATATCTATCTATATATCTATCTATATATAGATATAGATCTATATATATGTATACATATATATGTATACACACACATATATGTATGTATGTATGTATATATGTGTGTATATATATATGTGTGTGTGTGTGTGTGTGTGTGTGTGTGTGTACATACATGTTCATCAAAGGCATAGTGGAAGATTTTGTGGCTTTAAGAACTACCTAAGCAGAATTTGAAGTTTGAAATCCTGATCACATTCTTCATGACCATCTTCTGAATATAATGAGAGGCTTGACATTTTGCACATATTCTGAAAAATGACAATTGCACATATCTTTAGAAAAAGGAAAAGTTTATAGTGTAAATGGAAAAGTTTAGTGTTTATGGAGAGATTTCCACTTTGAACATGAAGGACAAAGAAGGCCTGGAATTATTCTTCTGTCTCAACAACTAGAAACTAGACAAAATAGAGGAAACAACTGTTTTCAAACTCTGAACAAAGGCGACACAGGACTCTGATCCCAGACTACTGCTCATAAAGGGCAATAAATTAGAGAAACCTCTACTTTTCCACCTGGAGGTAACTTCCAGGCAATGGTACAGAGAAGTCTGATAACCCCAAAAGAATCCAGCACTGTTACCGAGTTAAAAAGACACAGATCAAAGTTTAGAGAGGCCAAGGGGGCTAGAACTGTGTGTGTGGGTGTAGGATACAGATTAACTGAGAGGAGAGATCTACACAAAGAAAGAGGTCCAAAAAAAATGCCTGAGGGTTCTTAGCTGAATACAATTTTGTACATGTAGAAAGTGAAACCGCAAGAGGCCAGGCTAAATCAAAATCAAACTCTAAGGAAAGAATATTACCAGGAAGCTGTTAGATAAAAATTGTCAGAGCTCACAAAGGGCCAGGAATTGTTAAAGTTTCCCCTATCCAAAGTGGAAAGATCTTGCTGAATATGGAAGCCACCAGTGACCCCAGAAGGGCCATGCCTTAGAAGTGAGGTTAATTTGGTCCTACACCACAGGGGTGCCTGGGTGGCTCAGTTGGTTAAGCATCTGCCTTCGGCTTAGGTCATGATCTCAGGGTCCTGGGATCGGACCCCGCTCAGGAGCAGGCTCCCTGCTCAGTGAGAGTCTGCTTCTCTCTCTCACTGTGTGCTCTCTCTCAATTAAATAAATAAAGTACTTTCAAAAAAAAAAAAAAAATTAGTCCTACTGTAAAGGCAATTCTGCGTTTGCCCTGAAACTGCTTAAAAAAAGACATAAAAGGACCAAACTTACCTGCAAGTAACTTAGCAGTTTACCATAAAAATTCTGACATTCTTTAATGTAATACAGCAAATTCCAGCAATCATAAAACAAAGATGAGCGTACAATAATCAAAAAGCAATAATCAAAAATACAATAATCATAAAATAATAAAAAACTATTTAAAATACTGGACAAAAATAGGTTTATGAATAAACAATAAAATGTGACCCATGAACTAGAAAACCAAAGCCAGTATTAATAGAGCCAGAAATGAAGGAGAGGAGCAAATCAGATGAAGATA
Organism: Martes martes; assembly: GCF_963455335.1. Lineage (NCBI taxonomy): Eukaryota > Metazoa > Chordata > Mammalia > Carnivora > Mustelidae > Martes > Martes martes. The sequence continues at coordinate 49,021,241 of NC_137894.1, read as the reverse complement.
TGAGAACAGTTAAAATTGATATGTTTCCTCAATAACATAATAAAGTATCTGAATATAATGAGGAGACAAGGAAACCTATAAAAACAAATCAAATGGAACATCTAGAGATGAAAAATATAATATCTGAAATAAAAATATCATTGGAAGGGATTTATAGTAGATAAGCCACTGTAGAAGTAAACCTGGAGACCAAAGAATAATACTATTCAAAAAAGGAGAGCGGGGTAACAAAAATGTTCCCCTTCCCCAAATGAACAGACTCAGTGACCTGTGGGATAGTATCATCAGTCTAACATAACTAAAGCATGAAAACAAAAGAGGTAGAGCAATGTCAGAAAAAATAATGGCTGGGAAAATTTCAATTTGTTCAATACCTCAAATTCACAGTTCCAAGAAGTCCAAGGAATCCCACGCAGGATAAACACAAAAACACATTCACACGTACACATAAAGTACCTCATAAACCAATTACTGAAAATAATGATGAAACATCTTAAAAGCAGCAGGAGGAAAAAGGTACATTACACACAACGGAACAAAGAATTACCACAAATTCCTCCTCAGAAGGTATCCAAGCCAGAAGACAACAAAATAAAATCTAGCAAAAAGGTAAAAAACAAAGTGACCTACTATGCAGAAGCGAACTAACATACCCAAGCTCAAGCCTGCTATCCTTAGAAAACATTCTCTAACTAATACAGGTGGTTTACTGTACCTAATGTGTTTGTGTAAACAATATGACTTATGCTAAACACCTACTTTCCTTCTGGGAGACTGGTATTTTGGTGCATGCTAGGCGGAGGATGCTCATGTGACCAACTCTCAATAAAAACTTTGGACACAGAGTCTCTAATGGGCTTCTCTGTTAGACAACATTTTTCATGTGCTGACACAATTCATTGTTTTTTTTTTTTAAAGATTTTATTTATTTATTTGACAGATAGAGAGATCACAAGTAGGCAGAGAGGCAGGCAGAGAGAGAAGGGGAAGCAGGCTCCCCGCTGAGCAGAGAGCCCGATGCGGGGCTCGATCCCAGGACCCTGAGATCATGACCCGAGCCGAAGGCAGCGGCTTAATCCACTGAGCCACCCAGGCGCCCCGACACAATTCATTGTTAAGAGAATTAAACATATCCTGTGTGACTCCACTGGGAGAAGACTCTTAGAAGACTCTTGTGCTTTGTTTTCTCCACACTTTACTCACGTACCTTTTCCCTTTGCTAATTTGGCCTTGCATCCTTTCACCGTAATAAATCATGAGTATAACTATATACCCAGTCCTGAGAATTCTCTTAGCGAACCACCAAACCTGAAGGCAGTCCTGGAGACTCTTAATACACTAAAATCCAGTACCAGAAAAAATATCTTTCTGAAATGTTGATGAGATACTTTTTAGACAAATAAAATGGCGAGACTTTGTCACCAGCAGACTTGTACATTAAAAAAATGATGAGAAATAATTTCTGCAGAAGAAAACTGATGATAAACAAAAAAGATAGATTTATCTATACAAAGAAATGAGCACTAAAATGAGTAAATATGTCAATAAATATAGAATAGATTTCCCTTATTTTATTTTTTAATATTTTATTTATTTATTTGACAGGGAGAGAGATCACAAGTAGGCAGAGAGGCAGGCAGAGAGAGAGAGGGAAGCAGCCTCCCCGCTGAACAGAAAGCCCGATGTGGGACTTGATACCAGGACCCTGAGATCCTGGCCTGAGCCGAAGGCAGAGGCTTAACCCACTGAGCCACCCAGGCTCCCAGATTTTCCTTATTTTAAAAGAATAATCTATCATGGGGTTTGTAAAATATATAGAAGTAAAACATATGACAATATTTGGAAAAGTGATGGGATAAGGGAAAAATATACTGTGCTTAGGAAGTCACACATTATACATAAAGTGATAGATTATTTGTAGGAAGACTGTGGTAAGTTAAAGGTGCTTATTATAACCATGTCAACCACTGAAAAAGAAAAAAAATAGTTATAGTTCATAAGGCAATAGTGAAGATAAAATCATATACTAAATGTACTCAATTTAAAAGATGGTAAGAGTAAAAAAAGTAAAGAGATGGGAAAAAGGAAACAAATAGCAAGATGGCAGACACAAGCCCAATCACATTATATAACACCTGACTGAAAGGAAGAGATTATCAAATTGTATAAAATATTGTCTAAAAGAAATCTACCTCAAATATAAAAAACAAAAAGGTTAAAATTAAAGGATTATAAAAATATACCAGGCTACCACTAATCAATAAAGAGCTGGAATAGGGGTGCCTGGGTGGCTCAGTGGGTTAAAGCCTCTTCCTTCGGCTCAGGTCATGATCCCAGGGTCCTGGGATGGAGCCCCACGTTGGGCTCTCTGCTCAGCAGGGGGCCTGCTTCCTCCTCTCTCTCTGCCTACTTGTGATCTCTGTCTGTCAAATAAATAAATAAAATCTTAAAAAAAAAAAGAGCTGGAATAGCTCTCTTAATATCAGATAAAGTATATTTCATAGCTAAGACTATTACCAAAGATAAAAAGGGTCATCTCGTAATGATAAAGGAATCAATTTAATCATAAAGACATAAGAATTTTAAACCAAACAGCTTCAAAATACATAAAGCAAAAACTGATAAAATTGCAAGGAAAAATAGACAAATCCACAATTATTGTCAGTGATTTCAACACTACTGTCTCAATATGTGATAGAGCAAGTACACAGAAAATCAGTAAGGATATAGCAGACTTGAACAATACTATCAACCAACTTGATCTAACTGAATTTAAAGAACATTCCACCAACAGCAGACTATACATTATTTTCAAATACACACAGAACCATTATCCAAGAGACTATATTCTGAGCCACAAAACCATTCTCAATAATTTTAAGAAGTTTAAATCATAAAAAAAGTCTATTATCACAAAGGAATTAAATTAGAAATTAAAATCTGAACATCTTCAAAATCCCCAAACATCTAGAAACATCTGTATCTTAAAAAAGAAAGTCTGAAATCAGCGACCTAAGAGTCCACCTTAAGAAATTAGTAAGAGAAGAGTAAAATAAACCTAAACAGTAAATAAATGTTCTCTCCTTTTCTGTAAAAAAAAAAGTAAGCAGAAGATGAGGGGTGCAGGGGGTCGTGGATAAGGAGAATAAAAGGTTAAGACAACAAAACAGAAAACAGGTAGAAAAAAAGCTAATTTTTTGAGATTAGTAAAACGTAAAATGGTAAAGACACTTTGATCTTAGCCAAAAGGCCGAGAAGCGATGGTAAAGACACTTTGGAAGACAGTCTGGCAGTGTCTTATAAAACGGAAATTTTTTTTTTTTAAGATTTTATTTATTCATTTGGCAGAGAGAGAAAGACAGCACAAGCACGGGGAGGAACAGGCAGAAAGGGAGAGGGAGAAGCAGGATGCGGGGCTGGATCCCAGGACCCTGGGATCAAGATCTCAGCTGAAGGCAGTCTGAGCCACCCAAGTGCCCCATAAAAACAAAACATATTCTTACAATCCAATTGACCCAAATGAGTTGAAAATGTATCTCTACACAAAAACCTGGACATTAATATTTATATAAGCCTTATTTATAATTGTCAAAGCTTGACGGGTGCCTGGGTGGCTCAGTCAGTTAAGTATCTGCCTTCAGCTCAGTTCATGCTCTCAGGGTCCTGAAATGGAGCCCGACATCCAGCTCCATGCTCAGCAGGAAGTCTGCTTGTCCATCTCCCTCTGCCTCTCCCCCAGTGGCTTGTGTGCATTCTTAAATAAGCGAATAAAAATTTTTTTGTAATAAGTGAATAAAATCTTTAAACAAAACAAAACAAAAACTTGCAAGCAACCAAGATGTCCTTCAGTAGCTGAATGGGTAAACTGTGGAACATCCATACAATGGAATATTCTTCAGGGCTTTAAAAAGAATTATCAAGCCATGACAAGACATGGAGGAAACTTAAATGCATATAACTAAGTAAAGGAAACCAATGTGAAAAGGCATATGACATTATGGAAAAGCCAAAACTATGCCAGGATTTGGGGGAGGGAGAAATGAACAGGCACTGCACACAATTTTTAGGGCCGTCAAACTACTCTATATAATGCTATAATGGTGAATATAGGTCATTAAACATTTGTCCAAACCCATACAACACCAAGAGTGAATCCTAATGTAAACTATGGACTTTGGATGATAATGATATGTCAATGTAGATTCATTGAATATTAGTGGTGGAAGAGGCTGCACACACTTGAGAGCAGGAGGTATATAGAAAAATCTGTACTTTCCACTCAACTTTGCTGGGAACCTAGAACTACTCTAAAAAACAAAGTCTGTTTTAAAAGAAATTTTCAGGGGCACCTGGGTGGCTCAGTCATTAAGTGTCTGCCTTCAGCTCAGGTTGTGATCCCAGGGTCCTGGAACAGAGACTACATTGGGCTCCCTGCTCAACAGGAAGCCTGCTTCTCCCTCTCCCACTCCCCTGCTTGTGTTTCCTCTCTCGCTGTGTCCCTCTCTGTCAAATAAATAAATAAAATCTTAAAAAAAAAATAAAAATAAAAAAGAAAAGAAAATTTTAAGTCCATGAAACCAAAAGCTGGTTCTTTGATATAACTAAAACCGAGAAACCTCTAGCCAGACTAATCAGGAGGAAAAAAAGGAAGAGGCAAAACATCAATATCAGAAATAGGAAAAAAAAAAAAAAAAAGAAAGAAAGAAATAGGAGAGAGAAATTATAAACATTAGAAGAATAAGGGAGGGCACCTGGGTGGCTTAGTTGGTTGAGTAGCAAATGCCTTCGGCTTGGGTCATGATCCTGGGTTCTTGGGATCAAGTCCCACATTGGGCTCCCCCTACTCTGTTGGAAGCCTACTTCTCCCTCTCCCTCTGCCTGCTGCTCCCCCTGCTTGTACGTGCTGTCAAATAAATGAATAAAATCTTTAACGAATGAATGAATGAATGAAGGGAATGTTATGAACAATTCTATGTCAATAAATTTAACAACTCAGATGAAATAGATAAATTCCTTGAAAGATAAACTACCAAAGCTCACTTAAGAAATAAACAGAATAATCCCGTTATCAGTTAAAGAAATTTCAATTGTAGTTTAAAATCTTCCCATAGACAGAACTCAAGGCCCAAATGACTTCATTGGTGAATTCTACCTAAAATATAAGTAAGAAATAATACCAAACCTAAAAAACATCCAGAAAATTGAAAAGGAAGGTGGGAATACTTCTTGACTCAATCTACAAGGCCATCATTGTCCTGACATCAAAACCAAAGGCATCCTAAGAAAACTACGGACCAAATCTCTCATGAATATAGACACAAAAATTCTTAACATTTCTGTAAATCAAACCCAACAATACATAAAAAGCATAATGCATCATGACCAAGTGGTGTTTTTATGAGAAAAGCAAAATTGGGTTTACCAGTTAAAAATGAATTGTTAAAAAAGCCTTTATACAAGATTCTATCCTTTAATGTAGAATACATGTTCTCATTTTTTTATTCTTTATACACTCATGTTAACACTTTTCTTCATTTGCAAGAAGAATAAAATCTTCCTCAAAAAAAAAAAGATGTAATAATTACATGAAAGCAGTCTAAGAAATGTAATGAAGGGACGAGCAAGACAGGGAGGGAGGGTGTGATTGATTCCTCCATTGCAGTAATTTTGAGGTTACTTAGTCTCTAAATTTCAATGTTTTCTTGTACAAAATGGGGACACTAATACTCTCCCATCAGGTTGAAGGAAGAATAAAGTGCATAAATATTAGGTACTTGGTATGCTAGTACATAGTAACAAAGTCAACATACGTTAGTTTCTTTTTCCTTCCGAAATCTATAAGCAATATTTCTCATATAAAAAAGGCAAATTACAGAGCCAATCTTCTCATTTAGAACCACATCCAACATGACAGAGAGCAGCAACTAGGTCAAAACAAAAAGGTAAATGATGTCAATTCAAGAAGCATCTATGTTTTCAGATTTTAATGTAATAAAATACACAAACTATATTTAACATAGCTTATTAATATATTCAGATTCCACTTGTACATTAACCTAAGACATGACGACTATATTAAATAGTATTTTAAAAGTAAAATTCCTCACCATCACCTTAATTTCATTCAACACCAAAGAGGAATTTTTGCTTATTAGAGTTCTCAGCAATGAAATGCAAATCTCCTTTGGCAATAACAATCAAACTCCACCCACATTTCTGTGGGAGACCTCAGGGTTCTTCAAAAGAATAATGTCCCAGAGAAGGAAAAAGTGCATTCAAGAAAAGCCAATAACTGGAATAAATAAATAAATAAATAAATAAATCCATCAACCCTGCAAGCAACATAAAGCACTACAGCTTACATTTACTCTACGGCTGCTATCTTCAAAAACAGCTTTAACCAAGGCAAAAATGTGAAGTAAAAAAAATTGTAGGTAATACCTGAAAAGTCGCTACTAGGATACACTTAGTAGAATCAAGCATTCAAACAACTGTTTACAATAAAACATCTTTTATTCATTGAGCATCTAATTTCAAAAAAGCTGCACACACCTTTATCTTCTACTGATAGCTCTTGAATACTCAAAACCTAAGATCAATTATTTTTTAGGACCAGAATCTTCTGTTATTTAGGTTTTCTCCCTTTAAATGCCCACTCTTTAATTAGTGTAACAATTAAGACAATTTAAAATTGTGTTACTCCACACTTCTCATATTTCTTTCACATCATTTTATTTGACTCCTATAAGAACAACTTCACAAGAAGATATTTCATCTTAGAGAGAAGACAGCTGAAGTTCTGAGAGATGAAGTGATTTGCCCACGATCAAACATAAATGGAAAGCAGTGAACCTATAATTAATTAGAACCCTAATCACAACCCAACTTACTTTCTACTTTATCACAATGCTCCAGGCAATTTTTGAAGAGAGAAAGGAGATACAAATCAAATCACTGAAGTCTCTATGTAAATATGGCAGCTAAGTCAATTATCTAGAGGTGAAAGGGGTTAAAAATTATTGGTTACAAGGAGAAACAGATTCAAATTTGCCAACTATCTCCAATCTTTTCACTATTTCAACATTCTCTTTTTAAAGAAAGGAATGCTTATCAATTGCTGTATTGCTTTATATGATAGAAAGCTCTGAACATGGGCAATTAAATCAGTAAAATATGACTAAGCATATTTTGACTCATTATAAAAGTCTACCAGAAAAAGAATGAATAAGAAACCTCAGAGCACTAGGACACAACCAAAGCAGACACTGTGACTGCTCCAATATCCATTCCACAACTCTAAGTGGCAGCAACTAGGAAAACTGACTTCAGCTCACCTTCACTGCCAGAAATTCAGAAATAAGGGCAATCATGCCAAAGAGACATGAAGAAAAGTTTTCTGGTAGCTTCTGGTTAAGTTTGTCCTTTCTGTCCAGAGGAAGCTGTAGGGTGTCCCACTGGATGGGGAGGGGGGGGCACTAAACATGGGGCGCTCTGATTGGGCAGAGGCTGATGCCTCTGGTGGTAAAAGAATTCACCCAAGGGAGAGCAAAGGAGACGAAAGTTTACTGAATTCAAGGGAGCAGCAGGCAGGACAGCAACAAAGATTGTCTATGACGAGAGACAGCAGTAAGTGCAGAGTGAGGGAGTTATGTAGACATACGGAATTTTCCTTTCTTTGGTAAACTTAGAAACTGTGCCTGGGGGGGCACCTGGGGGGCTCAGTGGGTTAAGCCTCTGCCTTCTGCACTTGGGTCATGACCTCAGGGTCCTGGGATTGAGCCCCGCATAGCATCGGGCTCTCTGCTCAGCGGGGAGCCTGCTTCCCCTTCTCTCTCTGCCTACTTGTGATCTCTCTCTGTCAAATAAATAAATAAAATCTTTAAAAAAAAAAAAAAAGAAAGGAAGAAAGAAAGAAAGAAAGAAAGAAGCTGTGCCTGGTTGTAACTGGCCAGTTAGGGCCTATGGTTATTTTGAGGTAGGTTGCTTATTGAGCCTGTTTGCAATGCGTTTAGCTTAGTGGTCACCTGGGGCCCTTTTATCTTATTCAGGTTTCCACTGCTCAAATTTGTTGCCTAAAAGCAGCCTCTACAGATACCAGACTTTTCTTCCTTGTAGAACATATGGTTCCTTCATGGCAACCATCATACAACTACAGAGAAAGTCCTTCCTTGGCATAAAGCCAGTATTATGGAACCTAAAGTAGAACAACGCAAAGAATCTGAATTCTTGGGATGCCTGGGTGGCTCAGTCGTTAAGCGTATGCCTTCCGCTCAGGTCATAATGCCTGGGTCCTGGGATTGAGCCCCACACTGGGCTCCCTGCTCAACAGGAAGCCTGCTTCTCCCTCTCCCACTCCCTTTGCTTATGTTCCCTCTCTTGCTGTGTCTCCTTCTGCCAAATACATAAATAAAATTAAAAAAAAAAAAAAAAGAATCTGAATTCTTGGTGTCTTCAGTAGGGTAGTGAAGAGCTAATCCTGAAGACTACTCTCCTTTAACACTGCCAGTTATGTTAAGACAAAAAACTTCCTTGTTACATATTTGGAATGGGCCTTTGATACTCAGAGCCAAAAGAAGCCTAGCTGAAACAGACACTGAGATAATACATCTAGCTGATGAATTACAAAAGATGCCTAAGAACTAAAATGAGCTTTTGGATTTCTAAAAAAAGATTTAAGAATGTTTATTCTATTAGCAGGTTATTTCTTTAGTTAGTTAGTTAGGATTTTATTTATTTATTTGACAGAGAGAGGGAACACAAGCAGGGGGAGTGGGCAAGGGAGAAGCAGGCTACCCGTTGAACAGTAAGCCAGAAGCAGGGCTCAATCCCAGGACCCTGGGATCATGACCTGAGCGAAAGGCAGACCTTAGCCACTGAATCACCCTGGGATTATGACCTGAGCCAAAGGCATGACCTTAGCCACTGAGCCACTCAGACACCCTAGCAGGTAATTTATTTTTTTTTTTTTAAAGATTTTATTTATTTATTTGACAGACAGAGATCACAAGTAGGCAGAGAGGCAGGCAGAGAGAGAGGAGGAAGCAGGCTCCCTGCTGAGCAGAGAGCCCGACGCGGGACTCGATCCCAGGACCCTGGGATCACGACCTGAGCCGAAAGCAGAGGCTTTAACCCACTGAGCCACCCAGGTTCCCCTTAGCAGGTAATTTAGATGTAGAAATATAAAATGAAAAAAGAAAATAGAATTTTAGAAAAGCAATGTAACAACTCCATGCTTATATTTTATAACTAAAACGTTTATAATTAATAAAAATTTTAATTAATAATTTTATAGTTAATATTTTCTCTGACTTGGATATTCCTGGAAGAGCTGGAGGGAGGCAGAGTCCATGAGGGGGAGAGGTGTCATTATTTTGCATTGTATGCCCAACGGCTAAAATTGAGGAGGTGTTTGGGAAGCTGCAACAAAAATCACTGTTAATGGTTCAGGATCAGTCTTGGTCTTGGGAACCAACTACTGATTTCAGTCTTGGGTCTGATGTTCATTTTTATGAAAAATTTCTGGATGACAAAATACAGAAAATACTTGTTAATTCTAAGTGCTACTAAAAAGAGTAAGTCTACAAAAACACTGTTAAAAAGAAAACTACAGGCCCAAAATGGCATCACTTGGGCAAGGCAAAGAACCAAACCAGGATTTTAACCCCTAACCTAACTGCAGTTTCAACCTCCCACAGAAATTTAAGTCTTAACATGTCCATGAGGAATTTTTTGATAAGCAACAGTGCGGTAATCTCTCACATGAACCCTCTCCATCCCCCAAAGAAAGATGAGGAAATCCACCTAATAATACCTCTTGCTCTTCTACCTAAGGGAAGGTGATCTTGCCTGGAACAATCCTTTCTTTTCTTTCACTAATAACTTTCTTGCCCCACCTCCTTCCTATAAAAAAACTTCCAGTTTGTGCAGACCCTTGGAGCTCCCCTCTCTCTACTTGCTAGATAAGATGTTGCCCAATTCATAAATCACTTAATAAAGCCAATTAGATATTCAAATTTACTCAGTTCAATTTTGTTCTTTGACAATATCAAACAAGGACACACTTAAATTCCTAAACAGCACTGTAATTTCTGTTCTCCAACACTGGGTACCTTCTAAGCCTCTGTTTATGATATTCTCTATTTGAGATGTTCTTCACCCCCTCAACAGGCTAAAATGATTCTTGCTCTAACTACCACTTGGCTCTCCCTTACCATGGCTTCCCAGAATCTTTCTTTAAAAGTATAAGGAAAAGGAAATGAGAGGGAAACAAAATAGTACACTAGAAAAAATAAATGCAGAGGAAGGGAGTTAATGGAAGAACTGAAGAACAAAAGGGATACATATTTTTTTATAAAGATTTTATTTATTCATTTGCCAGAAAGAGATCACAAGCAGGCAGAGAGGCAGGCAGAGAGAGAGAGGGAAGCAGGCTCCCCCGCTGAGCAGAAAGCCTGACGAGATGAGGTGCAGGATCCCAGGACTCTGGGATCATGACCCGAGCCGAAGGCAGAGGCCTTAACCCACTGAGCCACCCAGGCACCCCAGGGATACATATTTTTATTAAAAGGCCCTTCCCTATAGTTACTTTAAATGTAAGCAGTTTAATTCCTCAATTAAAAAGCAGAGATTGGGGGTGCCTGGGTGGCTTAGTCAGTTAAGTGTCTGCCTTAGGCTCAGATCATGATCCCAGGGTCCTGGGATTGAGCCCCACATCGGGCTCCCTGCTCAGCAGAGAGTCTGCTTCTCCCTCTCCCTTTGCTGCTCTCCCTGCTTGTGTATGCACTTTCCCTCTCGCTCTCTGCCAAATAAATAAAATCTTAAAAAAAAAAAAAAAAAAGCAGAGATTGGTAGAAAGGATTTTAAAAGATGACTGAACTATATGCTGTCTACAAGACACTCATTCTGGATCCAGAGAATCAAAGAGGCTAAAAGCAAAAAAATGAACAAAGACATTCTTTACAAACAGTAACCAAGAGAGAGCTAAAGTGGTTATATTTATTTTTATTTATTTATTTTTAAAGATTTTATTTATTTATTTGACAGAGATCACAAGTAGGCAGAGAGGCAGGCAGAGAGAGAGGAGGAAGCAGGCTCTCCATTGAGCAGAGAGCCCAATGTGGGGCTCGATCCCAGGACCCCGAGATCATGACCCGAGCCGAAGGCAGAGGCTTTAACCCACTGAGCCACCCAGGCGCCCCTAAAGTGGTTATATTTATATCAAACAAAATAAGGCTTAATTTTTTTTAAATTTATTTGAGAGAAAGAGTGAAAGCAAGAGAGCACAAGTTGGGGGGCAGAGGAGGAGGGGTAAAGAGAGAGGGAGAGAGAGAATCCCAAGCAGACTCCAGGCTGAGCACAAAGCCCCACTCAGGGCTCCATCTCCCGACCCTGGGATCATGACCGGAACCAAAACCAAGAGTTGGATGCTTAACTGACTGAGTCACAAAGGCACCCCAGACAAAATAGACTAAGTCAAAAACAGTCACAAGAGACAAAGGAAGATATTATACACCGATAAAAGGTAAATCCAGCATGAAAATATATCAAATATAAACGTGCACCTAACAACAGACCCTCAAAATATATAAAGCAAAAACTAACAGAACTGATGGGAGAAACATTCTATAGTAATAGCTGGATACTTCAATATCCCACTTTCAGTAGAAAAACCAGGCTGGTAATCAGTTAAGGAAATAGAAGACTTAAGCAACACTATAAGCCAACCATACCTAACAGATAAACACAGAACATGCCACTCAACAGCACAACAGGGCATTCTGGAATATTCTTCTGAAGTTCACATGAACACTTCCTTTTTTTTTTTCCTTAAATGATTTTACTTATTTATTTGACAGAAAGAGCACAAGCAGTGGGAGCGCCAAGCAGAGGGAGATGGAGAGAGAGAAGTAGGCTCCCTGCTGAGCAGACTGCTGGATGTGGGGCTCAACCCCAGAACTCTGGAAATCAAGACCTGAGCTGAAGGCAGACACTTAATGGAATGAGCCACCCAGGTGCCCCGCCTATCAACACTTTCAAGATAAACCATAGGTTAGGCTACATACAAAAGTAAGTCTCAATAAATTTAAGAGACTGAAATCAAACAAAGTATATCCTCTGGACACAACAGAATAAAATTAAACTCAGTAACAGAAGGAAAACTAGAAAACTATAGATATGTGGAAATTAACAAGCTCTTAAAACAGACTCAAACAACTAAGTTATTGCAAACATCTACAGGAAAAAAAAAGTTTTCAAGTCAGCAATCTAACTAAGGAACTAGAAAAAGAAGAGCAAACTAGTAAAAGAAAGTAAATAATAAAGATTAGAGTCCAGATAAATTAAATAGAGACTAAAAAGACAACAGAGAGAATCAAGGAAACCAAAAGTTAGTAGTTGAAAAGATAAAATGACAAACATTTAGCTAGACTAAGAAAATACAGAGAAGACTCAAACTACTAAAATTAGAAATGAACATGGGACATTACCACTGACTTTAAAGAAATAAAAAGGATCATAAAAGAATACTATGAACAGGGCGCCTGGGTGGCTCAGTGGGTTAAGCTTCTGCCTTTGGCTCAGGTCATGATCTCAGGGTCCTGGGATCAAGTCCTGCATAGGGCTCTCTGCTCAGCAGGGAGCCTGCTTCCTTCTCTCTCTCTCTGCCAGCCTCTCTGCCTACTTGTGATCACTCTCTCTGTCAAATAAATGAATAAAATCTTAGAAAAAAAAAAGGATATGAACAAATGAATGACAACAAATTAGATAACCTAGATGAGATGCACAAATTCCTAAAAGACATGATCTACTGATCTATAACAAGAGACTGAATGAGTAATCAAAAACCTCCCGAAGAATTAAAATCAATCCTTTTCAGACTCTAGCACAAAAATTGAAGGAATACTTCCTAACTCATTTTAAGATACAAACATTGCCTTGATACCAAAGCCAGACAATGATACAAGAAAACTACTGATGAATGCCCCTTTTAAACAGATGCAAAAATCTTCAACGAAATACTAGTAAATGTAATCCAGCAGCATATTAAAAAGACTATATGCTTTGAGCAAGTAGTATTTATTCCAAGACTGCAAAGGTAGTTCAACACATGAAAATAAATCAATGTAATACATCCTATTAATACAATGAAGGGAGGAAAACATGATCATCTCAGTTAATGTAAAAGAGGTATGACAAAATCCAACACCCTTTCATAAAAAAAAAAAAAAAATGCTCAGCAAAGTAGGAAAAAAAAAGCTTTCTTACTAAGATCAAGAACAAGATTATTTAAACACTGTACCAGAAATTCCAGTCAGAGCAATGAGGCTAGGCAAAATACATAAAAGGCACCCAAATTGGAAAGAAAGAAGTAAAACTATGTACACAGAAAATCTTAAAGACTCTACAAGAAAAATCATTACAGCTAATAAAATTCAGTAAAGTTGTGGAATATAAGACCAACACATAAAAATCAGCTATATTTCTACACATTAGCAAAGAACAATCTGAAGAGGAAAGTAAGAAAACAATGTCACTTGCAACAGCATCAAAAAGAAAAAAACACTTAGGAATAAATTTAACCCAGGAACTCTAAGACATGTACACTGCAAGGGACAAAAGACTGCTGAAAGAAATTATTAAAGACCTAAATCAATGGAAAGACATCATGTGTTCATAGGCTGGAAGACTTAAAACTGTGGTGATAAAATATACTAGAAATAGATAGTGTACAACGTTGTTAATGTATTAATGGTTGTACAACATTGTTAATGTATTAAATTTCACTTATTTGTACACTTAAAAATGTTAAATTTTATGTTATGCAAATTTTACCACAATTATTTTTAAAAGACTCAGAACTGATACAAATATTAGAATTAGCATACAAGGACATTAAAATAGTCATTATAACCACATTCCACATGTTAAAAACTTAAGGACATGGAAGATTTTTTTTAAATGGAAATATTAGACATGAAAAGTAGAAGGACTTCATCACAAGCAGACCTACATTTTTTAAATGTTAAAGGAAATTCTTTAGCCAAAAGGAAAATCCACATACAAATATGGATCTACATAAAGGAATGAAGAACACCAGAAGTGATCATTTCAAGGATAAATATTTAAGATTTTGTTTATTATTTAAACCTCTTTAAAAGATAACTGACTGTTTAAATAAAAAAAATAACAACAATGTAATGAGGTTTTATAACATGTATAAGTAAAATGGATCACAACAATGGCATAAAGGCTACGAAAAGAGTATGGAAGTATATACACTTTTGTACAGTTCATAATACTATACATAAAATGACATTATCTTTGAAAGTAGTGAGATGAGGGGCGCCTGAGTGGCTCAGTGGGTTAAGCCTCTGCCTTTTGCTCAGGTCATGATCCCAAGGGTCCTGGGATCGAGCCCGGTATTGGGCTCTCTCTCAGCGGGGAGCCTGCTTCCCTCTCTCTCTCTCTGCCTGCCTCTCTGCCTACTTGTGATCTCTGTCAAATAAATAAATAAAATCTAAAAAAAAAAAAAAAGTAGTGAAATGAAAGATTTATACTATAGACATTTATATACTACAAATCTAAGCAACCACTAAAATAACAAAACACGCAGTTACAGCTAATAAAGCAAATGATGTGATAAAACAGAATCATAGAAAATATTCAACTAAGCCAAAAGAAGACAGAAAAAAGAAGGAACAAAGCACAGGACAAATGCAAGTGACAAGATGACAGACTCAAACACAACATCAACAATCACATCAGGCACACAGGTGTACCTCCTATTGCGCTTCACTTTATTGCACTTCACAGATATTGTTTTTTACAAATTGAATGTTTGTGGCAACACTGTTGAGCAAGTCCATCAGTGCCATTTTCCCAACAGCATTAGCTCACTTCATGTGTCCCTATAACATTTTGGTAATTCTCACAGTATTTCAAGCTTTTTTATTATTATTCTATGTTATGGTGATCTGTGAAGAATGATTACAACACTAAAAGCTCAGATGATGGTTACCAACTTTAGCAATCAAGTATTTTTAAATTAAGTTATGTTTACTGTTCTTTTAGACATAATACTATTGCACACTTAATAGAGTATATACGATAGTATAAACATAACTTTTGTACCCACTGGGAAAGCAAAAAATTCATGTGACACACTTTATTGCAATAATCACTTCACTGCAGCAGTCTGGTACTGAACTCACACTATCTCCAAAGTATGTCTGTATATGATCTACAGACTCTATTTAAAAGACAAGATAAAAAAAAAAAAAAAAAGACAAGATACTATCAAACTGGATTAAAAAACGTGATCCAACTAGAAGCTGCCCATAAGAAACACTTTAAACATGAAGACACAGGGCACCTGGGTCACTCAGTCAGTTAAGCGTCCGACTCTTGATTTCAGCTCAGGTCATGATCTCAGAGTCCTGGGATTGAGCCCTATATCGGGCTCTGCACTCGGCAGGGAGTCTGCTTGAGGCTCCTCTCTCTCCCTCTCCCTCTTCCCCCTACTTCCGCTTTCTCTCTCTCAAACAAATAAACCTAAATAAATAAATGAATAAACAAAGAAGACGACACAAGTAGGTTAAAAATAAAAAGATGGAAAAAGATATATGAAAAAATACTGGAGTGGCTATATTAATATAAGACAAAGTAGATTCTTAGAGCAAAGACTATAACTAGGAATAAAGACAGTCATCTCATAATGATGAGCAAGTCATTTTATCAGGAAGACCTAACAATACTCAATGTTTATACCCCTAATAACAGAGCTTCAAAATACATTAAGCAAAAACTGATAGAAGTGCATAGGGAAACAGACAAATTCATAATTGCTCTAAGAATTTCCAATACTTCTCTCTCAAAAATTAGTGTAACAAATAGGTTTAAAAAAAAAAAGGAAACGAAAAGAAAAGAATAGGGAGGATAGTAGATTTGAACAACACTATCAACCAACTTGATCTGGTTGACATTTCTAAAACACTCTACCTGAGAGCAGAATACACATGCCTCTCAAGAGTACACAGAAGTGGGGCACCTAAGTGGCTCAGTGGGTTAAGCCTCTGCCTTTGGCTCAGGTCATGATCTCAGGGTCCTGGGATCGAGCCCCGCATCGGGCTCTTTGCTCAGCGGGGAGCCTGCTTCCCCCCTCCTCTCTCTGCCTACTTGTGATCTCTGTCAAATAAACTCTTCAAAAAAAAAAAAAGGTACACAGAACTTGGGGTGCCTGGGTGGCTCAGTCAGTTAAGCATCTGCCTTCACCTCAGGTCATGATCCCTGGGTCCTGGGATCCAGCCCCACATCGGGCTCCTTGCTTAGCAGGGAGCCTGTTTCTCCCTCTGCCTCTGCCTGCTGCTCTGCCTGCTTATATTCTCTCTCTGTCAAATAAATAAATAAAATATTAAAAAAAAAAAAAAGGAGTACACAGAACACCTATGAAGAGAGACCATATTCTGGGAAACAAAACAAGGCTAAACAAATCCAAAATGATTCAAGTTAGACAAAGTATGTTCTCTGCCCATAGTGTGATTAAGACAGAAACCAGTAACAGATCCTAGAAAAATCCTCAAATATCTAGAAATCAAAGAAAACACTTCTACATAATTCATGGGCTTAAAAAAGGGGGAAGGCAAATTGGAAGGTGTTATTAACTAAATGAAAAGAAAAGCACAACACATCAGAATTTATGAGATTCTGCTAAAGAAGTACTTAAGGGGAAATTTATAGTAGTAATTGCTTATATTTGGAAAAGGTCTCAAATTAATTATCCTAAGTTTCTACCTTTTAGAAACTAGAAAAAGAAGAGTAAATTAAACCCAAAGTAAGCCAAAGAAAGGAAATAATAAAGACCAAAGCTGAAATTTAAAAAAAAAACAAAACAAAACAAAAAAAAAACAGAAAATGGAAAGAACAGAGAAAAATCAGTGGACCCAAAAGCTGGTTCACTGAGAAGAGCAATAACATTATTAAACATCTAGCCAGATGGAGAAGGGAAAAGAGAAAGACACAACCAATATCAGGAATGAAAGAAATGACAGCATTATAGAATCTATAGCCATTAGAAGGATAATAGGAAAACATAATAACTTTAGGCCAATAAGTTTGACAAGTCAGATTTGCAAACCACTTCTATGACAAATGACTCAGATCTAGAATAGATAAAGAGCTCTCAAAATCCAATAGTAAAACAAAAAAATGCAATAAAAAAAATGAGAAGAAAAACGCCTGAGTGGCTCAGTCAGTTGAGTGTCTGCCTTCCGCTCAGGTCATGATCCCAGAGTCCTGGAATCCAGCCCAGTGACAGGCTCCCTGCTCAGCAGGGGAGTCTGCTTCTCCCTCTCCCTCTGTCCCTGCTCGGGGGCTTGGTATCTCTTTCTCACTCACTCTCTCAAATAAATAAAATCTTAAAAAATAATAAAAATTTAAAAATGAGAAGAAATGAGACACTTCACCAAAGAGAATACAGATGGCAAAAATAATACACTCACCATCATTAGCCATCAAGGAAATGCAAATTAAAACCATAAAGAGAAGGGGGCGCCTGGGTGGCTCAGTCGGTGAAGTGGCTGCCTTCAATTCAGATCAGATCCCAGAGTCCCAGGATTGAGCCCCACATTGGACTTCCTGCTTGGAAGGGAGTCGGTTTCTGACTCTGACCCCACTTGTACTCTCTCTCAAATAAATAAAAAATCTTAAAAAGGGGGCGCCCAGGTGGCTCAGTGGGTTAAGCCTCTGCCTTCAGCTCAGGTCCTGATCTCAGGGTCCTGGGATAGAGCCCCACATCGGGCTCTCTGCTCAGCGGGGAACCTGCTTCCCCACTCTCTCTCTGCCTGCCTCTCTGCCTGCTTGTGGTCTCTTTCAAATAAATAAATAAAATCTTTGAAAAAAAAAATCTTAAAAAAAAACACATAAAAAGATATCTCTACACACCTATTAGAACACCTAAAGTAGAAACAGTGACAATATCAAATGCCAAGGAAGACAGAGAAACTAGGCCTCTCATACAATGATGATGGAAATCTAAAATGTTATACCACTCTGGAAAATGGGTTGGCAGCCTCTTAAAATATACTTTATACTTTGTTAAATACATTTACTATAATATCCAGCAATTCACACTCCTAGACACTTTTCCCAGAGAAATGAAATCTCATGTCTTGCACACAAATGTTGATAACAGCTGTTATTTGTAATAGTTAAAACTGGAAGATGCCCAAATCTCCAACAATGAGTGAAGATTTATTTATTTTTATTTTTTAAGATTTTATTTATTTGCCAGAGAGAGAGAGAGAGAGTACACACAAGCAGGCAGAGAGGCAGGCAGAGGCAGCGAGAGAAGCGGGCTCCCCGCTGAGCAAGGAGCCTGATGCGGGACTCAATCCCAGGACCCTGGGATCACGACCTGAGCCGAAGGCAGCGGCTCAACCAACTGAGCCACCCAGGCATCCCATGAGTGAAGATTTAAAAAACTCTGGTACACAGAGACCTGTACCTTTGAAACCAATAATACATTATATGTTAACAAAAAAAACAAAACAAAACCGAACTCTGGTACACCCATACCATGGGATATTGCCCAGCAATAAAAAGCAATTATTGATACATGCAACAACCTGGATGAATTCCAAAGGAATTGCACTAAGTAAAAAAAAAAAAAAGAAAGAAAGAAAGTCTGTCTCAAAGGCTACATATGTTTTTATTCCATTTATTTATCCTCTGGAAATGACAAAGCTCAAAAATGGCATACAGATTAGTGGTTGCCAGAGGTTAGGGGACTGGATGGGACTATAGGATGGATGGATGGGTACAGATAGCACAAGGATCTCAGTTGTGATGTTGATTACACTAATCTACACATCTGATAAAACCTGAAAGAATTATATACACACACAAATGAGCACATGTAAAACTGGTGAAACCTGAACAAGATCTGTGGGTTGTACCAATGCCAATTTCCAGGTTTTGATATTGTACTATAGTTACCTAAGATGTTACCATTGTGGGAAACTGGAAGAAGGGTATGTGGGACCTCTCCATACTAACTTTGGAACTTCCTATGACTCTGTAATGACTTCAAAATAAAAGATTTTTTTACAATACAATCTTGACCTATACACACACACACACACACACACACACACACGTGTGTGTGTGTCTGGGTGGCATAAAAGTGTACTCAGGCAAACCGAAGTCTTAATGAGATCTCAGACTTCCAATCTTCTAACTGCTAATCTCCTAATTGCTCTACAGAAGCAATTACTTCTTTTCTTGTGTATCCTTCCAGAGAGGTTTATGAATGTAGAAGCATTAATGTGTGCATTTGTATTTGCAAATACACCCACATATACACAATTGACTTTTTTTCACAACTTACTTTTTTACGGTAATGTCAGCTTACAAATACTGTCCTGCAACTTATTTTTTTCACTCAATAGTAAGTTAGAGATGAACTCATGCAGAAGTACTCCTTTACTCTTTTATAGCTGTGTGACATCCCACTATATGGCTGTACAATCATTTATTTAACCTGTATTAAGAATTACTTAGGGCTTCAGGCACTTAATAAAGATAAGTTCTTTAAAATTACTGAGTCAGAAAACAAATAAACAAAAAAATAAATAAATAAAATCACTGAGTCAGAAAGTATGAACACTTAAAATTTTAATAAGTCCTCCAAAGAAACTGCACTAATTTACATTCCTGCCTAGATGTTAGTGATTCTATAAACCCTTGTCTTTGTTGTATATTGTCAAACTTTTTAAATCTTTATCAATCTAGCAGTGAAAAATCCTGTTGTTTAAATTACCAGCATAATAATATGTTATTACTAACATTTAGTACTATATAAGACCTTAAGGTGCTGAGAGTAAGTGATATACTCGAGAAAATTTTGCTATGGGAAATTATAACCAATGAAGAAATAAAGTAAGATTGGTGGCACCTGGCTGGTTCAGTCAGTGAAGCATGTTAATCTTGATCTCGGGGTTGGAGGTTCAAGCCCCACACTGAGTGTAGAGATTACTTAAAAATAAATCTTTAAAAAAATAAAAAGGAGTTGGAAAAGTCCTTAAAGAATAAGAATAGCTTGATGAAATGCTATTCAGTACATACTTTAACACCATAATGAGAAATTGTCCACTCTATTTTTATTTCAATTATTAAAAACATCTTCATTATGTACCGATATTTCCCTTCCTCTAATTTTCATTCATTGTTCCTAGTTCTGGCCTCTGGGGATACAAAAGATATGTTTTAGTCCCTTTTCCATGCCCCACTCCTTCATGCTTTTCACAGAACCACAGATCTGAGTCAGGAAGAATATTAAAGATCACTCAATTACCCAGTTTGAAAAGTATTATCATATACAATTACAATTTGAAAAGTATTACCATATACCCCACTAAAGTCTTCTTTTTTCCAGGCTGGAAATCTCAAATATTTCAATTATTTTGCAAATATCTGTCTCAAGACACTGCTTCATTCCCATTACTCTTCTCTAAATACACTATCAACATCCTCCTCAAAAAGCAGCAAACAGAACTGAGAACAGTCAGCTAAATGCAGAGCAGAAAAGGATAATCAACTATGTTTTAAACAACCTGCTTCAAAATATTATTTAAGTGAGTAAGAGCCTTTAAGGCAGTTATAATAAACCTATGACTCATCAACTTCAGACAAATAAGGAGACCCAGCCAAGCACATACCTACTTAACAACAACAAACTACCTGTTAGCCCTCCAAGTCTCCAACCCTGTAATTGTGCAGATTAAAGAGAAAAAAAAAAAATCAATTACAGGGCTTTGTTTGTCCCTAGCAAATACATATGTGTCAAATATAAACTTATTACAACAAATATTTTCTTAGACATCATCTGTCTTTCCAATTATTAAAAATAAAGGGGGAGGACAGAGGGAAGAGCCTGATTCTGCCACATAACATACTAGCACTCCCTCACAGTCTGTAACAGATAAACATTTTACATGGAACGTGGGGGAAAGACAGCACCTTGAGGGACACCACTAAGAATGAACTGCAGTTTAATTTTAACATCAGCCCATTAATCAATCACAAATCCACCTATCTATGCAATTATTCACACTACATTTCTCTAAGTTGTCTATAAAGATATCATAAAAGGCTGTCAAATGCTATCTGTATAACCTTGGGGGTCCCTTCCCTCATTTGTAAAACAGCACTAAATGAGACAATCTATGTAAAAGCATTTAACCCAGTGCCCAGCACAAAATTAAAAATCCAATAAATGTAGCTGTAATTCTAGATATAATACGGCCAGAATATCTCCTGTTGTACCTACCAGGTTACTAACCCTATAAGAAAAGAAATGAGGCCAGTATGATGGTACCTGCTCTCTGGGAACCCATGCTACCTCCTAGTGATCAGCGCCTTCTTTTTTAAGTACCGACAACACACATGTTAAAAAGTCTGAGCATCTGTGGGGCACCTGGGTGACTCAGTGGGTTAAGCCTCTGCCTTTGGCTCAGGTCATGATCTCAGGGTCCTGGGATCGAGCCCCACATTGGGCTCTCTGCTCGGCAGGGAGCCTGCTTCCCTTCCTCTCTCTCTGCCTGCCTCTCTGCCTACTTGTGATCTCTGTCTGCCAAATAAATAAATAAAATCTTAAAAAAAAAAAAAAAAGTCTGAGCATTTGTTCAGGAAGGACACCTAGCTCATCAGTTTATTTTTTTCTGCAATCTTTACTTGTTTTCCAACATTGTCTATACCTCAGTAGCTAAAACACTTTTTTATATACAGTACGTAAGTTTTTCAAAATTAAACTTTTTTTTTTTTAAATTAGGATGATCTCGGGGCACCTGGGTGGCTCAGTGGGTTAAAGCCTCTGCCTTCAGCTCAGGTCGTGATCCTGGGGTCCTGGGATTGAGCCCCGCATCAGGCTCTCTGCTCAGCAGGGAGCCTGCTTCCTCCTCTCTCTCTGCCTGTCTCTGCCTACTTGTGATTTCTGTCAAATAAATAAATAAATAATATTAAAAAAATTTAAGATGATCTCTCTCACCTCTGATAAATTCATTCCTAAAATACCTCAAATATTACCAACCACTATTAGGTACAAATTCTTTAGTGGCCTTTACAGCCTGATAATTAATCTGGAATAGAAGGCATGAATTCCAGCAAATAGGAATGTTCATAATACCCCTACTTATGTGGGTCACACAGAGAGTTAGTATTCAGTAAACAACAGTCATCCCCAAATTTTATTTTTGGAAACAAGAGCCTTAAAAAAAATCAATCTGCAAAGCAAGTATCCTTATGCCTAAAGCATTAAAACTCTCTAAAATCCAATTAAAAGCTCTCTTATTGCTCCAATCACTTACTTAGGAGTAACATTCAAGTCAAGTTCAAAATCTTTGATGTATGAGACCAATTACTATTAAATAGTACCATTAGCATGGAAATTATTTTAAAAATATGTTTATATCATGGATGATTGGTTTCTGAAATAGGTAAATAAGAGTTTAGGAAAACAATTAAATTTTATTTTATTTTACTCAAACTTTCAACGTTAAACAACAAAGTCATGAAAATTCTGCTAAAAATGTCAAGCAGAAAAATCCTAAAATACCTAAGAATAAAGTGTCTTTCCCCTAAATGCGTCCAAATAGGTTTCCTACTTTAAAGAGTTTCTTTCAGGTATCAACTGTCTAATTTTAATAAACTTGGCTTTCCTTTTTGGAACAGTACTACAGAATTGGTACTATAAACAGAAGTGCTATTGTCAAAGAATCGATCCAATAATAAAAAGAGCTAAGGCCACTTGTCTTATAGAAAATTACTGCCAAATGCTTCCAGACCCTGCTTTTCTTCTTTCTGGGCTAGTAGCCAGATACTAATCATATTTAGACCCTTTCTAATTTTTAGTACACAATTTAGTACACAATACCACATCTGAACTAGACAGTATTTTAATGAATGTTCTCTGTAATTTGTCTAACGTTTTGGCATACAAATACACACATACACACATACATGATCTACCATACTCTGGAAGTATATATAAGAAAGTGATTAACAGTGGTTACCTCTCAGGCAACTGTTTGGGTCCCGGAATATTTTATGTTTTTGTAAAAACTATTCAAAAAATTAATTTATCCATTAAAAGAAAACATTAATTCCAGTTAAAATATTTTACCTTATAATATAATGTATAAGGGATTCTCTTAAAGATATATTTAAAACATTTTAACATGTAATTGTTTTAAAAACAGTTTACAATGTTTGACTTCTCTTACAATCAAAAAGACAAATTCAAATAAGATCATTTTTGCTTACCAAATTAGAAAAGCTGAATATTGGCATATAAATTGGCATGACCCTTCTAGAAAGCAGTATGGCAATACCTAATTTTTTTTAAGGTCTTAACTTTGACCATTTTTATTCCCATCCTAAGAAAATAGGTATGGAGAATGACTTATGCAAAGATTTTCTCCAATGTTAGCAGCAGAGGAAAAAAATGTTTAATAAATGGGAATGGTTAAATCACTACACATCCGTTTAATAGAACTGTGCTACTATTAAAAGTTAGATTTTGAAACAATTTTAACAAAGTAGAAAATATAATGCTTGGTGGGGCAATAAACAGCATCCATATGAATAAATAAATATATTCATGTATTCATGGGAGGAGGAAGAATGTATACCAAAATGATAGTAATGCTTATATTTGGGCTGAGCTTATTTTACCTTTCTCCAAGTTTTTAAAAGAGTACCTAGGGGGCGCCTGGGTGGCTCAGTGGGTTAAACCCTCTGCCTTCGGCTCAGGTCATGATCCCAGGGTCCTGGGATCAAGCCCCTCATTTAGCTCTCTGCTCAGGGAGCCTGCTTCCTCCTCTCTGCCTACTTGTGATCTCTGTCTGTCAAATAAATAAATAAATAAAAATCTTTTAAAAAAAAAGAACATACTTTAAAAAAAAAAGAGTACCTAGAACTTACACATTCGGGGGAAAATACAATATAAATATGTAAAACAAACACATACATTTATTCTGGAATTTATAATATTGCAAAACTGATAATGTGTTTAAACAGTTGAAATACTAAAAACCTTCTAGTTAATAACATTTAGGGAAACCAACGAAGAGTAACCCAAGTTACTCATACTATGGATCAAGATCATTCCTACCATACAGTAAGCACTACCATACAATACAATAAGCACTACCAGCTAGCTCATTTTTAAATCAAAACAATAAAAAAGGAAAACTTCAGACTATTATATTGGTACACAAATGGACAAAAATTTAATCCCATTGAACAGGGTTAATAATGTAATTATGAGATAAATTATAATATAAAATTATTTAATAGGATAAACACTATCCCTGTAAGAAAGAACTGCTGAAACTAACATATAACATCTAAGTTCATAAATATAACCAATCTTTTCCTTTAAATACATTGAATCTGCTCCAGAGGAACAAAAATAGTTATTGATGAATAGGTAAATTATCATTTCTCAGACATTAATCTGTATGTTTCAAATGTAGACGGAGCCTACCCCTAAAGGTTATTTCTACCACCACTGCCCACTTAAATCACAAGCTCACTATTATTCTTGGCACCCTTTGGTGGGTTACCAATGCCTTAAGCCCAAATTCCTTCAGTTGGCTGTGAGACTCATGGGATGGTCCTTGCTTTCACTCCCCACTCCTTCCTTCTCACTTGCTTTCTACATCTGAAACCAGTAGTTTGCAAGAAAGTGTGATCCTTGAATCAGCAACATTCCCATCACCAAAGCATGTCAGAATTCCAAATTCACAAGCCCCACTCCTACCAGGAGATTCATATGCACATTATAGCTTGAAAACCACTGCTCTGGCCTTCCCAAATTGCCTGCAGATCCCCAAATCTGCCCTGCTCTCTCTCTCTACAAATGTAGTTGGATACCTACCTTCTTTTACCTCATTTCCTCTGAGGTGTCCTATCCACCTTGTTTCCTACTCATCTTTCAAGTCTTAGCTTAGAAATCACTTCAAAAGAAAACTGTAAACTTTCCCAGAATTAGAAAAATATTACTCAAGATTTCTTCTATTATTGTAGCTCTCATTTGTGTTCTTCACCAACTAAAGCCATTTCTAGAATTACTTAAGGCCATCAAAGAAAGGCTTTGCTTGACATACCCCAAAACATCACTAACACATGACAAAAATAAAGATTCATAGCTTTTCCACCTGTGTTATAAATGCATTGGTATAACTGATTTCAAAAGAGTATAGAATGTTAGAAAAAATATAATGTACAATAGAACCAAATGTCAGGAAAAAAAGACTTTTATTGAAAAATTAAAAACAGCAACCAGTTCTGAATTCACATCTTGAAATTTATTTGAATTTTCTCTTTCCTGCACATATTTCTCCCATTTTCTAGAGGAGGGAGAGCAAGTAATAAGGAATATGGCTTTTTAAAAAAAAGGCAATCCCAGAAGAGAAATGTGTAAAGCCTAGATGAACCCATATTTAACATCAGACATAAGAAAAAAGTATGGATTTAGAAACAGTTCTCCAGGGGCACCTGGGTGACTCAGTCAACCCAGTGTGCCTTTGGCTCAGGTTGTTGCCCCAGGCTACTGGGATCAAGCCCTGGAGTTCCGCTCCCTGCTCTGCAGGGAATCTGCTTCTGCCCCTCCCTTGCTTATATTTGCTCTCACTCTCTCAAATAAATAAATAAAATCTTAAAAAAAAAGTGGTTCTCCAATATTTTTAATAAGTTTGAGATAATCTCACAGTACATAATTAGTCACTGATTTATCTTCAATCATTTAAGGATCATCTAGCAAGTGCTAAAAACTATGTGGTATTAAGAATTATGTG